>NW_012148130.1:1957232-1967844 GCF_000956105.1 Propithecus coquereli | reverse complement strand
AAAAAAACATATTTTAAAAATAGAAAAAAGCTTGTAGAATAAGGACACACTTGATCTTAGCCAAAAGGCCGAGAAGCAATAGAATAAGGATGTAAGAAAATATTTTTGTAAAGCTCTACAGCGTGTTTGTGTTTAAAGCTCAGTTTTATTACAAGAGTCAAAAAGTAAAATATTTGTAAAATAAAGTTACAATAAGCTAAGCTTAATTTATTATTGAGGAAAGAAGATTTTTTTTTTTTTTTATAAATTTAGTGTGGTCTAAGTGTACAGTGTTTATAGTCTATAGTGGTGTACAGTAATGTCCTAGGCCTTCTCATTCACTCACTACTCACTCATGGACTTACCCAGAGCAACTTCCAGTCCTGCAAGCTCTATTCATGGTAAGTACCCTACATAGATGTACCATTTTTTTTATCTTTTATGCTGTACTTTTTCTGTGTTAGATATGTTTAGATATGCAAACACCATTGTGTTACAGTTGCCTACAGTATTCAGTGAAGTAACATGCTGTACAGGTTTGTAGCCTAAGAGCAATAGTTCATACCATATAGTCTTATGAGTGTACTGGGTTATACCGTCTAGGTTTGTGTAAGTACGCTCTGTGATGTTTGCATGATGAACTCGCCTAATGACATATTTCTCGGAACATATCCCTGTCATTAAGCAGTGTTTAACTGTATAGTGTTGCATAGGCTACCCTGTAGCTTAACTATAACATTTAGATACCTTGTATCGCTGCCTACCTCTGTGTGTTTTTCTATAGGTTTACATTGAATTTGAGCTGTGAAATGAATTTAAGAACCATGTCTTTAATAAGGTGTGAAATGACGAATTAAAACATCTGAGAATATTTTTTTAAAAACGCTTTGTTTCTCCTGTAGCTGTCCGGTTAGTGTTGTCTGCAACTAATTTCCCTCCCTTTTATATTATTCCCATCTCCCTCCGTCTTCCAGAAACTAAGCAAGCCCCTCCCCCAACAAAACCAGTGTATACTCACTTGACCTTTGAACAACTCAGGGGTTAGAGATGCTAAGCACCAGTGTAGTTGGAAGTACACATATAATTTTTGACTCCCCCGAAACTCTGCTAATAGCCTACTGTTGACTGGCAGCCTTACAGATAACATAGTTGATTTACATATATTTTGTGTGATATATGTATTGTATACTATATTCTTACAATAAAATGAGAAAAGAAATTTTTATTAAGAAAATCGTAACGAAGAGAAAATATAGTTACTATTTATTACCATTATTCTTGTCTTTTTGTTGAATAGGCTGAGGAGGAGAAGGACGGGTTGATTTTGCTGTCTTGGGTGGCAGAGGTGGAAGACAATCCACGTATAAGTGGACCTGGGCAGTTCAAACTCGTGTTGTTCAAGGGTCAGCTGTGTTTTCTTCATGTTATTAGGTAATTTGTTCTGTTTTTCAAAGACCAGAGTATACTTAAAGTCTTATTCTCATTGACTCAGATTTGAGATTTGCCATATTTGTTTTGATCATAGCATAATTTAACTAAGGACTAGTTTAAGGACTGATTTTAAAGGCTTGCTTTGTACCTAAATCTCAGGCATTTCTGAGTCTCTGCTTCTGAAATTGGCTGTGTTTCAGCAGTTTCGTCTAGTGGCTGAGAAAGACTACCGAATGGCCTTATATCTGAAGAGGTTTAATGTAAATTTTTGGGTTGGCTCAGGATTCTTACTCCCTTTAACTTAGGATATTTCTGTCCTGTTTCTCATACCCTCTCACTGAATATTACAGTTCCTGCTTTACCTATTCGGCGTAGAAGCTTCTAGGATTGGTGTTCTGCTTTCAGAGTTAGCGAGGATATAGGGAGATCAGGGTAGGAGGAGAGAGGAATCAGCACTTACCTAATCTGGTCTTAGTACCATCAAGTCTTCTGGGAACTAGTGGTGTCATGTACTTTTGGTTTATTTGAGGGTGGCAGTAGAGTTTTTTTAGCCACCAAGTTAGGTTAAGGCTCATCTTCTGTTAACTTGTCATAGCTGAGCAGTGGTTCTGAGTTTTATAAGAATATGTGCTTGGTTTGGCTGATTTTATTGAATAAGCATTTTGTAATGGACATTTGATAATTAAGCACTAAGGGCAACAATTTAAGAAATGGGGACCTAAGAAAATATGGGCTTTTAAGTTGCAGTAAAAGGTTGATTTTCCCCATTTTTTCTGTCTTCTAATGAATTTGTATGGATTGGAAATGCACATCTTGTATATATTTTTTTTTTGAATAGCAATGAAAGTTACATAACACAATTAACCATTTTAAAGTGAACAATTCAGTGGCGTTCAGTACACTCATATTACTGTGCAGCCACCACTCCTGTCTAGTTCTAAAACATTTTCTTCACCCCGGAATAAAATCCTTATCCATTAGAATGAGCATGAGTTACTTCTCATTTTTCTCTCTCCCCAGCCCCTGGCAATCCCCAACCTTGTTTTTGTCTCTATGGATTACTTATTCTGAATATTTCATATAAACAGATATATTTCTGGCTTCTTTCACTTAGCATATTGTTTTCGAGGTTCATCCACATTGTAGCTGGTGTCAGTATCAGTACTTAATTGATTTTTATGGCTGAATAATATTTCACTTTTGTATATCAGAATTTGCTTATCCATTCATTTGTTGATGGACATCTGGGTTATTGCCACCCTTTGAGTATTGTGAACCGTGCTTCTGTGAAACAGTCCGGTACAGGTATTTGTTTATCTGTTTTCATTTTTGGTGAGATAAATATTTAGGAATGGAATTTCTGGGTTATAGAGTAATTTAGTGTTTAACTTTTTGAGGAACTGCTAAATTGTTTTCCATAGTGGCTGAACCATTTTACTCTTCCACTATCAATGTGTGAGGGATTCAGTTTTTCTACATCCTTAAATTTCAGTCTAGATTTTCTTTTTAATTATCTAGAGCTGTGCTATAGATAATGATGTAGCCACTAGCTACATGTAACTATTTAGATTAATTAAAATACAAATTCAGTTCTTGTGTTACACTAGGTACATTTTAGATGCTCAACAGTCATATGTAGCTACTGGCTACCATATTGGACTACTCAGAATAGAACATTTTTTAAATTTATTTTTTATTTTTTTTAGAGACTGGGTCTTACTCTTGCTGAGGCTGATCTCGAACTCCTGACCTCAAATGATTCTCCCGCCTCAGCCTCCCGGAGTACTAGGATTACAAGTGTGAACCACCACCCCCGGCCTAGAATAGAACATTTCTATCATTCTAGTAAATTCAGTTGGGCAGCAATGATATAGATTTTGATGTACTGAAAGCTTCCTTATTATTAACTTTTATAATCAGTTCAGAAGTCTTGCCTCTTTTAACAGGGAGCATAATGAAATTTAAGATTGGTACAGCTGATAAATATAATGATGCCTGTGTAATGAATTCCTCTCACGGGATATTTGTTAAAATATTGCTATTAAGGTGTTCAAAATAAGATTGCTTGAAAAAGCAAGTAGAAATGGAAAGCTTAGGAGAGCTTTATTTTTGAGGTGGTTATTTTGTACCTAATTAAACCAAAATGATGATTAAGATGGATGGCTTAAAGGTAAACGTAGGACTTAAAAACTCAACAATATGAAGGCCTTGTCTTGAAAGATGTGATTCTTAAAAAGAGCCCTACTGAGGTATAATTGGCAGAAAATAACTATACATATTTAAAGTGTATAATTACATGTATATTAGGCTGCTTGAAGTCACATTGCTCAGTGATGCTCTCTGTTCAGTCTTTTTTTGTTTCATTTTGAATACAGTAGTCCCTCCATCTGCGGTTTTGCATTCGTGATTTCACTTACTCCCCAGCAACTGTGGTCTGAAAATAGCTGAATATGGTACTATAAGATATTTTGAGAGAGACCATATTCAGATAACTTTTATTATAGTGTACTATTATAATTGTTCTAGTCTTAGTTATTGTTAATCTCTTACTGTGCCTAATTTAGAAATTAAATTTTATCATAGGAAAAAATATTATATATGGGGTTTGACACAGTTTAAGGGTATTGGAACATATCCACCATGGATAAGGGGAGACTACTCTTTTTTGTTGCTGTATCTACAGATTTTCTGGTCTTCAGTGTCTAATCTGCCTTTATATATTTTTCATCTCAGACGTTGTAGGTTTCATATCTAGAAGTTGATTTGGGTCTGTTTTATATATTTTATATTCTGTTTAACATGTTCTGTCTCTCCTCTAACTTGAACACATTGAAATTTAGTTCTTTTAATGCTGTGTTTACCAATTCTATCGTCTTTGTCGTTTCTGGGTCAGTTTTGATTGCTTGATTTTTCTCTTCATTTCGGCTTGTCTTTTCCTGCTTTTTTGCTTATCTGGTTATTTGTGTTTGTATGCCAGGCATTATGAATTTTACTTTGTTGGATGCTGGATGTTTTTGTATCTCTATAAATATTCTGGAGCTTTCTTCCAGGACTTGCTTAAGTTACTCAGAAATAGTTTGATCATTTCAGGTCTTGCTTTTAAGCTTCAAAGCAGCATTTTTTAGGGCTTAGTATTTCTCATGACTGAGTACTCTACCTGATAGCCCATGAATTTTGAAGTTTTTCACTCTGGCTGTTGGGAATGACACTCTTCCTGTCCTTGTTTGAGCCTCGTGGATTGTTGCATTTGATTCTTTTGGGTAGTTCTTTACACAAAAAATCTTAGGTAGTTTCTTTACAGGTATGTGATGATCAGTACTGTGATAAATGCATGGACCCTTTGCAGATCTCTGGAATTCTCTTTCTGTGCAGCCCTCTTTTCTGATGTTCTGCCTTACAAACTCTTCCTGCCTTGGCCTCCCTGGATTTCTGCTTTTGTCCTTTGACTCTGAGAGACTGGGCTTCTCCTGGGCTCCTCCTTCCCAGGCTGCCACTTGGAGATTCTCTCCAGGCAATAAGCTAGGGCAGTTTTTTTTTTTTTTTTTGAGTCTTTTATTGCTTTATTGACAGTACTTGGCACATAGTAGGTGCTCAGTGAATATTTACTGAGTGAACATAATAGATTGAACAAGTAATACTATTCCCATTATGCATATAAGAAAATGGAGGCTCAGAAAAGCTAAGTAACTTGTCCAAAGTTGCCCAGTGAGTAAGAGATATATAGTAACTGAGATTAAGACCCAGACCATCAGACGCCACGACCAATCCACTTCCTGCCTTTTTACCATGTACCTCTTCTGAACACCCTTGTTCTAGTTAAAGAGTACCAATTGGTGGGTCCCCAAGGTATACCTGGTCAATTCACTAGCTAACATCTCCCCATTTCTGTGTAGTGACTTGTAATGCCAACAACTCCTCTGGTCATGAGCTTGAACAGTTAGCAATCGCATCCTTCTTTCCCTGGTGAGTGCCAGTCATAATCTTCAGAAAAGGCTGGTCAACTACACGTGAGAAGGATTGAGCATCTAGAAGTTGTGTTAGGACAGAAGCTCAACTCAAAATGGCTTAAGCAAAGCAGGAATGAGAAAAGTCTAGGAGTATCTGAATTCAGGATCCAGGGCTCACATAGTGTCATCTCTATCTCTCATTTTCCCCCTGCTTGTCATTCCTTTTCTTGGTTCTGCTTTGCTTTGTGTTGGCTTCAGTCTCAGGTTTCAGGTAGTCAGCTAGGGCAGTTGTAGGTCTACCTCTTTGGCATCCGAGAATCCTGATTACTATACTTCATTGCCTGATGTCAAGTGTCTTAAAAACTATTATTTCGTATATTTACCTAGTTTTTAGTTGTTGGTGATGACAGAGTATAAGAGGAAAAAACAAACTTTTTTCCTCTTTACTTTTACACTCAGGATAGAATAATTCTGTGTCAGATGTGTGTGGGTTTTCCCCACACCAAGCCGTTCTCCAGTGGACAACAATGGGTATTTTATAATTCATTTCAATTCTGCAGCTGTCTACGTGGAGGTAGTGTCAGAGCCTACAGGTTGAGGGGTGAGTCCCACCAGACTGCTCATACTTCAGATGCCTGTCAAGGGTCTGGGCAACCTATTCTTCTCACTGGCTGGCTACAAACTGGGGTTCACATGACCCCTTCTTGGGTTTGATTAATTTGCTAGGGTGGCTCACAGCACTCAGGGAAACACAGTTGGCCCTCTGTATCCACAGTTTCCATATCCACAGATTTAACCAACCTCGGATTGAAAATATTTGGGAAAAATTCAATAACAAATACAAATTTAAAAAACAAAAACAGTATAACGACGATAGGCAGTCTCTGCGTTACGGACGACCTGACTTATGGCATTCTGTACTTAGTGGCTCCCCATAAGGATAATTTATAATTAAATAATTAGTAATTTGGGACCTATTAATAGTTTCTTCTGCGCTTGGTGTAAGCAGTTCGTTGGTGCAGCATCTTCACGCTAGCGGCTGGTCTCATTATTTATACGGTCACTTATGCAAAACATCACTTTCATCTTAACTTTTCAATTCTATTTTGTGAGTCTGTGTTTACCCTTATGACCATGCCTCCGATTTGAAAGTCCACTGCAAGTCCAGGTGAGCCTGCAGCAAAGAGAAAGGTGATTACAGTGGAAACAAAAGTAGAAATAATTAAGCCTTCGAAGAAAGGCCAGATGCCATCATTCTTTGGGAAAATGTTAGGCTTTAGTCGCTTGAGTATCCAAATGATTATAAAGGATAAAGTGAAAATAACCGAACTTGTGAAAGGCAGTGCTCCAATGAAAACATCAATTATTACTAAGTGTCCTAATATATTATTGAAATGGAAAGGTTTTTATTGATTTGGTTAGAAGATCAAAATAAGCAAAACATTCCTATTAGCCTAGTGTTGATGCAACATTAGGTGGGTGTTAACCTTTAATATTCTTTTTTGAAACTTCTCCTATCTAAAGCCTTTTAGTATGAGTTTGTTTTTCTGTTTGTTTGAATAAAAAGAAAGCATAATAGTTCCTGTAACTTATTAGTACAGAGATATTATTATTACAATATTACACTGTATTATTTTTACCACATATGAGCCATTATAGTGTTGTTGTTATTATTACTACCACCATGTATGTGCGTAGTTTATCAGGGATCCGAGGTACATACTTTTTTTTTTTTTTTTTTTTTGAGACAGAGTCTTGCTCTGTTGCCTGGGCTAGAGTGCCGTGGGATCTGCCTAGCTCACAGCAACCTCAAACTCCTGGGCTCAAGCAATCCTTCTGCCTCAGCCTCCCGAGTAGCTGGGACTACAGGCATGTGCCACCATGCCTGGCTAATTTTTTCTATATATTTTTAGTTGTTTGGCTAATTTATTTCTATTTTCAGTAGAGACGGGGTCTTGCTCTTGCTCAGGCTGGTCCGGAACTGCTGACCTCAAACAATCCTCCTGCCTCGACCTCCCAGAGTGCTAGGATTATAGGCGTGAGCCACTGTGCCTGGCCCCGACTTACATACTAATCCAACCTAAAGACGTTCTCAGGAACATATCTCATCTATAACCTTGGGACTGCCTATATTTATGTAGCATTTGCATTGTATTAGGTATTATAAGTAATCTAGAGATGATTAAATAAAGAATACAGGAAGATGAGTGCTGGTTATATGCAAATAATACACCATTTTATTTCAGGGACTTGAGCATCTTGCAGAATTTGGGGTGTGGGTAGGGGTCCTGGAACCAATCCTGCAGATTCCAAGGGACAACTAGTTTGTTATAAAGGATAGAGATGAGCAGCCAGATGAAGAGATGGGGTAGGGCAGGGCATGGAGCTTCCATGCCATCTCTGGGCCCCACTCTCCTTAGAAGCTCAGTAAATCCCATTGTCCAAGAGGTTTTATAGAGCTCTGTCTCCATGCTTCCCCCACCCCTTTTCTGGAGATGGTGGCTGGGGCTGAAACTTCCCACCTTCTAATCCTCTAATGACTTAGTCTTTCTGGTAACTGGCCCCATCCTGAGGCTTTCCAGGGGCCCCACCCTTAGTCATCTCACAAAAGTCGCTCCTGTCACTCAGGAAATTGTGAGGGTTTCAGGAACTCTGTGACAGGAACCGGGGGCAAAGACCAAATATATATTTCATAATATACCACACAGGGTAAATCTGGTTCATGTCACTCCACCTTGGCTGGAATCGGAAGTCTAGGCTTTTTAAAAATGAAAAATAGAGGAATTAGTCATATTCCTTTTTTGTTAGAGAACGTTAATTAATAAGTTTATATGTTGTCTTTTATCCCTAACTTATTTGGTTTCTTCCTAAACTTATTATGGTTTTTAAACTTTTAAATTTGGGTTTAATGTTCATGGAAACATTCTGCAAATGAAATAATGCTTTAGATACCAGAATACTAAACATTGTGTGTTTATATAGCCACTATTCATTTCAGGATCTGTGAAGTGCTCCATCTTATCTCATTGCTAATTAAAATCTGATTACTATATTGATGATTCTAGCCCAGAAATTTCCAAAGGAGGGTAGTTTCTTAAACTTTTTAAAAAAGTAAATTGTCTAAGGGTTAACTACTTCTAATTAAGTACTTCTGAGAAAAGTATAATTTAGGAAATACATTGGATTGTGTTGAACTTCCATCTTGCTGGAACATAGTAAAATGAGAGAATTCCTTTTGAAGCACTTGAACTTTTATTGTCTCCTACTCATTATCATTTTTTAAAAATATTTTTGAATATCTGACACTTTTCATGTGCTAGATATTAACTCCTAAACTGAAATAAGATTTTATGTATCAGCTGATGAGCTATCATTTTGAGTTGTTGCTTGGTTCTCTGCTTGCTTGGCAACAGGTCAGTTTCCATGGCATTGCCATTTTTTGTACAGCATTGTTAGTGGAGCTGAGAAGTTGGGAGTGGGGCTGCAGGCCCCTAACCCTGCTAAAGCAGCGTGTAAACTAGAATAGCTGAGATTTTATCTCGTTTTGCATATTAAATTTCTGGATGATAATTACTTTTTAAGAATGAGTTTTATTGCTGTTTAAAAAGAGTTTGAAAACCACACTTTCTGCCCAAGTAGAAAAACACTCGGTTTCTCCCACTACACTTTCACAACATACTTCTGACACCAGATGTGTAGGAATTTCTCACCACCAGCAAGCAAGCAATCTACTCTGCAGCTGACAACAGCTGGGTGTCCTCTAATTCAAGTCTGACACTATATACCTGGAGATAGCGTCTGATCACACAGGTTGAAGACTCAGTCTCACAAGATTGAGCCCAACTTTAAATGCTGCTTGCAAGCCCTAGGTTCTTTTGCCTGTGCTTCTGGCCAATTGGCGATAATTGGGGTTCTCATGGCCACCCTCTTTGGGTTCAGTTAATTTGCTGGAGCACCTCTCAGGACTCAGGGAAACTCATTTACCTCTTTATTACACAGGATATTTTAAAGGATACAAATAAAGGGCTGGATGAAGAGATACCTAGGGCAAGGTCTGGAAGGGTCCCCAGCACTGAAGCTTCTGTCTTTGCAGAGCTAGGATGGGCCACCTTCCCAGCATATGAATGTGTTTTTGTTCACCTTCCCATTTCTGCTCTTTGCAAGCTCTTTGAACTGCACCTCCCAACACCCACCCCGTACTTTTAGGTTTGTTTTGAGAGGAATGATTGCTTCTGATAACTAGATTCTTCCATTCTCTCACATTCTGACTTTTAATCCTCACAGTTACTTTTTTTTTTAGAGATGGGGTGTTGCTCTGTCGCCCAGCCTGGAGTGCTGTGGCACTATCATAGCTTGCTGCAGCCTAAAACTCGCAGGCTCAAGAGAAACTCCGGCTTCAGCCTCTTGAGTAGCTGGGACTACAGGCGTTTACCACCTCACCTGGTATTTTTAGGTTTTTATGGAATCTTCATTACAGAGGCACATTTGATTAATCTTTGGCCATTGGTGTTCAATTTAACCTTCAGCTCCTCTCCCCTCACTGGAGGTTGGGAGCTGTGGCTGAAAGTTCCAACCCTCTAATCCTGCCTTGGTGACCAGCCCTAAAGCTACTAAAAGGCTCTGCTCGGCATCTGTCAACTCATTAGCATATAAAAAGATGCTTATTTTGTAGATTCCAAGGATTTTAGGAGTTGTATTGTCAGGAAATGGGACCAAATATATATTTCACAATGTCACACTGCCCTACTAAGAACAAGTAGCAATAGAAAAATGAAAGTGTTTATATCAGTAATTTGGAGTGTAGATTCTGTAAGCAGTACAGTTGACGCAAGCTAACCATCATCATCAGTCATTCTCAGAGCATGCAGCTTTTACTTCAGACACATTTGTTGACCATTTAATTGTGAAGGAAAAAATTCAATTTACAAACATTTATGAAATTGGAATTCTCCAGAAAAGTGAGATGAGATATAAGTAGGTATTGTATTTTTTTAGCTTTTCAAGAGCATAATTCCCCTTATGGTGTGTCTATTGCCTGGCTTTCACACGTTCCACTTCTGTGCATGTTTTTAGGAACTCATTATAGAAGAAAGTGATGGACTCATACTTTGGTAGGTAAGAACACAGTAATTGCCCATGCGTGGTGGAGCACACCTATGGTCCCAGCTTCATGGGAGGTTGAGGTGGGAGGATTACTTGAGCGCAGGATTTTGAAGTTGCAGTGAGCTATGACCTTGCCTGTGAGTGGCCACTGC
>NW_012148130.1:1947083-1957182 GCF_000956105.1 Propithecus coquereli | reverse complement strand
ATTTCTTTCTATTTTTGGTAGAGACGGGGTCTTGCTCTTGCTCAGGCTGGTCTCGAACTCCTGAGCTCAAACAATCCGCCCGCCTGGGCCTCCCAGAGTGCTAGGATTACAGGCGTGAGCCACCGCGCCTGGCCATCCTTTTCTTTTTTTTATACAAAGGTTTCCACCAAGAAAATAGAGTAGACAGATTTTAATGATAAATTGAATGTGGAGCACAAGAAGGCCACAGTAACTCCTGGCTTTCTGGCTTAGGTGACTTGGTAATGGATGGGGCCTGTCTTAGTCAGTTTGTGTTGCTATAAAGTAATACCTGAGGCTGGGTAATTTATAAAGAAAACAGGTTTATTTGGCTTACGGTTTTGAAGGCTGTAGAAGAAGCAGGACACCAGCATCTGCTCCTGGTGAGGGACTCTCGCTGCTTCCAGTCATGGCAGCAGGGGAAGGAGAGCCAGCGCGTGCAGATCCTGTGTGAGAGGGGTGGAGGGAGAAGGAGGAGGAGGTGCCGGGTTCTTTTCAACAGCCAGTTGTCTCTGGAACTGAAGAGTGAAGATTCAGTCACTGCTGTGAGAATGGCACCGGGCAATTCCTGAGGGATCTGCCCCCATGATCCAGATACCTCGTGTTAGGCCCCACCTCCAACACTGAGGATCGGATTTCAACATGTGGCTTGGTGGGGCCAAATAAACCATATCCAAACCACAACAATGCCATTTACTGGAATGGGGCATATAGGAGTTTTGAGATTAAATGAGATAACCACTCACAATAATTCAGGCAGCATTGATTGATTGAGACAGAGTCTTGCTCTGTTTCCGGGGTAGAGTGCAGTGGCGTCATCATAGGTCACTGCAGCCTGAAACTCCTGGGCTCAAGTGATCCTCCTGCCTCAGCCTCTTGAGTAGGTGGGACTACGGTGTGTGCCACCATGCCCGGCTGATTTTTTATACATTTTTAGTTGTCCAGCTAATTTCTTTCTATTTTTAGTAGAGATGGGGTCTCACTCTTGCTCAGGCTGGTCTCGAACTCCTGACCTTAAGCGATTCTCCTGCCTCAGCCTCCCAGAGTGCCAGGATTACAGGCGTGAGCCACCGTGCCTGGCCTAAAAATTATTTCTAATTAAGATTTTATAAACATACAAGGTTGTGTATAATTATGTATAATTATACACTGTGTATAATTTATATAATTGTGTAAGATTTTTGTCATATTTACTTCATGAAAAAATTTTTAGGCTAAAGTTTAGGAAATGTGCTTTTAAGTGCCATTTGTACATTAGGAGACTTTGTATATTTTATATCATTTATTGGGTACCTACCATTTTCCAAGGGCATAAAATACCTAGTCTGGTATAATAAATGCCATGTGATAATAGATGTTGGGGCATAAGCCCGGAGCAGGGTGGGGTGATGGAATGAGGTGCTTGAAACCGGGTGTAGAAGGGAAGGCTTTCCAGAGGTGACTCTTAAGATAGATACTGAAGGGCAGGTGAAGGAAAGACTGTAGGCTGAGGGAGCCGCATATTTAGATAGAGTCCTATGGGTAGAGAGAGCTTGACTTGTTTGAGGAGTCCAGAGTAGTTTGATATGATTGAAGTTTAGGGAGGTAATTGGTGAAGTGCTGGAAGAACTGTAGAACAGTGACTGTAGAACAGGTAGGCATGGCCTTGTGTGCCTGCCTAAGGAATTTATTTATTTATTTATTTATTTATTTTTTGAGACAGAGTCTCACTGTGCTGCCTGGGCTAGAGTGCCGTGGCGTCAGCCTAGCTCACAGCAACCTCAAACTCCTGGGCTCAAGTGATCCTCCTGCCTCAGCCTCTTGAGTAGGTGGGACTACGGTGTGTGCCACCATGCCCTACTAATTTTTGTATTTTTTTTTTTTTATTTCAGCATATTATGGGGGTACAGATGTTTAGGTTACATATGTTGCCCTTGCCCCCCGCCCCAAGTCCGAGTTTCAAATATGTCCATCCTTCGGGTGGTGCGCATTGCACTCTTTGTGTATGCAAAATACCCGTCCCCTCCTCCCTCCTCCCCCCTCCCCTCTCCTCCCTCCCCTAATTTTTGTATTTTTTTGCTAGAGACAGGGTCTTGCCATGTGGCTCAGGTTTGATTCTAGTACTTACTATTATTATTCTGCCCTCTCCCTTAGCTTTGTAATTGTATACTTTTTTTTTTTTTAAATACTATTCTTTTTGTGGTTACCCTAGACAGTACAGTTTACATCCTTCATTTATCTAATGTTAACTTGGTGCTTTAACCTTCTCGCAGGACAATGAAGGGACCTTAGAATGCTTAGCTACACTTAAAGTCTCGTGACCTCAGTATGCTATTGTGGTTATATATTTTAATTCCCGTAAGAAACAATTATCTTACACAATTAACTTCATTTGGATTTACCAAGATATTTGCTCATTTTGTTTCCTCTCATTCTTCTGTACACCTCTTAAGTTTCTATCTGGGTTCATTTTTCTTCTGCCTGAAGAAGACCCTTTGTTGATATCTCTTGTAGCGTGGGCCTGCTGGTGATGAAGCTGTCTGAACATACTTTTATTTCAGCTTCATTCTTGAAGGTTATTATTATGAGACATAGAGTTCTAGGTTGGATGTACTTTCTTTAAGCACGTCAGAGGTCTTTCATTGTATTTTGGCTTCCAATTTTTCTAGTAGATTAACTGTCAGTAGCATAATTGTAATCTACCTTTTTTTCTAGGTGGTTTTAGTTTTTTTCTCTTTGGGTTTCAGCTATTTTATTGTGATGCCCTAAGTTTGAAGTTCCTGTTTTAATTTTTTATTTATTTATTTTTTTTGGAGACAGAGTCTCACTCCGTTGCCCTCAGTAGAATGCTGTCGTGTCATCATAGCTCACAGCAACCTCAAACTGCTGGGCGCAAGCGATCCTCCTGCCTCAGCCTCCCGAGTAGCTGGGACTATAGGCGCACACTGCAACGCCCAGCTAATTTTTCTATTTTTAGTAGAGACCAGGTCTTGCTCTTGCTCAGGCTGGTCTTGAACTCCTAAGCTCAAGCAGTCTTCCCTCCTTGGCCTCCCAGAGTGCTAGAATTATAGGTGTGAGCCACCGTGCCCTTCCCTGAAGTTTTTGTTTTTTTAAAGTTTACACTCCTGTTGGGATTCCTAAGGCTCCTTGAATCTGTGGCTTGCTGTCTTTCGTTCATTGTGGAAAGTTTTTTTTTTTTTTTTTTTTTGCATTATAAAAATATTTCTTTTAGAGATGGCGTCTCACTCTGTAACCCAGGCTGAAGTGTAGTGGCACAGTCATAGCTCACTGTAACCTGGACTTCTGGGCTCAAGGGATCCTCCTTTGTAGCTGGGTCAATAGACATGCACCAATACCTGGCTAATTTTTTTTTTTTTTTCCTTTGTAGAGACAGTGTCTTGCTGTGTTGCCTGGGCTGGTCTCAGACTCCTGGGCTCAAGTGATCCTATTGTAGCACTCCATTAAAGGCATGAGCCACTGTTCCCAGCCTAGAAAATTTTAAATCATTATTCAAATATTATGTCTGCCTCATTCTCTTTCTCACTTTTTTGTGGGATTCTAGTTATATGTATGTTGTGCATCTCTGTTTCTTAGCCCTAGTCTGTGTTTTTCAAATTTTTCTATCTCTGAGCTTTATTTGAGATACTTTATTCTAATTTGTCTTTCTCATTTTTGCCTGTGTCTGTCAGCCGTTAAATCCATCTATTGAGTTCTTAATTTCAGTTTTGTGTTTTTTTTTAAGTTTTAGAGTTTCCATTTGGTTTATAAAAATAGTTTCTAGTTCTCTGCCAAAATGGTGTTATCTTTTATCTCCTTAAACATGCTGAGTATTAGTTATATTAAAATATGGTAACTCTGAGTCTGTTTCTGTTTCATGTTTCTTCTTGTTTTTGTTCATGTTGTATTTCCTCATGTGTGTGGTTATTTTTGATTGTGTGGGATGTATCATACTTGGAATTTACAAAATTGTTTTTTTTGTTGTTTTTTTTGAGACAGAGTCTCACTCTGTTGCCCAGGCTAGAGTGCCATGGCGTCAGCCTAGCTCACAGCAACCTCCAGCTCCTGGGCTCAAGCGATCCTCCTGCCTCAGCCTCCCCAGTAGCTGGGACTACAGGCACGCGCCACCGTGCCCAGCTAATTTTTTCTATTTTTAGTTGTTTGGCTAATTTATTTCTATTTATAGTAGAGACGGGGTCTCGCTGTTGCTCAGGCTGGTATCGAACTCCTGAGCTCAAGCAATCCTCTCGCCTCTGCCTCCCAGAGTGCTAGGATTACAGGCGTGAGCCACCGTGCCCGGCCTACAAAATTGTTTTTAAAAGTAATTTGAGACTCAGAGTAATATCTTCTAGAGAGGATTTGTGTTTGCTTTTGTTAGATACTATATAGCATTCTGGCATCACCTTAATTCAGTATCAGGAATTGAAGTGGGGTCAGGTGCAGTAGCTCACGCCTGTAATCCCAGCAGTTTGGGAGGCTGAGGCGGGAAGATTGCTTGAGCCTTGGAGTTTGAGACCAGTCTGGACAACACAGTGAGACCCTGTCTCTACAACAGATTTAAAAAATTAGCTGGATGTAGTGGCATGCCACTTTAGTCCCAGCTATTCAGAAGGCTGAGTCACGAGGATCACTTGAGCCCAGGAGTTTGAGGCTGCAGTGAGCTATGATCGTGCCACTGCACTCCAGCCTGGGCAACAGAGTGAAACCCTGTCTTAAAAAAAAAAAAAAAGAATTGAGAGGGTTCAAAGCTGACTGAAGTCTCTTTGAGGGTCTACTATGGTTTCACCCTTAACTCCTAGGGTATAGCCTTTTGGGGTCTCAACCCAAAGAAAAGGGTGTTCACTGGCCACTGTATTTTCCCATCCACCTGATGGCAGTCCTGGAAGTATAGTGCCTGCTACTCTAACTCCAAGAGGCATTACTCAGTATTATTCTTAGAGGTCCTCTCTGGAATTGGCAAATATCCTTGAGGTGAAAAGTGACCCCAATAGCTGAACCTCCCTTTCTGAGCCCCAGTCTCTCTTGCATTCTGGGGCTATCTTATTCGTTTTCTGATTCCTTTAAGCAGATGTTTTTAATATTTTGTTTTAACTTCTCTGTTGTCATCTAGTGGGACTGGTCTGAATGACTTAGTGTCCTAGAAGGGAAGTATGCAGTTTCTTCCTTTCTGTTACTTAGTCCAGTATGATTTCTGTGTCTTTGTGATTTCAGTATCCCTAAAGATATTTCTTCCCGGACCGATTGTGAATGGCTGCATACATTGAAAAATACAGTGACCCTGATCCTTCAAATACCTTGGTTTTTTCATTCCTTGACCTCTCTTCCAGGATCCTGTTTTCTGTCCTACCTTGGTCACCCATTCCTTTGAGTTCCATTATCTGAAATTCCTCTCTCATCTCTATTTCAACCATAGCATTCTACTTCCTCCTGATCTTTCCGGGTTACACCTTCCAGGCCTGGTTCCTATAGTCTTCAACCACATCATGACTTTAATTCATTGATTGTACCACCTTTTATCCTGATCATTCTTATGTCTTTGGTCAGCTTAAATTCTGTAGTCGGTCATTATAACACATCCTTTCCTCTTATTTCCTTGTCTTCCTCTCATTTCATCTATTGTTTTGGCTAAGCTACAACCTGTGTCTTACCCTGCGTTCCCTAGAAAATAGAGCGGATGACAAAGCCTATGTGATAATACTTTATTTGAAGTTAGAGTGAGGCAAGGAAGAAGAGAAAGCAAGTACAAAGGAGTACGTTATCAAGCTGGCTACGACATCACAAGAACCCTAGCTGGCTGCTCAATTATGCCAGAAATCTCTAGAGAATCATGACCCCTCTCAGAACACTTTCAGGGGCAGGTATGTAGGGAGGATGGTTGAGAAATTTATTTGTTGGCTGTTTCTTATCTCCTGAGACTCTTATTGGTCAGAGTTGCCCTAAGGGTCTTAACTATTCTATGCTTTTGGGTTTGTTACTTGGCTTCTATCTATACAGCTGCTGGAAAGGCAGCTAATTTTGAGCATTGGAGCTTCTGCCACAGTGGGCACAGTGAAGTCTACCAAAGCTCAGTGAGACAGCTGCTAGTGTTAGGAAATGAGACACTGGTAGTGGGCTGGGGCTTTACGATCCTCCTAGCTCGCAGGCTTTTGCTAGGGCTACTGGGGCTGCTTCAGTTGGTAAGTAGAGCAGCAGACAAGACTGAGGGGATTTGGGAGAGGGCACATGGACTGCATCTGTTAGGGCTTGTGTAATCCAGCTTGTCTGTTCTGTGCTTGGCATTCATATAGTTGAACATGGCTGCAGAAACCAAACTAGTATCACTTTAAAGTCATGATCACCAAAATCAAGTAGGCCCATTGTAGGTTATATTCTGTTTACCTATTCCAGTTAAATATCTTACTTCAGACTTCTAATTGTTCCATCCCCATCCTCCCTTTATTTCACTGGGAAGAAAATTGAAGCAATTAGAAGAAAACTACTGGCTCCTACTGCTGTATGTGCCACCTGTCTACATCTGAGTCTGATACTCTGCCTTATGCCCATGACCCTTTAACTGCTAGCTAAGGCTCACCCCTCTGCGTGTACACTTAAACCCCACCCCCTCTGCCTCCTTGAGAATATCAGTCCAGTAATTCATTCTTTATTTGCATCATCACATTTTTCTTCTCCATTGTATGATTCTCGTGAGCATGTAAATAGACTGTTAGTTCTCCCTAAAAAAACCCTCCTCTTGAGTATTGTCTGTATTCTGTTTTCCGTTTCCTTGCTCCTGTGCTCTCTTGAACACATTCCCTTCAAGCCTTCACACTTACTGCTCCTCCAGAATTGCTCTTAAGGTCGCCACTGTGCTCCATGTTGCTAAATCCAGTGCTCAGTTTGCAATCTTCACCTTGTTTGAAATATTTGCCCTGAGACGTATATGTATATACACATATGAAGGGATTTATTATATATAAATTAAATACACACACACACAGTTGACTGACATGACTGTGGGGACTGAGAAGTTCCAAGCTCTGTAGTTGGCGAGCCGGAAACCCAGGAAAGCTGATGGTGTAAGTTGCAGTCTGAGTCTGGAGTCCTGGGAACCTGGAGAGCTAATAGCCCAGCTCAAGCAGTGAGGTGAGAGAAGTTCCCTTTTGTTCTGTTCTGGCCTTCAGCTGACAGCATGAGGCCCACCCACATTCGGGAGGGCTGTGTATTTACTCAGTCCATCAATCAAATGTTAATTTCACCCAAAAACGCTCTCACGGACAGACCCACAATAATGTTGGACCAAATATCTGGGCACCCTATGCCCAGTCAATGTATAAAATTAACCATCACAAAACTCTGTCTTCACTTGACATCTAGACCAAGATGCCACTATAGTCCCTGTAAGATCAGGTCCGTGCCACTCCTGACCTCAACTCCAGCTACTCCCACCTTTTCTCTACTGCAGTCACAGGAGCCTGCTTGCTGCTTCTTGATCCATCGCTGGATAAGCTCCTGCCTCAGGGCCTTTGCACTCATTCTTCTGCCTGCAGTACCTTCTCACTCCTCTGGCCTCTTTCCTGCTCCCTGTTGAGGGCCTTATTCTTTCCTGTGTGCACTGAAATGTCACATTCTCAGTGAGGCTTTTCCTGGGCAGTCTGTCTAAATGTTCAGCTGCATCCTTGGCACTTCCTGTTCCCCTTCCTTGCTTTATCTGAGTCCTTCAACTAGAAGGTACAAACTGTGAGGTGACACCTTTTTAAATCTTGTTCCCTTTTATTCCAGCAGCTTCTGGAAGAGTGCCTGGTGCTGATTTGGCTCTTTGTAACAACTACCTGTTTGTTTAAAAATATGGACAGAAACTTTTCCCAGGAAGTATATAAAATATAGATTTCTGGCCTGGGAATTCTTAGCAATGAATATCTTTATTGACCTACAAATGTCCTTTGTAGTCTAACCATGGATAAGTTGATGTAATTCTGAAGGCACCATGCCAGCCTTCTCACCTTCTTTCCTTGCAGCTCTCTGTGTGTGCACGTAAGGACCAGCACTGTGCTAAAGAGCTTTATAAACGTGATCTGATTTAATCCTCATAACAATCCTGCAACACAAGTGCTGTCATCCCCGTTGTACAGAGGATGATATTGAGATTTAGAGAGCTTAAATAACTTGCCTGAGGTCTCAAGTGGTAAGTGGCAGAACTCAACTTGACTATTATTACATTATATGCCATCCCCTAGTTACAGAGATGTCATCTTTTTTCATGTCATACATGAACTGAGGAATCTTGGGCAGGTTATTTAACCCCTGCTATATTTTGGATATGGTTTGTCCCCACCAGATCTCATGTTGAAATTTATCTGCAGTGCTGGAGGTGGGGCCTAATGGGAGGTGTTCGAGTCATGGGGTTGGATCCCTTGTGAATAAATAAATGCCTTCCTTTGGTGGAGGGGATGAGCGAATTTTTGCTGTATTAGTTCCCGGGAGAGCTAGTTGTTCAAAAGAGCCTGGCACTGTCCGCCCCTCACTCTTGTTCTTCTCTTGCCAAGTGATAATATGCACACACTTCGCCTTCCACCATAGTGGAAGCAGCCTGAGGCTTTCACCAGATACCTGATCTTCCAACTGGCAGAATCGAGAGCTAAGTGAACCTCTTTTCTTTATAAATTACCTAGCCTCAGGTATTTTTTTGTTTTGTTTTGAGACAGAGTCTCGCTCTGTTGCTAGGTTAGAGTGCCGTGGCGTCAGCTAGCTCACAGCAACCTCAAACTCCTGGGCTCAAGCGATCCTTCTGCCTCAGCCTCCCGAGTAGCTAGGACTATAGGCACATGCCACCATGTCTGGCTAATTTTTTCTATATATATTTTTAGCTCTCCAGCTAATTTCTTTGTATTTTTAGTAGAGACGGGCTCTCGCTCTTGCTCAGGCTGGTCTCAAACTCCTGAGCTCAAACGATCTACCCATCTTGGCCTCCCAGAGTACTCAGGTATTTCTTTATAGCAGTACTATACTAAGATAACCCCTTTAAGTCATAACAGTATATACATATATAATATGTATATATGTATATATTTATTTATACTTTTTTGCAACAACCCCTTCCAAGTGAACCCACTTCTCTATTCAAAATGTCTGCTTAGCATGTACTCAGTACAGAGCAGCCACTCAAAGTTAGGAATCCTCTGTAGGGTCTGTGAGAAAATACTACACTTCATGCCTTTCTCAAGTTTAGCCTTCCCAGAGCTTCCTAGGATTGGTCCTCCTGTGTTAGATTCCTGGATCTGAGATCCATGCCTTACTCAGAAGATTAGAAGGGTGGTGGGGACTGCCATCATGGAGAAACTTGCCTTTTCTGGCTTAAGTAATCAGTTGCACTCACCTCTGGACTGTTCCATGAGGAATCACAGGAGTCCCCTTCTCCCTCAGAAGAAAATGTACCAAACCACTTAAACATAATGGTTTAAAACAACAACTCTTATTTTAGGATTCTTGCTTAGCTGGGTAGTTGTTCTGCTGGGCGAGCATTATCTGGTGGCTCCACTGCTGATAGTTGGGCCATTTTTCTTCTCCACATAGTCTCAGACCCTCTCCTTTTCAGGTGGGACCAGATAGTTTACACAGTGGCTCAGGATTCCCACAAGCAAACATTTCAAGAGTGAGGAAGCAGAAGTTACTAGTCCTTTTAAAGCATAGGCCCATAACTTGTGTGTCATCACTTCCGTCACATTTCCTTGGTTAATGTGACACAGATAAGCCCTGATTCGTTGTGAGAAGTGACTGCGCAGGACGTGGGAGTAAACTAGTCCAAACTAGTGAACAGAGGCCTATTAAAAGTTATGCCAGGTTGACAGGTGTCAACTGGAACTGTCCTCTACTAATGTGTGTGTGTGGTCATCTTTATCATACATACGCTCTGGAGGAAGCAAGACATAGATAATACCTTGAGTCTGTTTCCTTAATGATTATCCTAGTGTGAAGGTAGACTGCATTAATACACTGCCACGCTAGGAAAAAAAATTTTTCCTTGGGGCCATGGTGTTTTATTGTAAAAATAGAATAAAAACTTTGAAAACAAAATGATCCTTTGTAATTTAATGAAAATTTGTTATTGTGTTTTTTTTTTTTTTTTTTT
>NW_012148130.1:1935674-1936633 GCF_000956105.1 Propithecus coquereli | reverse complement strand
CAAGCTAATTTGACAAATTTGCTACATCAGAAAGAACAGAAGCCTGTGTACAAATTCTGGGAATAGCACATGCAAATAGCTCAAGTTCATCATCAGCTCAGGTGCAGAAGTTGTTGCTGAAGCCTTATTAACAGTTTTGAGAAACCCTGGGTGGGAGCAGATTTAAGGAGGGCAATTCCAATGGAAGACTGTTTAGGGAAGGGAGAGATGGAATTTAATCAGAAAGGTATCAGACAGTATTTTTACCTTTATAGTATTGTTTTCTATCCAGGTTTTAAATATGGTTCTCTTGGGATTCTTTTCTTGATTTGTACAGCTGCCACTGTACTGTTCATGTCTGTATCCATGGGAACATAAGTAGGATCACATAAGTTTATAACTTGTTGCTAGGCAGATTTAGCTCATAATGTATTAAAATTTTCTCATTAAAAAGTGTTTGGATATTTTACCTTTTGTGGGGCAAGGTAACTAAATTGGGCAGTTTAGTATCACAACTGTGAAATTGTGTAAGTTCTGTCTAGTAGAATGGACTAGTCATGTTTTTAATTAATTGCAAGTTTGAAATGGATGAGTTAGTTAAAATAGTGTGTCTTCAGCCTGGCTTCTTCGGCTTCTAGTATGGACTAGATGTGAACACTTGATCTATCCTAGAGGGTGTATCAAATTTGAGAATGATGACAGGTATCCTTAGGTAGTCCTTTAGTCCTTCTGACTCTGAAAGACTTGGATGACTAACCAGGGGAACCTTGAGATTTGACATACCTGTCTCCTACTTAGGTTGCAATTTTTTTAGTTAAAATTTTTTTAATAGATAATGTGTCATTGGTATAAAATAACTACATTCAAAAAAGTATAAAGCGAAATGTAATTGAGCTGTTACTTGTGTTGTCCCAGTCACACAGTTCCTTTCCCTAGAGGCTACTTCATTTATTCCTTGTCTGATTATAATTTGAAGAATT
>NW_012148130.1:1933052-1935624 GCF_000956105.1 Propithecus coquereli | reverse complement strand
CAGGCTGGTTTCGAACTCCTGAGCTCAAACAATCCGCCCGCCTCGGCCTCCCAGAGAGCTAGGATTACAGGCGTGAGCCACCGCGCCCAGCCAGATGATATTAATTTTTAAAATTATTAAATCACATAGGGAGAGCATCACCATTTATAGAGCAACTTTTATATGTGCTCACTTAATGGCAGTCTTGTGAAAGACATTGGCGTTTTACACATGAGGGAACTAAGACTGACTTGCCTAGTGTTGTATGTGATATAGCTAGTAATTGTCAAAGCTAGGATTTGAACCCAGGTCCGATTAACTCTAAAATTCCCGTGGTTCTCCGCACCCCTGTCTCCTCCCTAATTTGGTAATTAATACAAAGATCCTTTCCAACTACACCAGACTTTATCTTCCACTAAATATGTATATCCAACCTCCCTGGAGAAGCTGTTACGACTGACTGTATTGCCTTCACATTTTTTATATGCATATTTCTTACATTGTTGTAAATATATTGAACATCCTAGAGTTATAAACCTGGGACCCATGAACTCTCTGAAGTTATATACAAAATGTTGTGTGTGCATTTTTTTGTGGAAAATGTCAGCATCTGTAGCTTTCATCGAATTCTCCGTGTATTCTAACAAACCCCACAACCTCAAGAACCAGTGCTTTATGCTATTACTATTTTCCAATACTTTATTAAACAAAATAATATACACAAAGTACTTAAAACAGTGCCTGACAAGAAGTAAGTTCACCACTATTATTATTATATTAATAGTTTTCCACGTACATGGTCTCCAAAACTTTCTAATAACTAGGTAATAGTGCTTGGAAATAGATTATTACTAGACATACCAACCCCTATTGTTGGCTATATTTGGGCTTTTCATTTTTTTCTTATAAGAAATTTGAGACAAATCTCCATATATTTATAGCACTTCCTCATATTTTTGATTATTTCCTTAGTTTCCCCAAACTGAAATAACTGGGTCAAAATGTATGAACATTTTTAAGGCTGTTTATACATATTTCCAGATTGTTTTCCAGAAAGCATATACCAGTCTATATCAGCAGCATATTGCAGATATGTCACATATAGTTACTATATACTCTTGCCTGCACTAGACAAATAGATATATTTAATAGGCAAAAGATTGTCTTGTTTAATATATATTTTTCCATTTTCTAGAGAGGTGGAGCACTTTCTGTGCTCTTTTTCTCTCTCTCTCTCCTTTTTTAAGAGGCAGGGTCTCTGTGTTGCTCAGGCTGGAGTGCAGTGGCTGTTCACAGGCACAGTCATAGCTTACTGTAGCCTTGAACTCTTGGCCTCAAACAATCCTCCTGCCTCAGCCTCCCCAATAGCTGGAACTACAGGCATGCCCCACTGAGCCCTGTTCTGTGTTCTAACTTTTGTGAATTCTCTATGGCCTTTTCCCATTGAATAGGGTTTTTATGGTTTTTTAAATCAAGTTCGAGATAACAGTCATCTGTTGCAAATAAGTATTCTCAGATTGCTTGTCTTTTAAATATTTACCTACATTTGTTTTTAGTCAAATTTGTGGTTTCTTTTGCATGTGCTTTTATTGTTTCTAATTTTAAAGTTCTCTTTCTCTATCCCACCTTTTCTTGTTTGTCTTGTGCAGATGTTTACATTTTCCTTCCTATATGTGTCTAAGATCTCCTGATATAAAAAGTACTGAAGCAATGTATATTTATTAAAAATATATATGCATATACAGAAATGAGCTAAAGGTAGCTATGCTGTTCATATTATTATATGCAATAATTGCATGGAGTGTATGGATGTAACCATTTGACTCTATTTGACATTTTCTTGATTCTGATAACCTATATTATAATACAACGAATCTGCATGGATTCTACATATAACCTGCTCACTTTTCTGTGGAGTCCTGGAAGTGGATTTGCTGGATCAGAATTTAAATATAAACTACCAAATTGCCTTCCACAAAGGCTATTTGACATTCTCTGTGGAGTTTGAAAGTGCCTTACTTTAAGAGTTATTATCAGTCCTTTTAACTAGTAAACTTTATCATCTTTTCTTTTATGGACCATTTTTTGGCTATCAGCATTCTTTCTGTGTGCTCTCCATTGTTTCTGTGTACTCTATATTTGTGACCATCGCCTGTTTTAGTGACTTTTTGTATGTTAAAGGAATGAGCTAGCCCTTTGACATGTGCTTTGTACAGTTATTTTTGTTTTAGTTTTTTGATGATGGTATGGTTAGTTTGGCTGTACAAAAGTTTTAAATTTTATGTAGACGGATGTAGCAACTTCATGACTTCACGGATTGCTAATCATTAATTTTTGTCAGTTTGCTAGGAGAATGGTGATTAAAAAAAGTATTTGCCTTTTTAAGTGACGTTAATAGTTTTACAGTTTAAGAAAAAATTATTTGAACACAGCCGTAAATTGTTATGAGGGGGGCAGCATTTTTTTTGTTTTCTGAAGTTGCATTGTATCTAGATTTAGTTTTTTTATAGTTCTCACAGTGTTTATACTCTGGAAATGTTTAAGTTTATAGTATTAATAATTGTCTTCTTGGCTGGGCGCGGTGGCTCACGCC
>NW_012148130.1:1928790-1931527 GCF_000956105.1 Propithecus coquereli | reverse complement strand
ACTCTGTTGCCCAGGCTGGAGGGCAGTGGTGTCATCATAGCTCACTGCAGCCTCCAACACCTGGGCTCAAGCAATCCTCCTACTTCAGCCTCCGGAGTAGCTGGGACTACAGGTGTGTGTGCCACCATGCCTGGCTAATTCTTCTATTTTTTGTAGAGATGGGGTCTTGCTATGTGGCTGAGGCTGGTCTTGACCTCCTTGTGTGAGCCACCACGCCCAGCCTACATGACAATTTTAGGAAGCAGTTACTGGTAACTCCCTTTTACTGATAAGGAAACTGAGGCTTAGAGACATAACTTGCATAAAGTTTAATATTTCTTGCCCACTAAACTGTATGCTTTAAGAAAACAGGGGCCATGTTTTATTTCTGCTTTATCCCCCTGTATCTAGCGTAGTTTCTATGGGGTTTGGGTATTGTGTCAAATACATTGTACAGCCTGGTTTTATAAAGATGGTTTTGTATCCTCATTTATTAGCTTTGAACTTATGTAGCTGTGACTCAGACTCTACATAGAAAAGTTACAGTGGGAATTTGAGCAGCACCAAATCTACATATTTATCAAAAGAACCTCGTATCATTTCTGTATCTCATGTGGGGAACATTTGAGACTGCCTCTCTTGTGATTTGAGAAGGCCTAGTGTTTGTGGACAAGGATGGTTAATAACAGGGATTGATATAATTGTGACTCCATTCCATTTGGGTGTGTTTGGTTTTCACCCCTTTCCTTCACTACCCCAGCTGTTTCTCAGTCCATTGTCCTTTTAGTTTCTTACTCTGATAAAAGGAGTTGTAAGGAATAGAAGGAATCTAATAGGAATACACTTGTTTGTTTGCAAGTATAATATTAACAAGTGTCTGTGATCTTAAAAATCAATGTTTAGTGTAAGTTGAATGTAGTGCCTCAAGTTTCTTATCTTTGAATCATAGAAAATAAAATTTTAGAGCTTGGTAGGATTATTGAAATTATTTGGCAAGAGGAAATTGAGGGACAGTTTGATTCCACAGAATATTATTGAATGCATTTCTTTATTTGTTAAAAAGGAGTAATATTTATCTCATAAGGTTGATGTGAGGAATAGGAGATAATCTTTATAAAAGTCTTAGGTTGAGGGCCAGGCGTGGTGGCTCACGCCTGTAATCCTAGCACTCTGGGAGGCTGAGGGGGCGGATCGTTTGAGCTCAGGAGTTCGAGACCAGTCTGAGCAACAGCGAGACCCTTCTCTACTAAAAAAAAATAGAAAGAAATTAGCTGGACAACTAAAAATAGTTATAAAAAATTAGCTGGGCATAGTGGCGCATGCCTGTAGTCCCAGCTACTTGGGAGGCTGAGGCAGGAGGATTGCTTGAGCCCAGGAGTTCAAGGTTGCTGTGAGCTAGGCTGAAGCCATGGCACTCTAGCCCGGGCAACAGAGTGAGACTCTGTCTCAAAACAAAACAAAACAAAAACCAGCAGCAGTCATTTTATTATTTCAAAGTTGATGATCAGGATTTAGGCATGGCTCAGCCAGGCAATTGTGGCTTGGGTTTCTCTGGCTTAATCTGCTGGTCACTTAGTGGCTGGAGCTGGAACAGTAGGGGCACTGAAGCAGCTGGGGCTGGCCACACATCTTTCTTCATAGTCTCTCAGCATGGGCTGATTTGTGCTAGTCACACCATGGGGAAATGAAGACTTCAAAGGCAAGTATCTCAAGAGAACCCAAGCATAGGCTGTATCACTTTTTATGACCTAGCCTTGGAAGTCACGTGGCATCATTTCTGCTATAGTCACAAGTCTACTCAGCTTCAAGGGGAGGGGACATAGAATCCATCTCTTGCATTGACCTAAAAGGAAGAAGCTGTGGCAAAATTAATTTAAGTAGAGAGTTTTTTGGGGCCAAGTGTAAGGATTGCAACCTGGGAGCATAGATTGAAGTTGCCCTGAATATACACTCTGATTAGTAATAGGTTCTTTTGTTTTTTGGTTTTTTTTGAGATAGTGTCTCCCTCTGTCTTCCAGGCCTGAGTGCAGTGGCACTATCATAGCTCAGTATATATAGCCTTGAACTCCTGGGCTCAGGTGATCCTCCTGCCTCAGCCTCCCAAGTAGCTGGGATTACAGGCATGCACCGTCATGCCCGGCCAATTTTTAAATTTTTTTTTCAATATTTTTGATTTTTTGTAATGATGGGATCTCACTATGTTGCCCAGGCTGTTCTTAAACCCTTCAAGTGATCCTCCTGTCTTGGCCTCACAAAATGTTGGGATTACAAGCATGAGCCAGCATGCCTGGCTAGCAACAGGTTTTTATTAACTTTTATTTAAAAAAGAAAAACTTTTAAAATTTGAATAGATTTAGAGAGTACAGTTTTTTTTGTTACATGGATGAATTGTGTAATGTTGAAGTCAGGGCTCTCAGTGTACCAGTCACCAGAACGGTGTACATTGTACCCAATAGATAAATTTCTATCCCTCCCTCCCCTCTCAGTCTCCCCTGTCTTAGTTGTCAATGTCCATTACACTGCTTTATGACCACACATACCCATCGTTTAGCTCGCACTTGTAAGTGAGAACATGTGGTATTTTTCCATTCCTGAGATACATCACTTAGGATAATGATCTTCAGTTCCATCCAAGTTGCTGCAAAAGACATTATGTCATTCCTTTTTATGGCTGCATAGTATCATGGTATATATATGACATTTTCTTTGTCCACTCATCAGTTGATGGGCATTTAGGTTTTTTTTTTTTTTTTTTTTT
>NW_012148130.1:1911941-1928560 GCF_000956105.1 Propithecus coquereli | reverse complement strand
GCCCAGCCCTAGGTTGATTCTTATCTTTGCAGTTGTGAATTGTGCTGTGATAAACATTGAGGTGCAGGTGTCTTTTTGGGTAGATACCCAGTAGTGTGATTGCTGGATCAAAGGGTAGGTCTACTTTTAGTTCTCTGAGGAATCGCCATACTGTTTTCCATAGAGGCTGTACTAGTCTACGTTACCACTAACGGTGTTTAAGTGTTCCCTTTTCACTGTGTCCATACCAACATCTATTTTTTGACTTTTTAATGGCCATTCTGACAAGGTAAGATGGTATCTCATTGTGGTTTTAATTTGTGTTTCCATGATGATTGGTGATATTGGGCATATTTTCATATGTCTTTTGGCCTTTTGCCTATCTTTTCAAAAAAATCTGTTCATGTCTTTTTGCCTGCTTTTTGATGGAGTTATTTGGGTTTTTTGGCTGATTTGTTTGAGTTCTTTGTAGATTCTGGATATTAGTCCTTGGTCAGATGTATAGTTTGTGAATATTTTCTCCCATTCTCTAGGTCCTCTATTTGATCATTTCCTTTGCTGTACAAAAGCTTTTTAGTTTATTTAAGTCTCATTTATTTTTATTGCCACTGTATTTGCTTTTGGGGTCTTGGTCATAAATTCTTTGCCTACGCCAATATCCCAGAGTTTTTCCTATGTTTTTTTCTAGAATTTTTATGGTTTCAGGTCTTACATTTAAGTCTTTAATCCATCTTGAGTTAATTTTTGTATATGGTGAGAGATAAGGATCCAATTTCATTCTTCTGCATGTGGCTATCCAGTTTTTCCAGCACTATTTATTGAATAGGGTGTCCTTTCCCCAATGTATGTTTTTGTCTTGCTTTGTCAAAAATCGCTTATAGCTGTGTAACTTTATTTCTGGGTTCTCTTTTCTGTTCTATTGGTCTATGTGTCTACCTTTGTACCAGTACCATGCTGTTTTGGTTATTACAGCATTGTTGTATAATTTGAGGACAGGTAGTGTGATGCCTCCAGATTTGTTCTTTTTTTTTTTTTTTGAGACAGAGTCTTACTGTGTTGCCTGGGCTAGAGTGCTGTGGTATCAGCCTAGCTCACAGCAACCTCAAACTCCTGGGCTCAAGTGATCCTCCTGCCTCAGCCTCCTCAGTAGCTGGGACTACAGGCACGTACCACCGTGCCTGGCTAATTTTTTTTCTATTTTTAGTTGTTTTGGCTAATTTCTTTCCATTTATAGTAGAGACGGGGTCTCACTCTTGCTCAGGCTGGTCTCAAACTCATGAGCTCAAACGATCCACCCGCTTTGGCCTCTCAGAGTGCTAGGATTACAGGCGTGAGCCACTGCGCCCGGCCCAGATTCGTTCTTTTTGCTTGGGATTGCTTTGGCTATCTGGTCTCTATTTTTGCTTCCATGTGAAATTTAGGATTGTTTTTTCTAGGTCTGCGAAAAATGACTAGTGTTTTCATGGGAATTGCGTTGAATCTGTAAATTACTTTGGGCAGAGTAATGGACATTTTAACTATCTTGACTCTTCCAGTCCATGAGCGTGGAATGTTTTTCCATATGTTTGTGTCATCTGTGATTTCTTTCATCAGTGTTTTGCAGTTCTCCTTGTAGAGATCTTTCACTTCTTAAGATCTGTTTCAAAGGTCAATATGGAACCTTCTGAGATCTTTTTTAGATTTAAAAAAAAAATTTCAGTCACAGTCTAGATTTGATCTTTACCACTGAGAATTTTGAGAATCATTTCTTATTTCAAGAATCATTTTGTCCTTTGGAGAGGCCAGGGATGAGAAATAGTTTTATTTATTTATTTACATAACTAGCTAACTATATATAAATACCAACTCAAACCAGTAAATCTCAAACCCAGTAAATCTTGCCTCTTTTATTTTTAATTTGTTTTCCCCTGCTCATCTCTCTGTTCTCCCATTTTATCATAGGCATTGTGAAGAAGCAGGGTGGCATTTTCAGTATTTTGCGTGGAAATCTCCTTAGGTAGCTCATGGGGTTTATTAGGTACATTTCTTATTTTCCATGTTTCTGCAGGCCACATTTTCACAACTGCATAACAGGGGTACCCTTTTCTCCAAGGTACAGTAATAGTTTTCTTATTTTCCATTAAGCTTTTACTGATAGTCTCCTTGTTGAGGCCCCTGAGATTTTTGCTGACAGTCTCTTAAAGGCCTTCCATTTTCCACCTGCCACCAGTTCCAAAGCCAGTACCACGTGTTCTGGGTTTTTGTTGCAATAGCCTCTCACTTTCAGTGCCAAAGTCTATTCCATTCACTCTTGCTGCCTGAAAAATGACCCTAAAGTTTTAATGACTTAAAGTAGTTTCATGTTTTCTGTAGGTCAGGAATTTTTGAGAAGCTTAGTTGGACCCTCTGGCTCCGGTGCTTTCTGCAGCTGTAGTCAGGTGGTGGAGCTGAAAGAGTCTTGGGCCTGGGGTGGGTGAGGTAGTGCATGCAGCTGGGGGCTGGCTGTGCTATGCTATCTCCGTGTGGTCTCTCTGTGTGCACTAGTTTGGGCTTCTTCACTGCACTCAGACTACCCACGTGGTGTCTCTGTCCAGAGGTATATGCCCCAAGAAGACCAGCCAGAGTCTATTTCATCTTTTATGACTTAATCTGGGAGGCCAAATCATAATGTTTCTTCTGTAGTCACAGACTTGCCCAGGTTCTAGGGGAGTGAACATAGACCTTACCTCTTAAAGGCAGGAATGTCGGTTGGCCACAGTGTAAGAAGATCATGTGGAGTGGGAGATAAGGTGACCAGCCTTAGAAAATACAATTTACCATTATCCTTAGTGAAACAGTTAGATCTCTGTCTGATTACTTGTAGAGAAGTCTTGCCATCTAATAAGCCCATCTGTGTACATAAAATTAAAGCCTACTTTTTACTCAGTACTTCCTTCTTAACTATCTATGACTGAACAGTCAAGGATTATCAGACACATGAAGAAAACCTCTAACGGTAACACAAACAGATAAAAAAAAACTGAATGAAGAAACAGGAGATGCAGTTTGCAGAAGAAAAGTTCAAACTTCAAAAACAAAAAAGCTTAAAGAGCTAAAAGAAAATACATGGCACAAAAGTAAGGTGGCATAAACTAGGGGATTATTCAAAGAAAAAGAATGAGTTCTTGGAAAATAGGATAGTAGAGAAATTTTTCATTAGAAAACTAAGGAAATCTTCTAGAACATAGTAGACAAAGACAGATGAAAAAGAGAAGGTATAATGCCTGAGCCTTGATTGGATCCTGGATTGAAAAATACTGTTTAAAAAGGAGGAGGAAGTGTGGAAATATGAATAAGGACTGTATAATAAGTGGTAATGAATTAATATTAAATTTCTTAAAGTGTGGTAATGGCGCTGTGGTTATGGAGGAGAATGCCCTTATTTTCCTAGAAGATGCACGCCAAAGGCGGTATCATGATGTTTGCATTTTTCACATGGTAGAACGCGCATGTACACGCGCACACACCCACACACATACTATGATGGGAGAGGAGAGAGGGCATGTGCAAGAGTGAAAGACAAAGCAGTTATGGCATAACTAGTGATAGAGCTGGGCATGGTGGCTCAAACCTATAATACCAGCTATTCAGAGGCTGAGGTGGGAGGATTGCTTGAGGCCAGGAGTTCGAGACCAGACTGGGCAACATAGTGAGACCTTGTCTAATGGCCTGGTGTGATGGCTTACACCTGTAATCCTAGCACTCTGGGAGGCCGAGGCTAGAGGATTGCTTGAGGTTAGGAGTTTGAGACCGCCAGAGCAAGAGCAAGACCCGGTCTCTACTAAAAATAGAAAACTTAGCTAGGTGTTGTGGCGTGTTCCTGTAGTCCCAGCTACTTGGGCGACTGAGGTAGGAGGATCGCTTGAACTCAGGAGTTTAAAGTTACAGTGAGCTATGATGATGCCACTGCACTCCACCTGGGGCAACAGAGTGAGACTCTATCTCAAAAAAAAAAAAAGTCATTAAAAGAAAAAAATTGATGAATACAAGAACAAAGCAGAATGTAATACTTCAGAGTTAGTGGAATAGTCCAGGAGAAATAACATCTTAATTATTAGGTGTTCCAGAAAGAGGGAAAAGAGATAATTGATAGGAAACAATATTAAATCAATACTTTGAAATTTTCCAGAACTAAAGATTGTGAGTCTCCAGATTGGACTACCCACTGAGTGCCCAGCACAATGAATAAAAGAACAAATAGACTGGGGATTTAAGAACACAGAGAAGATCCCAAAATCTTCCAGAGGGGAAAAAAATCAAGTTATAGCAGTGGATTAAGATGACACTGGAGCATGCCCTTAAAATTCTAGGAGTATTACTTCCAATGTAGGATTCTATGCCAGACTGTGGTTTGAAGATACAGACATTTATAGACATATAAAACCTTTTTTTTTTTTTTTTTCCTTTAAAGGGAGGAGGGACTTATCCTCCTTCTTTCTATATACATTACTATTTTTTTCTGGACCATTTGAAAATAAGTTGCAAATACAATGCTTTGTTTTTTCTTTAAAGTTTTTTCTTTTTCTATTAAAAAATAGCTTTATTGCGATATAATTCATACAGTTCACCCATTTAAAGTGTACTATTTTGTGCTTTTAGTATATTCACTGAGTCGTACAACCATCATCACATCTGTTTTAGAATGTTTTCATCACTCTTAAGGGAAACCTCAAGCCCATAGTATTGACCTCCCGTTTTCCCCAATCCCACAGCCCTAGGCAACCACCAATCTACTTACTGTCTTTGGATATGCTTACTCTAGACATTTCATGTAAATTAGGTCATATAATATGTGGTCCTTGGTGACTGGCATTTTTCTTTTAGTGTAATACTTTGAAGATTTATCCATGTTATGGCATAGATCAGTCCATCATTCCTTTTTATTATTGAATAGTATTCCATTTTATAGACCACCAGATTTATCTATCCATCAGTTGATAGACATTTGTGTGGTTTCTCCTTTCTAGCTGTTACGTATAATGTTGCTGTGAACATCTGTATACAGGTTTTAAAAATATATGCAATAATAGAGTTTATTTCTCTTAGGAAAAAGATTACTTAAGGATTTAATCTGACAAAGTAGAAAATAATCTAATAGAAAGGAAAATGTGAGATACGTAGGACAGAGTGAGGAAATAAGAAACCAGCAAACATTTGGTTATGTCTCGATAATTGATGTATAGTGTCCATATATATTTGTATATATATATGTATGTTTCCTTAAATCTGAAGCCACAAATCTGAATGAACTCAAGAAGCTATGAGGGCAGGAGACCAGAAGGAAGTAGAAACATCTGGTGAGGGTCTTATCTTCTCCCTCTCTCTCTGGTTCCAGGTGCAGATGTTGACTTGGGCTAGACACTGACATGGAAGCTTGAGGTTTCTTGTTATGAATGCCTTGAAAGTGGGTATTGAGCCTGGCCATGAGAGAATGGTATTTTTCCTGGATCTTGGCCTTTGGGAACACATGGCTCTCCATATCCTTGCTGGATTTACTGTTGGCGACGCCAGCTTTCCTCGTGGCATCCTCAGTGTGCCTGACCAGCTACTACTGGAAGGCAGTGCTCTGCCAGTCAATCTCTGAAACATCCATGCCTGTCCTCCACTCCTGCCACCCCAACCAAACTGCCAGGCCCTATGTACAAGTTCTTATGTGGACATATGCTTTTATCTTTCTTGGAAGTACCAAGGAGTGGAATTGCTGGGCATATTTTAACTCTTTCCCACGTGGCTGCACCATTTTACATTCCCACCAGCAGTGCACAAGGGTTCCGTTTTCTACATACCATTGCCACTACTTGTTATTGTTCATCTTTTTAATTATAACCATCCCAGGGAGTGTGAAGTGGTATCTTATTGTGGATTTGATTTGCATTTCCCTGATGGCTGATCATGTTGAGAATCTTTTCATGTGTTCATGTAGAGAAATGTCTATTTAGATTCTTTTACATTTCTAATTGGGTTTTTTTCCTCTTTATAATTGAGTTGTAGGCTCCTTTTTTTTAAACATCAGTGTGTATTTTCTATCAAGAAGGGCGTTTTCCTTTATAACCACAGTATAGCCACCAAAATCAGAGAATTAGAACATTGATAATAGTAATATCTGTAGTCCACAAACCCCATTTAAATTTCATCTTTTGTCCCAATTTTTAAAAGGTCCGTAATCCAATCCATGATTGTGTGTTGTATTTAGTTGTCATATCTCTTTAGTTTCCTTCAATATGGAATTGTTCTTTGGTCTTTCCTTGATGGTCTTTCATGACTTCAGTATTTTTGGAGAATACAGCTAGTTACTTTATAGAATGTCCACCACATTGGGTTCATCTGATGTTTTCTCATGATTAGGTTTAAATTTTGCATCTTTGGGCAGGGACACCACAGAAGAGATGCTGTGTTCTTCTAGCAGTAAGTGCCACCGTGCCCTGCTTTCTCTTGATTTTAAGATGGTATCTTGGTATCTATCAAGGTTCTCCACTGTAAAATTATTTTTTGTACTTATTAATGTGTAATAAGTATTTTGTGAGGAGAGAGTTTGAGGCTTCCGTTTCTCTGCCATTTATTTATGTCAGTGTGGACTCATGGTTTCCCATTTTGTTCAAAGAGTTACAGTCAGTTCATAGTCATTTTTTCTTTGATGCACAAATTATTCCAGATTTGGCCAGTGGTAGCTCCTTCAAGCTGACTCCTGTGTCCTTTTGACAAATACCCATCATTGTTTGAATGCTTCTTTGCTTTCTGGTATATCACACTGTTGGATGTTTATCTTGTATTCTCCCCGCCCCATTCTGGCATCAGCTTTTTCCCCTAAGGAGCAGTCATTCCTCCTTTGGAATGGAGCATAGTATTATACAAACTAAGATCTGGGCATTAGACGTGTTCATTGCTGCCAGGATATCATTGCTTCTAGGCCTCTCAGTGGGCAGAACTAGTAAATAGCTCTGTGTGTATACTTATATCTATTATCTATTTCTATACCTATACACCTATGTGTATAAGAAACTGAGGGATAATGGCTGTGCAGGTATTGACCAGCCAGTCCAGATTGGCAAGTGAAGACAGGTTTCCAAGAGATGTCAAGAAATAAACAAATAGTAGATAACCTGATATGTTTAGATTTGTACTTCTAGTGGAAGTTTGGAGGTGAATTAGTGATAGCTATACAGAAAACCAAGCAAGCAAAAAAAGACAGTTATTAATTCTAGGTAAAACAAATTGTACAAGAATGGACTTGTAACAATAGTGTGCAAAGTGATTCAGGTATGAATATTATTTACATAGTCATAAGCAATGAAAATAAAAATATTGATTAAATAAACACATTATGCATATTGTGTGATTGAAGGAGGGGAGGAGTTGTTTGTATAAGAAAGCCAAATCTTTCTCTGCATAAGGTATTGAATTGATAGTATTGAAACTGGAAATAAAAATGAATAGCAGCTTAAGCATATTTAGAAATACCAGAAGAAACCGCTAATAGAGTTAAAAAGGATTCCCCCTGCAGAGTAAGGAGAGAGAGTGCCATACCGCTGAACTTTAGGCAACAATTTAGGGAATAAACTGAGGGGAAAAAAATATCCTGGGGCCCTTAGGAGGTAAGCAGCTAGTGTGGTATCACTTATGGATATCTAGTTTGCTTTTTGGCTTCCAGCACCTTCCCCCCCACCCCACCTTTTCTTTTTTCCTTTCCTTTCCTTTTCCTTTTCCTTTCTTTCCTTTCCTTCCTTTTTTCTTTTCTTTTTTCCTTTCCTCTCCTCTCCTCCCCTCCCCCTCCCCTGCTCTGCCCTCCCCTCCTCTCTCCTCCCCTCTTCTTTCTTTTTTCTTTTCTTTTCTCTCCTTTTCTTTCTTTCCTTTTCCTTTCTTTTCTCTCCTTCCCTTACTTTCCCTCTTTCTTCCTTTTCTTTCTCTCCCTTGGATTCAGTAAACCAGCACCTATTGAACACCCTGTCTTTGAGGGGGAATTTCCCACCTGGTTAGTCCAGGCTGCACCAAGGTAGGAGCTATTATGCTATCCCACCTTTCCTTGTATTTAGTGGCTCCATGCACAAGGGCAAGGCTAGGATTGGGAAGCAAGTGATATGAAGCAGGCAGGCGTGGCCGAAAGATATCCAGCTTTCACAGGCAGCAGGTGTGAGTGCTGGTGTCCACTGTCCAGGGCCCTTGTTGAGTGCAGCAGCTACAGCAGTAAGATTTCCTTGAGGCAGCTTCGTGGGATAATTTTGGTGGTGTTCTGGCTGCATGGCCTCTAAATCTGGTTTTCTGGCTCTCTTAGAAATAATGTGAGCCATTTAGTTGCTTAAACTAGGTAGAATGGGTTCTATTTACAGTAAAAATCTGGCTGATGAAGAAATTGGCCTTAAGGGTGTTCCCCAAGAAAATGGATTGGTTATCTAGCCTATATAGATAGGCTAGATACATATGAAGGCAGCAAAGAAAGGAGAGAGAGCCTAAAGAATCATAGTGATCAGCAATGTTTAATGACTGAGATTAGTTTCTTAAGTGAGTATATTGTTAAAAGTTTGAAGGATGGGAGGGGGAAGAAAGTGAAAAAAGCATACACATTCTACAAACCTGGCCACACCCACTCCATTAAAAAACAAAACAAAATAGGATACCCTTAGCTCATGGGAAAGGGAGGTTTGACCTCAAAGTTGTGGTCAGGGTTAAGCCTTTTAATTTATCTATTAAAGGAAATCTAAAAGGTAAGTCCAGTCCTCATTTTACTGATGGGGAAACAGAGTCCCATATAGTTTTTGAAATTTCTATATCCACCTAAGAGATTGGTTATTCTGCAATTGTGTATAAAGGAATAAACATTTGGGTTATTGTACTCTCTTCTTATTGGTTATTATGTGTGTTCTTTACAGCTGAGTTAGGAACTGTCTTCTGAGATGTATTAACAAGGTGAGACTCATTTTAGAGCTCTTAATCTTAGTTAAATGTTTGCTGGTTTGCCCTTTATTGAATAGCTTAATTACCTTCTTAGTAATAATCACTGTATTAGGCAATGAGACATAGACTCAGTAGAATCCAAATATCAGAACGTTCTCATTTTCAAAATTAACTCCTAATTTACTAGCAGCTGATGGAACCATTGTTGTTGCACAATAAATTGTTGACTGCAATTTGTTAAAATTTGACAGTAAGTTTGGAGTATTGCTATTAATATAGAATATAGAATTTTAAAATAGTTTAAGAAACTAAAGTAGAAGTGAATTGATAAGAATAAGTGTATTTGCAAAATCAGTGGATTCCCTAATTATATACACAGCTGAATAATTCCATCCGATTTCTTGTGGCTGACGGTCACTTGAGTTGATTATCAATAGACCATTTGAATAAAAAGAAACCTGTACTGGAAGATCTTTATGCTGAGTTGGCTTGGAATAAGTAGGAATTGCCAGGTCTACTTTAGATGAGAGCCTTGTAATTGAGTCTCTTGAAAGTATCCTTATAATTGAATTTATTCCTGATGTCTGGCCTGATTATTTTAAGCTCCTAGTATGCCCGAACATTTGCTACTTGTTTTTAACATACTATTTTATTTAATCTCTATGAAGAAGGAACTGTTTCCTCCATTTTTACAAAAGAGAAAACTGAGGCCTGAAGAGAATTCTCCTTCAGTCTAGGCAGAGCTGGGGTTCCATTCTAGGACTGTTATACTAAACCAAATAAATGTTTGCTGCATTAAAGAATGACTGAATAGTGAATAACTTGAGTCTTCGATGCCTAATTACCTGAATGGAAGAAATGCTGAGAAGTGAATTTCAGGCACCCTCTCTTCTACTTGTCTTTTGGCAGTGATTAGATTTCCCAGACCTATACCTAATTCTTTTGTCCTCACATTCATTGCATTCTTTATGTGATTATTTTTATTTGTTTCTTCCTCACATTGAGCTTGCCTGTCTGCTTGTTCCTCTGAACAGTTCCCTGTAAGTATTGTGTACCATCCACCCACATCTTTACTGAAGTATTTTATCGTGTCCTTTCATCAAGACTCTAATTTGGGTGAAAAATCTCCAAATTGTGTTTCTTTTTAGCATATTTTGTTTTTATCATGTAGAATTAGCCTCTCAGCTGAGATATTTTTTGATAGATACATAACAACCACCTGTTTTAACATTTTCTGTCTTCTAGTTGACAAGAGTATTACCACTGATAAATAATGAATACTTAGAATGTATAACTATGCCCATGAAACGGGAGGGGTATGTGTGCAAGATTTGAGGGGAGTATGGAGAAAAAACTGTTTGAAAATACCAGCTGTTGAATTTTATAGTGTTTGTCTTTAATAGTTCTTAAAAGACCCATGTTAGATGCTTATAGCCATCATATAAAATGTGGATTTCATTTTCGGTTGGGCACCTCAGTAAAACTGAAGAATAGGTAAAAGATGAGATTTAGTTCTAATTTGAGCTAGTCATTTAATAATTGAGTATTGCCTCATAATAGCTATGGGATTCTGATGATATACCCCTTTCTGTGATCCGGGAGGCCAAGGGATGGGGGTGTTTGTTGGACCCACAGTTCCCTGGCAGAGGGTTATGATGAAGTCTGATCTGTGTAATTTAGAATTGGTGGTCTTGGCCAGACTTCTTTCCCCGTGGTTGACTTTTTTTTTTAGTTAAATTTTATTGAATATTTGGATAGGCAATACAAGCATATAGTACAAAATTAAAAGATGCAAAAGGGTTATACACAATGAGAAGTAGATTTCTTCTGCATTCCCAGCCTTCCATTTTCCCCTACCTGGAGGCAACCATTTTTCTAGTTTCTTTGTGTGTTGATGCAGGCTTTCCAAGGATCATGTTTAAATGCTGGGGAGTATCTGACCTATTGTACTATACTTTACAATGGCAGGTAGCTGAATGACTCCATGGGAATTTTTCCTTGAGAAACTAATTGGTTTTCCCTTTATAATTTGCTTTTTTTGCTTTATCATGACGTTTTCCTATGTTATTATAGTCTTTTAATTTTTGAAGTACTGGCTTTGGTTATCTATTTCAGAAAGTTGTGAGGATCACCAGCTAATGTTTGTAAAAGTATCTAGCACATAATAGGTGATCAATAAATAGTCTCTTTTAGATTGTTCCTCCTCTGCCTCCAACTGGTAGTATGTATAAAGCAATAAACTCTGGTTAACTAAGAGGAAAAAAAATCTGTGAACCAGCTGATGCAATGGATCCCAAAATTTAGATTAAGTTTATGTGAGTTTATGATGTTTCTTAGTATACCCATTCATTTGAGTAAAAACCAATTATCTTCATTCTTTGAAATCACTTTGCTCAGAGATTTTTAAGAGAAATTTTCTGAAGTTTAATCTTGCTTTTCCCTCTTATATAATTTAGGTTGACCATGTAAAGCTAAAAGACATACAGACTAGAAATTTATGGAAAAAATTTTTGAAGATATCTTTGCAAAGTGTTCCTCATTGCAGTGGTGGATGCTGATGTGTACATAGTGTCAGATTTAGGGTTTCCCACCTGTATTCTTTTGGCGAATCCTTTTAGGTGACTTTATGTCCTTGTGTTTTTAAGGCATACTGGTTTTTTGTTAGATTCATTAAAACCCAAGTGTTTTAATCCTAATCTAAGACTGATTTACTTCCCCTTGGAGCTAATTTATTAACCTTTCTAATGAAGTTTTCTTTGGTTCACATTAAAATTGATATAACACAGGTGTTGTAAGGATTAATTAGTTAATGGTTTCTGAAGATGAAAAGAACTTTATAATTGGTGCATAATTGGTATATAATTAGAGTGTCGTCACCCTGGAAAACTATCTGGAGTATAAAACAAAATTTCTAGTCTTATCCATCCTTTTTGATATTGGAAGTTTTGGTTTATTTATCCAGTGAGATTTTAAACATCACTTTACATGTTTGCCCTCAAGATCTGATGATTAAGGACAAAATTTAAACAGTGCCATTTCCCATTGCATTGTTTCTCTATAACAAGCGCAAGCTATTTTTCCTTTCTGATGGGTGATCTTTCTTCTAAAAAATGAGCTGCAAACTGCAGATTTAAAGTTTGTCTTCTGTTTTTAAATGTTTCTTATATTTATGACTCTAATTCTAGGAGTTTTTACAGTGTTACTTTCTCAGGAACAGAATGGCTGCCGACAGCCCCCCCCTTTCCTGGACGCTATGGATTACAATTTGTAGGTGGCAGATTTGGAGTTCTGTAATGGTCTGAGTTTTTAGCCCATGTAAACTGAGTTCATCTTAGTGAGTTTTCTTGTGTGTATGCTGATTTTAGCTCTAAGAATATGATGTGTACAATGTGAGTGATATTTTTTTTTTTTTTGAGAGAGGGTCTTGCTGTGCTGCCCAGGCGGAAGTGCAGTGGCACAGTCATAGCTCACTGCAGCCTTGAACTCCTGGGCTTAAGCCGGTCTCCCCACCTCACCCTCTTGAGTAGGTAGGACTACAGGCACATGCCAGCATGCCCAGCTAAAATTTCTAAAAAATTTTTTATGGAGGTGGAGTCTTGCTGTGTTGCCCAGGCTGGTCTTGAATTCCTGACTTCAAGCAATCCTCCTGCCTCTGCCTTCCAAAGCACTGGGCATGAAAATTTGAACAGATAACTTTTGCATAGGTTACTTTTTGGCTAAAATATATATTTATTTTTCATATTTTGTATGATAAAATTAACTTTTCAATATATTCTCAGTCAAGAAAATAGATATGCCTTTTCTGTGACTAATATTAAGTTGACAACATCTGGTTTTCTGCTATTGTTAAAATGTGATATTAGCAGATTAGTATGCTAATGAAGAGATTGCATGGTAATTTTGATCCTTCGATCTTCAAGCATAATATTAAGGATAGATGTTTCTTTAATATGGTATGACTTTTGTGAATTACAGTCTTATAAATTGGTTCAGATTTGTTTAAAAATAGGGTAAAGTTATATCAATGATATTGCTCAGCTCTTTTTCAAAGGGATAAAGCACTGTAAAGAGAGACTGTGGGAGTAGAAATCTAATAAAAGCCTCATAAATCTAGATTAGTTACAGAAAAATCTGTTGTAATTATGTAGGCTTTTAAAAATCTGACTGGTGGTACTGTTTTTTGTTCCACTAAAAGATAGGATATTGGTTCCATCCTCTCTCATTAAACTGTGGTATGACAGTGGCTTTATAGTCTCAGCATTCCCTAACCTTATAAGACTCAGAGGGAACAAAATAGTTTGTCGTTAAGAAAAACTTAGGGCCGGGTACGGTGGCTCATGCCTGTGATCCTAGCACTCTGGGAGGCTGAGGCGGGAGGATCGCTTGAGCTCTGGAGTTCCAGACCAGCTCTGAGCAAGAGTGAGACCCCGTCATTACTAAAAATGAAAAAATTAGCAAGTCAACTGAAAATAGAAATAAAAAATTAGCTGGGCGTGGTGGCTCCCGCTTGTAGTCCCAGCTACTCGGGAGGCTGAGGCAGGAGAATCGCTTGAGCCCAGGAGTTTGGGGTTGCTGTGAGCTAAGCTGACGCCACGGCACTCAGTGTAGCCCGAGCAACAAAAGCGAGACTCTGTCTCAAAAAAAAAAAAAAAAAAAAGAAGAAGAAGAAAAACTTAGTCAATAATATAATCATTTACTCTGAAGCACTATAGGGAGATTACTTCCAGGTAGTAGGTGGTCTAGCTAAAGGTGACCACAGGGAGTTTACAGGAGGATGGAATGGACACACCTGCAGGTGAGATGGGATAAAACAAGCAGGCAACGTATGTACCATTTCCAGTGTATGATTGAACAGAGTTTGAGTCTCTTTTTGCTGGACATTTGAGTTCTTCCAAATTTATTGCCATTTTTAGCAGCACTTTGTAGATGAACTTTTGCATAGCTCTGTGATTATTTTAGGATAAATTGCTAGAGGCTTTGTCAAACGTTGCCAAACTGCCCCTTCAGAAAGCCCGAGCTAATTTATAGTACACTTCTGTCAATGCTTTTGATGGCCAATTTTTCTATACCCTCTTCTAACATGCTGCTCTGCCAAACTTTTGCAAAGAATTCTATGTTTTCTTTTTCCTAACACAACCCTTTATAACATGAGTATAATGGTAAAGATATGTCCTCAGCTAGAGGGTCAGTAGTTGAAGTTTCCACTGGGTCATGGAGAAGTGGTGATGGTGTTGGGAGGATTGTGTTGTAGGATCAAGTGTGCCCTCTGGATTTCCTGATGGTGATACCGTCAGTCAGACTTCGGTTTTGGGGTGTTTTCTCCTGGATGATTTGGTGGTGAAAATCAGTATGATCTTGCCCGTTCTGATTAGTATGTCACATTTCTGACAGGGCAGGGAAAATTAAGAGGAGCCTGAGCCTAAAACATTTCACTGTAACATTAATTGGTCTCTGAAGTGTTTTGTCCCCCTTTGTTTTGGTTTAGGATTATATGTGGTGACATTACATTGGTGTTAAATGATCTTGTTATATTGGTAACACGGAAGAAAAGTGTTTCTGGTTTCTGCAGAGAAAACTGATTCTGAGACCAAGACAAGCCTGGGTCCAAGGGAATGAGAGAAGATAAGGTGTTTTTAGTTAGAAAGAAACAGTATGCAGGTTTCTAGTGTAGACAGTTTACTTCAGCATTAGAATCTTACTTCCTTCTTGGGGAATCAGGAAAGGAGCATAGATTGGGCATCAGCTGGACTCGGATTACTGGATAGTGTTGCAGCCAGTTCTGAGGAAAATTATTTGTCCAGTTTTGTCAACTTGGAATATTGTGAATCATATCATTTTTTAAAAAACAGCTTATCCTTGAGAATAGAGTTTATATGCCCTTAGAGGGTAGAGTGCTATTATGAAAGAGGCACAAGGAGGTGAGGGGGGCCTGCATTCTCGAGGTCGTAGCCACACCAGTTGCTGCCCAGCCTACTTGGTTCTCAGACTGGTCAGTGTGGACTGCTGTGGTGAAGGAAAGGGAATAGAAGCATGCACTCCCTTTCTAAAACTTTTCATTAATTGGCTACCTAACCTGTTATTTTTATACGTATTAACTTACTCAACATTCATGAAGCACCTATAATGTGCCGGACACTGAAGATACCAAGATCTCAAAGACCGCAGTTTAACAGGGGAGACGGAAAACAGTAATTGCTGTTACCTATTCAGTATTCGTAAGCACAGAGGGTCCCTGACTTAATGGTCCAACATACAATTTTTTGACTTTATGATGGTGCAAAAGCTATTAATACATGCGTTCAGTAGAAACTGCATGTTGAATTTTGGAATTTGATCTTTTCCTGGGCTAGCCATATGTGGTATGGGTACTCTTAACAGGAGATACTCAGAAGCAGATCGTAAAATAGGCTTTGTGGTAGATGATTTTGCCAAACTATAGGTGAATGTGAGTGTTCTGAGCACATTTAAAGTAGGCTAGGCTAAGCTATGATCTTCAGTAGATTAAGTGCATAGATGCATTTTCAACTTACAATATTTTCAATTTACAATGGGTTTATTGGGATTAACCCCATTGTAAGTCAAGGAGCACCTGTATGTACCAAGTACTTAATATGTACCTTTATGGCCAGGCACAATGCCTCTTGCCTGTAATCCTAGTACTGTAATCCTAGTACTTGGGAGGCCAAGGCAGGAGGATTGCTTGAGGCCAGGAGTTTGAGACCAGTCCAGGCAATAGAGAGACTCTGTCTACAAAAAATAAAAAAATTAGTCTGGTGTGGTGGCACGTGCCTGTAGTCCCAGCTACTCAGGAGGCTGAGGCAGGAGGATCGATTGAGTCCAGGAGTTGGAGGTTGCTGTGAGCTATGATGAATGATGCCCCTGCGCTCTATTCCGGGCAACAGAGAGAGACCCTTTCTCCAAAGAGGAACAAAAAAAAAAAGTACCCCTTCGATTCCTCATTGAAATCCAGGTAGGCATTATCCTCTCCATTTTTAAATAAGGTTTAAAGAAGCTGAGTAGCTTGTTCATCATCACTCAGTAACAAAGTGGCTAAAATGTGATTCAAACCCAGCATGAGATTTAGTCTCAGGTATGAGCTCAGATCCTGACCAGTGTGAAGATCTAGTACAGGTCACTTAAGAACTTTTTCAGATGTAGACTGAAGCAGTTTTATCTCTTAAGGCCATTTTATGTATTGTGTGACACAGATGTGTGAAGTACTCTAGCCTAGTTACTGGCGCATAGGAACAATTAATAATTATATTAGATCTTACTCGAAAGCCATTAATATGAATTACTAATAACTGAGTCTTATTTACAGAGCCATTGTTCTTTCCACAACGGTGTATGTCTTTGCAAACTATTAATGACTAAGAGTCCAAAGCTATGACAAGAGGATATGTCCCCAGTGTTTCAGGGGTATTGCGGAGGAGCATACTGCTGACCTGGACTAGGAGAGTGAGAGCAGGCTTCCCAGAGACGTTGGTTTGAGCCATCTAGAAGCATTATTAGGAGTTAGCTGGTGAGAAGAGATAGGGAGGGACACTGCAGAGAGAAGCATGTGGCTAGAGGAACCATAATAGAACTTCCCGTGAGTGTGGGACATGAGGCTAGGATGGGCAGGCCCGGTTGTCGGATGTCTTGGTGCCATGAGTTTTATCCTAAAGACAATGGGGAAGCAATAGAAGGATTTTTTTATTTTAGAATAATTTTAGATTTACAGAAAAGTTGCA
>NW_012148130.1:1903316-1911799 GCF_000956105.1 Propithecus coquereli | reverse complement strand
CTGCCTCAGCCTCCTGGGTAGCTGGGACTACAGGCATGTGCCACCGTGCCCGCCTAATTTTTTCTATATAGTTTTAGTTGTCCAGATAATTTCTTTCTATTTTTTTAGTAGAGACGGGGTCTCACTCTTGCTCGGGCTGGTCTCGAACTCCTCAGCTCAAACAATCCATCTGCCTCGGACTCCCAGAGTGCTAGGATTACAGGCATGAGCCACCGCGCCCAGCCTGTTTTTAACTGTTTTTAAAGATGGAGTCTTGCTCTGTTGTCCAGGCTGGAGTGCAGTGGGGTGATCATAGCTCACTGCAGGCTCAAATTCCTGGGCCCAAGTGATCCTCCTGCCTCAGCCTCCCAACTAGTTGGGGCCACAGGCATGTGCCACAGCTCTTGACTCAGTTTCCCCTATTATTAACATGTTACATTAGTATAGTACATTTGTTACAATTAATGATTGATTCATTATTATTACCTGAAGTCCATAATTCATATTTTCTTAGTTTTTACCTAATGTCCCTTTTCTGTTCCAGAATCCCATCTTAGATACCACATTACATTTAGTTGCCATGTCTCCTTAGGGTTCCTCTTGACTGTGACAGTGTCAATGGAAAAGAAGCCAAACTCTGTAAAATAATTTAAAGAGGTTTATTCTGATCCAGATTTGAGGACCATGGCTCGGAGCCACGCCCAAGAAGCCTTGAGCAAGTGGACTTGCTGTGGCTGGGTTACAGTTTGGTTTTATACATTTTAGGGAGATGGGGGTTACAGGTAAATTCATAATAAGTCAATACTGGAAGGCATACATTGGTTTGGCCCAAAAAGATGGGACATCTCAAAGCAGGGTCTTACAGATTATAGGTGGATTTAAAGACTCTTTGACTTGTAACTGGTTAAAGAAATGAAGCTTTGTCTAAAGGCTTGGAATGTTTTAAGATAAGATAAGGACATCGGCTAATCAGAGACAAGCCACTGGCCATGTGTTTGCTGTGTAAATTGAGGACCTACATGTTTGCCTTGCATAGCCTCAGGCCTGTCTATGAGTTACTGCACAAAGCACATCTACAAGAAGGGAGGGGGCATGATGGGGCATATCTGACCTCCCTTCTCATGGCCAGTAACTCAGTTTTACAGTATCCCCTTGGCCAAGAAAGGGTCCATTCAGTTAGCCAGGCGAGGGGCAGGGTTTGGGGGGGAGTGACCTTAAGATTTTATTTTAGTTCACAACAGTTTCTGAAGACTTTCCTTGTTGTTGATGGCATTGCAGTTTTGAGGAGTACCGGTCAGAAGTTTTGTGGGATGTTTCTCAATTGAGATTTGTCTGATGTTTTTCTCATGAGTTTGGGGGAGGAAGACCACAGAGGTAAACTACCATTCTCATCACATTGAAAGGTACATGCCATCGACATGACTTGTCACTATTGATGCTGACCCTCATCACCCGGCTGCCTTAGTGTTTGTCAGGCTTCCCCACTGAGAAGTTACTCTCCATCCCTTCCCTGTCCCTTTCCATACTATCCTTTTTTGAATGAAGTCACAATGCACAGCCCACAGTTACAGGGAGTTGGGAATTATGATCCATCTCTATGGAAGGATTTGAAACATGGGAAGTGATTTGACCAGCACTGTGATTCAGAAGGATTGTTCTAGCCAGAGAGGAGAGACTGAATTTGGGGATAGGGCTGTGTGTTGGGTCTCAGTTAACCTGGAGCCCATAAGACAAAGTGAAAACTAATAAAGGCCTAAACTTAAGTCAGTGGCAGTAGGGAAGGAGGAGAGGGAGTGATGGATTTCACGAAAGTTTAGGCTATATAATTGATGAGGCTCAATGAATTTGCAGGGTGTGTGTGTGCAGGACACATGAGATGAGGGAAGACGGGAGTCCAAGGTGACTTGCAGGCTTCTAGCTGGAGGTTGGTGATTGTATACGCGGTAGTGTCAGTTTTTGAGATAAACAAGAAGAAACAGCTTATTTGGTGGTGGTGGTAAGGGTGCATGAAAGGGAGATTAATTTCAGGGTGGTAAGGATGCACAAGAGGGAGATAAGTTCAGTTTTATTTATTTTTTATTTGCATACATTTAAGGGATTACAAGTGCAGTTTTGTTGCGTGGGTATGTTGAGTAATGAAGTCTGGGCTTTCAGTGGAACCATCATCTGAATGATGTACATTATGATGTACATTAAGTAATTTCCCATCCTTTACCCCCCTCCCACCCTTCTGAGTCTCTAATGCCTATTTATTTTTCCACACTTTCTGCCCATGAAGTTCAGTGTTAACCATGTTGTGTTGGAGATGCTTTTTGAGTGGTGCTTGGCTTATGTGTATATTTTGCTCTGCAGCTACAAATTTGGAAGTCACTAATTTAAGAAGTACGGCATGAGAAATCCCAACTGTAGATGTTTTGGTGTAGGAAGAGTAATTAATACCAGGTAAAAAAGAGGAATCCAAGGAACACTGATGTTAAAGGAAGTGGTAGAAGAAAAGTGAGGAAAGGCCGGGCGTGGTGGCTCACGCCTGTAATCCTAGCTCTCTGGGAGGCTGAGGCGGGCGGATTGTTTGAGCTCAGGAGTTCGAAACCAGCCTGAGCAAGAGCGAGACCCCGTCTCTACTAAAAATAGAAAGAAATTAATTGGACAACCAAAAATATATAGGAAAAAAAAATTAGCTGGGCATGGTGGTGCATGCCTGTAGTCCCAGCTACTCGGGAGGCTGAGGGAGGAGGATCGCTTGAGCCCACGAGTTTGAGGTTGCTGTGAGCTAGGATGACGCCACGGCACTCTAGCCCAGGCAACACAGCGAGACTCTGTCTCAAAAAAAAAAAAAGTGAGGAAAGGTCAACTTATGTTCAAATCTGTTATCATTGCTTAGTCACATGGCCCCTTAATTCATCTCTATCACATTCTTTATTCTGCTCACCCGGAGGTGTAAAACACTATACCAAAGGACCAAACACCATACTATCTAGGGTGTTTCTTCTGAGGATAGAATTGTTCTGGTTATACTAATCAGAATAAATCTTTTTTCTTTTTTTTTTTTGAGATGCAGTCTCGTTCTGTCAGCTGGGCTAGAGTGCCGTGGCGTCAGCCTAGCTCACAGCAACCTCAAACTCCTGGGCTCAAGGCATCCTCCTGCCTCAGCCTCCTGAGTAGCTGGGACTGTAGGCACACGCCACCATGCCCAGCTAATTTTTCTATTTTTAGTAGAGATGAGGTCTCGCTCTTGCTGCTCTCGAACTTCTGACCTCAAGCAATCCTCCCGTCTTGGCCTCTTAGAGTGCTAGGATTACAGGCGTGAGCCACAGTACCTGGCCCAGAATAAATCTTGCTAAAATTAAGAATCAAGACTGCTGAAGACCTATGGAAAGTTATTGACCTAACACTACTTCATGCCAAGTATTATGCTAAACAGTGGCAGTACAGAAATAACAAAGGAGTTCTTTGTTACCAAGGAATTCACAATATAGTTGAGAATTTACTGGGCAGTACAAAGTAAGCAATGATAATTGGTTGTATGTATGTTAATTGTGGTGTGTTATAATACTTGATAATTTCTAACTGCTGAAATCCATTATATTTTTCCTCCCTTCTCTCCCTGTCTAGCTTTGTTTTTGCCTTCCTTTGTGTTACTCACAGTTCCTCTCCGAGTTTTTTTGGGGGGGGGGCATGCCGCTTGTTAACCATCTGCAATGCAAGTTAAAAAATATTTTAAAGTGTTTTTGTTATTTACATGCAAGTGGCTAGGGCATTTATTATATCATGGGGGAAAAATCTTTGAATAAAAATCCTAACCTGTTATACCTCTCAAAATCTTAGTGAAAATCATTAATCATTGAAGGGGAAAAATGTTTTCCAACTGATTTAGGAGAACTTATATGAATTTTTAAGGACTTTATAACTTCTGTTTATTGTAGATTTTAATTCCAGAGAGCTGGTGATTGAACTTTTAGCATTTACAAAGGAAGAGATTTCAGATGAGAGAGCCAGACGGGAGGTATATACTTTGTAGGAAGATACAAGTATTTAAATATAAAAGTTGCTTCTAACTTCCTTATTTTATGTCAGAGGGACTGTTGTTAGTTGAGGATTCTTAAGTCATTTAACTTAAGTGCTGAAATACTTAATGGATAATAAGTATTTTATCCATTAAGGAGGAAAAATGTTCTTCACACTCAGGCTGTTCACCTGCCCTTACGTCTGTGATAATTTCTGGTATCTCCGGACAGTGGTTAACGCCAGCTCCGGAATCTCCTGCTTGGGTTTGCCTGACGCTCAGCTCTACTGTCATAGGTGTGATCCTGGAAAGTTATTTTTTCTCTCCATACTTTAATTTTCTCATCTCTGAAATAGGAATAGCGATCACGTCTACCTCTTAGGGTTGTTACGAAAATGAAAATGAACTAATGAATGTAAAAGCACAGAGTGCCTAGTACATAGTAAGCATATAAGTCATAACAATAGTAATGATATTTACTCTTGCCATTACATTGGCATCTTTCTGAATGCCTGACACCAGAAGCCAAAATTTTGAAGTCAAAAAAAGGTTTTTTTTTTTGTTTTTTTTTTTTGATCCCCAACCTAAAGAAACACTAAGTTAAATTTATGGATTTTTGGCTTCTAAGGATATAGTGAAAATATGGGTGGCCACTTGGTGTATTTAGGAATAAGAATTTACCTGTTTTTTAAGCTTTATTCCTTTATTAGTTTTTTGATGCCTACTAAGGAGTAATCTATCCTACTGTATATTTGGAATTCCGTGTGGTCTTTTTATGCAGGTATTAGATTATGACAGTGACAGCCATTAGTTCACTAACTTTTAGAGCAAACAAAACAGCCATCCTATGTACGAGAGGTAACGTAGCTGGGACTACAGGCATGTGCCACCATGCCTGGCTAATTTTTTCTATATATTTTTAGTCGTTCAGCTAATTTCCTTCTATTTTTAGTAGAGACGGGTCTCACTCTTGCTCAGGCTGGTGTCGAACTCCTGAGCTCAAACAATCCACCCGCCTCGGCCTCCCAGAGTGCTAGGATTATAGGTGTGAGCCACCGTGCCCAGCCTAGAGATTTATTTTAAGGAATTGGTTTATGTGGTTGTGGGGGCCTGACATATCTGAAATCTGTTGGGCAAGCCTGCATGGAGGAGTTGAGGCTTCAGTCTCAATTTCTTCTGGAAATTCTCAGTTTTTCTCTTTAAGGTCTTTCAGTGGATTGGATTAGGCCCACCTATGTTACGGAGGGTGATCTCCTTTCCTGAAAGCCAGTTGATTATGGATGTTAACCATATCTACGAGATACTTTCATGACAACACTTAGTGTTTAATTAAATAACTGGAAACCATAGTCTAGCCAAGTTGACACATAAAACTTAGTAACACACTGTTCTTCCATGTGTACGTCTTGAAGTCTCTAGGGCAGGGACTTGGCCTAGAGAAAATCTTCAGTGATAGTTTATACACACACTTAATGAAATGTGCTAATATTTTCCATTCTTATTCTTTTTTTTTTTTTAGAAAAGCTGATGGGGGACCCAATAAATTAATATCAAGAGGTCTGACAAGCAATTTGAAAAACATTGCTGTTGCATATATATCATGTCAACAAATGGAATTGCTGGGTTGCAGGCTGTCTTTACTTCATCCTTCTCATACAGTGCTAGATTTCTCCCTGAAGTAGTTGTACAACTACACATTCCCACTAGCAGTGTCAATTCCCTTTTTTCTCCCCCTTGATGGCAACTGTTAATTTCAATTTCCTTATCATCTTTCTAATTACTCCAGATAGGTGTGGGCTTATTTTTTAAGATCTGTAACATTTGGTGATTGACTTTAAACAAAGAGAGCAGTCTCAGAGTTAGCACCTTCAGCAGACATCAGTATCTACCCGGAAATTAATGACATTGCTTTGTTTTCATTGTCTTTATATTTTTCACTTTTCATGTAGCTAAACTGACTAATTTTTGGTCTGTATATTTGTGAGTGTTAAGACATGTATACAGTAGTCCACCCTTATCTACAGGGGATACATTCCAAGACCCCCCAGTGGATGCCTCACACCACGGATAGTAATGAACCCTATATGTACTATGGTTTTTCCTATAGTACATACCTGTGATAAAGTTTATATTATAAATTAGGCATAGTGAGAAATTAGCAACAACTAATAATAAAGTAGAACAATTACAACAGCATGCGAGCATCATTCCTCTTGTGCCTTGGGAACTTTATTATTAATAAGTACAATATGCCAGATGCGGTAGCTCATGCCTGTAATCCCAGCACTTTGAGAGGCCGAGTAGGATTGCTTGAGACCAGGAGTTCAAGACCAGCCTGGGCACCATAGTGAGACCCCCATCTCTATAAAAAATAAAAAAATTAGCTGGGAGTGGTGGTGTGTGCCTGTAGTCCCAGCTACTTGGGAGGCTGAGGCAGGAGGATCATTGTGAGCCCAGGAGTTCAAGGGTACAGTGTGCTAGGATCACACCACTGCATTCCAGCTTGCACGACAGAGTGAGACTCTGTCTCAAAAAAAAAAAAAAAGGGAAGTGGGGTAGGAAAGAACTTGTGGGCTCTCCCACCCCATCCTCCTGACCTGATGTTAAGTGTGTGGTTCCATTGGGGCAGATGTAGGTAAAGGGTGGGTGATGTCATGTTCTGAGGTTTAAAAGACAAGAAGCATGTTGCTTATTTATTGCTTTTTATATCTGTTAAAGTTTAATAAAAATATTCTTTTTTCTTTCTACGAAGGCAAATTGGCAAGACGCAGTCAAGAACGTGACAATCTTGGCATGTTGGTCTGGTCACCTAATCAGAATCTGTCAGAAGCAAAACGTAAGTCTTAAAACACGTTTATTTTCCACCTTTCCTATTTAACGTAAAGTTTTAAAGGCACCTTTATGGCTGAAAGGTCCTATTTATGTTACATTTCTCTTATACTTTAAAATAACTTGAAGAGTTCGAAGTGTGTATTTCATTACTGTGCTCTGTCATAGTGAATTAAAGATTCCTAACCTATGGTTAAATATTATCTTCCATGTTTTTCAAAATGCTGCATAAGGTGGGGTGTGGTGGCTCACACCTGTAATCCCAGTGCTTTGAGAGGCGGAGGCAGGAGGATTACTTGAGGCCAGGAGTTTGAAACCAACGTGGGCAGCATAGCAAGACTCTGTCTCAGTAGAAAAATTAGCTGGGCATGGTAGCGCATGCCTATAGTCAAAGCTAATTGGGAGGCTGAGGTGGGAAGATCACTTGAGCCCAGGAGTTCAAGGTTACAGTGAGCTATGTTGGTTCCACTGTACTCTACCCTGGGTGACAGACCCCTGTCTCCTAAAGGAAAAAAAAAAAAGGAGCTACATAAGCTAATACTGAAGTAACTAAGAGAAAAGGCTCAGAATGGAAAGAAAATTTTAATGCAGCCTGTAACTCCCTCAGCTGGGACTTTACAGATCTATAAAGACAAAGAGTTAAGTTTTAATTTGAAGGATTACAAAGGACAGATACATGTCACTGGAAATAGGACTTAAAATGTAGGACATGAGGTTAACTGGAACTGCAGTTTTTGAATTGGCTATTTGACAGTGTTTAAAATTTTATTAGGGTAAATATTCTGAGCTACGTTTTCTTTTGAGGGTAGGGGTCCTGTAGCCATTAATATTAGTTGTATTTTCTCTCTCCTCTGCTCAAATGATACCGTGCAAGATTAATTTTATACCTAATATATTAGTACAAGTCTTTGCCATTTTCAAGGTCTCTGTTGTCTTCGTAACTTAACAAAGCAAAGACAAACTAAATCCCCGTTTGGGAAATTTTCAGTGGGAGGCCCATGGATGGCATTTATATAGGTTTGTTAACTAACAAGCAAAGTTTTTGATGTAAAGTGCATTTTTCTGGTGAGGAAAGAACATTGGATCCACAAAGGGATCTTTGAAAAAAAATAGATTAAGAATCATTCCTCTCAAACACTGTAGCACTTAGAAAGCTACCAGTGGTAAATGTGCATAGGCAATCTGTGAAATTGTGAGTAACTCAGAGAATTCTGAGGCTTTGATTAGGATTTTCCAGGTTATGTTTTGCAGCATTAAAATAGGTGTGAACAGGATTCCAGTGCCAAATGAGTGTGAGATGATGCATGTTCACTGTCTTCCTCTTGCATATTGACAGTCTGTGTTTGTATATTTAAGGTGCTGAGAGCTTACATTATAAAGAAGCATGTTTAATTTTGACCTCAAAGTATCCATTTTTTTGTATGATACTCTTCATAAAGCATGGAAAATCCAAGTACTTTTAGTAATGTTAATCTTAGCAATGTTAAGACTCTTCTCAATCTAATCTGATTTTTTAAAAAAGATTATCTTAATTTTACCACTATCAGGCTGCTGTTTTATGAGTTTTTGATGAAGAATAGACTAATGAGGCCAGACGTGGTGGCGCGCGCCTGTAGTCCCAGCTACTCGGGAGGCCGAGACGGGAGGATCGCTTGAGCCCAGGAGTTCTGGG
>NW_012148130.1:1901836-1902736 GCF_000956105.1 Propithecus coquereli | reverse complement strand
TAGGCTGACGCCACGGCACTCACTCTAGCCCAGGCAAAAGAGTGAGACTCTGTCTCAAAAAAAAAAAAAAAAAAAGAATAGACTAATGAGAAGAGTTGGCATTTCTAATGCTGTTACTGTCCTTGGGAAGACCTTTTTAAGTATTGTTTCTTTTTTTCCCTTTTGAGCACTTTACCGTACCTTTCAAAAGCAATCTATTCCACTTTCAAACATGTTCTTTCTTACAGAAAGTGGAAGATCCGCCTCCTTCTAATTTGTAAAACTGTGTTTTCCTGAACTCTGCTCAATAAATCTGCTTCCACATGAGTTTGTAGATGTTCAGTCATCCTATCTCCCTTACTGTCCAAGTCCAAGTTACACCAGCCTCGTTGCTTCAAGCATTTTTTCAGATGGTTTGATTTTTGGGTCTCTTTTCATGTCTGTTGCCCTCATAGATATATTCCGGTTGGTCACAGTGCCCATGTTAAATTGTGGTCTTCAGAACTGCATATTAAGCATGGTGAGCACTGTTAAGCCTTTATGCCAAGCATAGTACTAAATTGCTTTTCATGCTCCTGCATCATTCAGTACTCAAGAGAAAGATTTGTCTCTATTTTGCAGATGACACCGCATAGTTCAAAGAGGGTTGTGAAACTAATGTAGATAATCTGGGAGCCAGGAGTAGCATCCAGGTTTACTGATTCTTCTCTCCTGGGTCACGCTGTGACGTACCTCTTGGGCTGTGTTCATTAAGCCTCAGACCTGTCTTCATTTCAGCCACTATCCTTCTGTTAATTACATTTTAAGTTCTATTAGTATCTCCTGCCATTGTATTACCTAATGGAGTCTTTGGAGTCAGTATTTAATTTTTATATTATCTTATTCTTCATAGATGCGGAAGAAAAGAGCAGAATATGGAAA
>NW_012148130.1:1899681-1900839 GCF_000956105.1 Propithecus coquereli | reverse complement strand
AAAATTCAAAAGACCCTGAAAAGTATATAGAAGAAAAAAATGCCCTCCAAGCCCCCCCCCTTTTTTTGCAAACAAGCAAAGTGCCAAAGTTTATTAAAGCATAATACATTCCAGAGAAGGAATGGGTCAGCCCCCAAGAGTGGAGGAGACCTTACCCATTATTTCATCACCTAGAGATAACTATTAAATTTTGGGGGGTGTTTCTTCTAGTCTTTCTTTCCTGTGCTTATTTATATGAATGAGATATCTGATGGAATGTCCCTTTGTGTGTGTGTATGTCTGCGTGTTGCCTTCCTAAACATTGATGTAAGCAGTTCCTATGTTAAGACCCTTTTCCAAATTTTAAATAACTGTAATATTCCATTAGATGACTGTCCTAGTGTATTTAACCATTGCTGCATTGAAAATTTAAATTGTTTCTAATTTGTTGCTATTAAAAAAGAAGACTACAGTGAAAAACTGAGTCACAGAGCTTTGTCTTTTTTGTTTTATTTTGTTTTTAGTATTTTCTTAATGTAGTCCTAGTATTTCCTAGGAATGGAATTGTGGGTTGAAGGGAATGTACTTCACCACTCAAGTGTGAGGATGTAAACAGTGTGATCCCTTGATGTGAGTTAGGTTCCTCTGAGCAGGTTCCCATTTGTGGAGCTTTGGGAATCACACTCCCTGACCAGTAGTCTAATCACAGGCAGGCCTCGACATGTAATTGTAATGTTAATACAAACAAGTATACAGAGTTTGTTCTCTTTGCCATTCATCATTTTTCCCTCACCTCTCCTCCTCCTCAACCTATAGGCAAAAACTTTTTTCTACTTGCCTTTCTTGTTTGTTTTGAAAGATTATGGAAGTCTTGACTGTCCAACATTTATTGTGACTTTAAGTAGAAATAGGAGATTTAGGAGATGTATAGATTTCTAGCCTGTGTCCAAAAATTATATGTAAGGGTGTCTGTACATCTCTGGCTTTTCCCGTGTTGGTTTCTGTCTTCTCACAGCTGCTGTTTAGAGTTCTGCCTTTTAGGGTTACTGATAACTTATAAAATTATTTTGTGGTTATAAAAAATAATGCTATTGTAGAAAATTCAATATATAATACAGATAGTGTAAAAGCTCTCCTATTTTTATTATTTTACAATGCATACCCTTTTCCTGATATTTT
>NW_012148130.1:1894679-1898782 GCF_000956105.1 Propithecus coquereli | reverse complement strand
ATATATATTTTTTTAGTTGTCCAGATAATTTCTTTCTATTTTTTGGTAGAGACGGGGGGTCTTACTCTTGCTCAGGCTGGTCTCGAACCCCTGACCTTGAGCGATCCACCCGCCTCAGCCTCCCAAAGTGCTAGGATTACAGGCGTGAGCCACCGCGCCCGGCCTATAGTAAACATTCTTATTTCTTTAGGGTAAAATCCTACAAATAGAATACGTAGATTAAGGGACAAATATATCATTTTTTCTTTTCTTTTTTTTAATAGACTTTAGTTTTCAGAGCAGTTTTAGATACAACCATATTTTTTAGAGCAGAAGGTACAGAGAGTTCCCATATACACTAGCCTCGGCACTGGCCCTGTTAGAGTCCATCAGAGGGATGTATTCATTACAATCAGTGAACGTACGTTGACACATTATTATCATCCAAAGCTCAAAGTTTACATTAGGGTTTACTACTGTATTATGTTCTTTGGGTTTTGACAAGTGTATGATGACATGCATCCACCACTGCAGTAGCATAAACAATCACTGGTCTAAAAAGCCTCTGCTCCGACCTTTCATCCCCCAGCCTTCCCAACCCCCGGCAAGCACCTATCTTTTTCCTGTCTTTGTAGTTTTTCCTTTTTCAGAATGTCGTACAGTTGGAGTCTCAGAGCCTGCAGCCTTTTCAGTTTGGCTTCTTACACTTAGTAATATGCACTTAAAGTTCCTCCTTGCCTTTTCATGGCTTCATAATGCACTTCTTTTCAGCACTGAATAATACACCACTGTCTAGGTATATCACAGTTTTATCTGGGGTACTGTCATTCTGAAAAAGTACCCAGCCACGATTACAAACACATATACCAGCGTTTTCTTCTGTCCTCCCCTCCTCATTTACACCATTGTTCTATCTGTAATTACTGGAGTTTTTCCTACACTTGTGTTAAACTCACATATATATTTTGATCTGTATCTGGACTCTCCATTTTCTTTCTTTTTTCCTTTCTCCTTTTCCTTTTCCTTTCCTTTCCTTTTCCCTTTCCCTTTCCCTTTCCCCTTCCCCTTCCCCTTCCCCTTCCCTTTCCCTTTTCTTTCCTTTCCTTTCCTTTCCGTTTTTTGTTTTGTTTTGTTTTTAAGACAGAGTCTCACCTCTGTTGCCCTGAATAGAGTTCCCTGGCCTCAGCCTAGCTCACAGCAACCTCAGATTCCTGGGCTCAAGCAATTCTCCTGCCTCAGCTTCCTGAGTAGCTGGGATTACAGGCACACACCATGATGCCTGGCTAATTTTTTCTATTTTTAGTGGAGACAGGGTCTTGCTTTTGCTCAGGCTGGTCTTGAATTCCTGAGCTCAAGCGATCCTCCTGCCTCGGCCTCCCAGAGTGCTGGGATTATAGGCATGAGCCACCACGCCTGGCCTGTTTTTTTTTTCTGGATATAGTACCATTTTCATTCTTTTCAGTGTTCCTGGCTCATTGATTGATTGATTGATTGATCCATCGCCCCAGCTGGAGTGCAGTGGCATCATCATAGCTCACTGCAACCTCAAGCTCCTGAGCTCAAGTGATCCTCCTGTGTCAGCCTCCTGAGTAGCTGGGACTATAGGAATGTGTCATCATGACCGGCTAATTTTTCTAATTTTTTGTAGAGACTGCCTTGCTCTTGCTCAGGCTGGTCTCAAACTCCTGGCCTCAAGTGATCCTCTTGCCTGAGCCTCTCAAAGTGCTAGGATTATAGGCATGAGCCACTGCACCTGGCCTGTTTATTCTTGTTGTTTTGTTTTGGTTTTTTGTATTTATTCTTTTAGGTCAATGTTAGTCTTGTGGTATCAAATTCTCTCCAAAAGTATCTTTTTCTTTTTTTTCTTTCTTCAGACTCATAACTGGCACAGAATCCAAAAGTATCTTGATTGGGGTTATGTTGACTTTGCATTTATTTAGTGAGAATTGATTTTCTTTCGTGTTTTGTGTTGAGCAGCTCTATGTGCTTGGTAGTGTACCAGGAACGAGGGATTCGGGAAGCCTATACTCTCATGGAGAGACAGGGAGAAAATGAACATGTGAACACATAACTTATATGTGTATTTTCTAGTCCAGCTCTTCCTTTTTAGAGATAAAACATTGAGGTCTAGAGACAGTAAGTCAAATATTTAACTTAGGTAGTTAGTAGCCAAATTTGGACTTGATTTCTCGTCTCCAGACTGTATGTACTACACCTGTCTTCCTTTATGTGCTGCTTCATTTAATAAGCTATAATTACATTCTTAAAACATTACTAATATTGCACTAGTTGTTTTGGGCTGTGTCTAAGTAAAATTCATTTACTGGGAGATACCACTTAAGGGGTATGCCTAAAAAACATGCCTTGCCTCCAGAGACACACATCATGTTGAGGAAATGTAAATAATTCCTAGTAGCATAGATGAGAACAATAGAGTTTAAATAGTATTATATTAAATGATCATGGAAAATTACTTGATGAAACCATGAGTTGAGATTTCAGGAACAGAGGAGTAAATGAAATAAAAACAATCTGTCATCATGGGATCTGGAGGGTCACAGACTGAGAATCTGAAAAATGTTAACTTGTTGGAGAAGAGGACAGTTGATACTTACATGATTTTAGCATCACGCATCTCCTATATGTCATTCCGTGTTCTGTTGTTCCCCTTGAGACTCAGTAGATGGTGCTCACTTTTCCTGGGTAGGAACAAGGAAAGCGTTGGGTATGGTTGACATTTGAGTAAAATGTTGCAGCGCGAGTAGGAGCTTCCTGTCCTGCCCAGGGGCACAAGTGCACTCTAAACAGAAGAAATGGTAGCATTTGCAAAGGCACGAAGACATGGGGAAGAAACCCAGTGCTTAATTTTAGAGATTTACCTGGCTGTGACTCCAGTTGTCCTTGGGGAAGTGAGAAGCTATGAAGCTGGAAAGGCAGGCTGACTTCTTAAAGGGACAAGGATCCCTGGAAGGATTTTTAGCTAGAAGTGATATGATTTACATTAGAAAGCGCTTGACAGCCCTGTGGTTTAGAGAGGAGTTGGGACTAGAGGTAGTAAGTGTTGCTGGGATTCCAGGTGAAGAGAAGTCGCTGCCCTAACCAGGCCATTGGTGTCAACAGGAGGCCTGATGGAGATTCAGAAAGTGAGTCAGCAGTGTCGGGAGGGTCCAGTTGTCCAGAGGAGGTGGGGACTGCAGGGTCCTGGGGCAGGTGGGTGGGCCTTCACATCCAGGTGCGCCTGCACTGTTCCGTCCTTCATCCCACACATTTCTGCTGAGCATACACCTGCCAGGCTCCCCGTGGCTGTGATGCTGTGCAGCTGCCCTTCTCCGTGGCTTCCACGCCCGCCCCCGGCATCCTCCGCACCCCTCTCCATCCCACCTGGTCTGCACCCCAGACGCCCTGCACCCCTCCCCTGGATTTGGACTTCATTTGTGTACAGAAGCAGTTGGAGATTAGCAAAAGAAAGTGGACATAGAGTAGTAACAAGAAATCTCAAAAGGTTTTAAAATTCTGTCTTCTTTGCTGCGTACGTGGAGTTAGGCCAGATCTTAGGCCCAGTCTGGTTCCTTTCACCGACTTACGAAAAACAAGAAAGTTGACCAAAGCAAGTGTGGTTAAATATAATGCAAAACTGTGGTCTGAGAGTCTTAGGAAAAAGGATGGGCTAAGAAAAGGAATAATCTGAAGATGATTTTGTACAATAATTTTTCATTTTTTAAAGTAGCGCTTGAAAGAGGTGGGGTGGAGCTGGAGGGGAAGCCCGGGTACAGCCTGGCCTGCTTCGGACAGTTTCCTGAAGGAGCACATTTCCAGGTGGGCTGCTGTTGTCTTGGGTGTAGAATTTAGCAAGGTAACTTTTGGCTACTGGATATCCATAGAAACAGATGGTCTTGCTCGTTTATGCATTATGTGTTTCATATGCAATAAGCGTGCAGTTATTGGACTGCATTTTTGTTCTTTTATATTATCAAAACGAGGAACTCCCAGCACAGTGGTAAGAAGCATGGATCTCGATGTTAAAATAGACAAAGACAGAGATGATTAGCTCTGGCAAAGACAATCAAGCTCGCTAATTTTTTTTAAAGCTGGCTATTAACTGTAAAGAAAAAAATTAACACATA
>NW_012148130.1:1887694-1891119 GCF_000956105.1 Propithecus coquereli | reverse complement strand
TTTAGATTTTTTTCTATTTTTCCTGCTATTAATAAAACATGAGTAAGCAGGAATTTATAATGTCCTTTCCCAGTAGAAAAGAAAGCCCTGCTTGGCTCTGCAGATCAGGTTTCCCAGTTAAGTGCATTCATAGTTCTTTTTCTCTGGCACTTATGACTATTGGAATTAATTATTTGTGTAATTATTTCTCTCTCCAGCCAGACTTGTGAGTTTCATAGGGGCAGATATTGTCTATTTTAGTCACAGCTATAGAAGCAGCACCAGGCACACAGTGGGTCTGCAAGATTTGTTGCATCAGTGGAGAATAATTCAATGTAAACCGTATTAGTTTATTATAAAATATTACTCAGATGTGCTAATTACCATAATCAGATCACTACACATCATGTGTATTGAAACATCACTATGTAATATGTACAATTATTGTTTGTCATTTAAAAAATAAAATCACTTTGCTGCAACCTACTCTGAAAGCTCTTAAAGAGCCTATTTTATAGCAGAGTTTATTGATGTTTTCTTTACTGGATGAAGAAACCCCCTGCCCAGGATTCAGGTATTGCCAATGGCAGGACTTAGCCGCGGGAAAGCCTGCCCCCTCCCAACACACACGCCCCCTGCTCTCACTATGTCACTGTGCGGTTCAGCTTCCACGTTTTTGTCATTTTAATTTTTTGTTTCAGAGTCAGGATATCTCTCTGTCACCGAGTCTGGAGTGCAGTGGTGTGGTCGTAGCTCACTGTAACCTCGAACTTCTGGGCTCCAGTGATCCTCCCACTTCAGCCTCCCAAAACTTCCATTTTTAAAGCTAAAGAACCGGGTCCCACGGAGTGAAAGTGACTTGTCTGAAGGTCGTTACTACAGAAGGTTCCTATAACGCAGCCTCCTTCTGTTTTCCCTCAGCCATTTGAATCTCACCGAGGACCCCTCTCCTGTACACAGTCCTCGTATCCGGATGGATTGTGCTGACAGAGGGACTGTTGTGTCTGTAGACTGGAAAGGGTGAAAACAGGTGCCCCTATGAACTGAGGTTTGTATACAAGCTGCAAGGAATCACTAGGATTTGCAGACTCTTAAATCCTGCTTCTGACCACCCCCTTCCTCCCCTTCCCATAACCCCCCAGCAGGAGGTGGGCTTGAAAGCTGTCATTTTAAAAGAGCCTCTTTAGTCACTGAAAGGAAATTTTTTTGGCATGATTGAAATTTGTAAGTTCAAATACCTCATTTTATGTAGTAGTGACATAAAAAGCACATTTCTTGTTTCTGTGATTCTGGTATTTTCGTAACCTTTTTCTTACCAAACCTTTAAAATTTTGTGCTGTGGAAATGATTTTCATCGTATTAAAATGGGGGAATGTTGTCAAACCCACACCCTTTAGTCGTTAATATTATGCTCTCACTCACTGGTTCTCAAAACTGGCCCGTGGTGATCACGTGGGAGCGCTACAAAAACAAACCACAGCGGATCTAGAGTGTGTTCAGTTATTGCTTTGAGCTGAGTGTGTTCGTTTCGTGAACATTCACCAAGCTGCGCTCTTGTGTGCTTTTCTCTATGGATAGTGTTTTTTAGAACACTGTATGTGTGGATAGAGTGTAGCTATACATTCGTGCACATATATGCGTACGAAAACACACACGTGTATGCACACATACATATACAGAATGGGGACGTCCAGAGCCAGTAATTTCCAGAAGTTTCTCAGAGGATTCTGTTCCGTCAGAATTGGGAACCTGCTGAATTGGACCCGCTTCAATGGAGGTGCAGGACCGGGTGCGACTTCTCCTGCTGAGCCCGTTCTTTGGTTGTAAACTGCACCCCCACCTGCAGTTGAACCTTACTTATGAAGGAATGAATTTTAGTAATTCTTTACATTTACATATTTTGACTCCCCTACTACTTTGTGAAGGATTAGAACAAGGTATCTGACTCTTGTTTTGTTAAGGAAGTGGGTTCCACCAGCAAGTTCTTAATAGAAACCAAGGGCTTTGACTCATGGTCCAGGGCTCTTTCCACTCTGGTCTGCTGTGGGGTGATGGGTGAATAAACAGCGTCGGTCTTTTTTAGTTTTTCCTCTCTTTTAGTGTTGGGGATTGTTAGCTTTAGTCAAGGGAGATGCAAACGCTGTTTTGAGCCTGGTTCCCTCCGTCAGCGCATGCTGCGCAGAGCTGAGCACACACGGGAGCAACCAGGTCGTCTTCAGCGCACGGTTGCTTGCTCAGGGGCAAGCCAAGTAAAGCTGACTAGATACGGAACAGATGCTTGTGGTTGCTTTGGGCGCTTTACGGCGGAAAGGTGGATAGTGTTTTGATTAGTAACAACTCAGTGTCATTCTCGTGATTATCAGCTTTAAAGATGTAGGAGGTTCTACGTGTGAACACTCAGGTGAGGACAGGAATGTTCCCCTGTTTTCACTGGAAACCTTTTTTAATGCAGCATACAAAGAAGTTAAACATTTAAAAATTTAAAAAATTACTCAAAATGTTAACTCTGCAAGAGACTTTTAGGTCATAATAAGCAGTCCACTTTTATATTATAGTAGATAAGGAAACCGAGGCACAGAGGGAGGGTGGAAATCGCCCGAAGGCGTACAGGTGGACACCGGGTGGGGGGAGTGCGTAGGGGTCAGTGTAGGTAGAAATGGAGGCCTGAGGTTGAATGGGGGCCTCCAGTGTGTGGCTGGAGAGGGCTTCATATTTCTTGTTTCCACCAGGTCAGATTGTCTTTGAGAAGTGGGATTTTGTAGTATTTACTGGGGATGTGTTGGGGGGGCTTATCCTATGAAGTGGGATGTTTATAAAAAAACTACACTAAGAAATAGCATCTTCATAAAGAAAGTGCATTTTATTACTGGCTCGGAAGGAGTGGCTGATTTATATTCTGGCAAAGTCTCTGTGGCTTATGTGTTTTCATGTATGTATGTGTGTATGTTTGTGGAGACAGGGTCTCACTGTTGCCCAACCTGGGGTCAAACTTGTGGCCGCAAGCGACCCTCCCAGAGTGCTGGGATTACAGGCTGAGCCACGGTGCCCCACGGTGTGGCCTGTGTTGTCTCTTGGGCCCTCTTTCCGCCTAGAGATACTCAGAGGGAGCCTCGGATGTTGGCTGCAGTAATGTTTGTGCCCACCAGGTGGCATGATTGCTTTACTTAAATTACGTAGGCTCATTTTGATTCGCAGCAAGTTACAGTGGTAACTCATTTCTCATTTTAATAATAAAAGGAGACGCCACGATATTTATCATATTCTTAAAGAAAATTTTGGCACATTCACTTTGAATGATGGAGAGAGACAGTGGCGTCGTGTTTCCTTTGCAGCAGCTACTACTACTGCAAATGTTATGACAGTAAATGTTTTGATACGCTGTATGCAGGCTGTGAGCTTTGTCCTCAGCCCACCTTGCGGTGTCAGCCTGCAGCTCTGCGTAGACT
>NW_012148130.1:1877665-1884154 GCF_000956105.1 Propithecus coquereli | reverse complement strand
GCATTAGCATTTTTTAGAACCTTAGAGCACTTTTCTCTTATCTGGCCTAATCTACCCTATTGTGAAGAAAAAAGCAAGGGACACACTTTGGGGTAATTCCCTCCTGTACTTTTAAAGTCACCCGTTCCAACTTTCGTGACAAACTACGGTCATTTAGTTTGTCATCACTGACTTTCAGGTGAATTGGAATTTTACTGTATTCTCAGTGAAGTAACCAGTAGTTTGTCAATATTTTAAATATTGAAACAAATGGAAAATTAGTATTAACATCGATATTTGTAAAAATTAGCCTTAGTATTAAAATCAATATTGAGTTGCAGTATAGGTAGTTGCTGTTGGAATTAGGTTGACTTTTTCATTGATTAATATTTTTTCACCAGTAATAGAATACATGCTTATAACAAAGTATTTGAATTCTTTTCTAAAATTGATTTTTATTTCCTAAATTGGTTGTCAGTTATACTACAGTTAGGAACATGGTTGTGGTATAATTGAATAGCATACTGAGGTTTAGAAGCTCTCCCTTTTATTAAATATATCTCTTCCGTTTACTAAAGTGTAACAGTGGGCAAGTGAACCACTGTGAACCTATTTTTTTAAGTTTGGTCATTTCCCCTGGAGAGTGAGATTTGGAAGCAAGAGACAAGAGGTTAGAGGGGATTTTACTGCTCGTTTCATACAGTTCTATGCTACTTGATTTCTTTTTGGAGCTTGTGTTGTTTTTATAAAAGAAAATCATACATGAATTTAAGGCAGTGCTATTGACTAGTAGTCCATTATTCTTCTGGTGCACTTGAGAAGGTCTAGAAAATTCTTAGGGGGGAAATGGAGGCGGGACCTTCTTCTGGAGGTTGAGTCAATCTGTTTCCTTGGTGTTTTCTTAGTGCTTGAAAGCTAGCAGTTGCCACCTTGTATTGGAGCAGCACGTATGCGAAAGCAAATACCAGCATTGGGTCATGTAATTTATCCCTAAGATTTTTTTTTTTAAAAAACATAAAAATAGCTTCCTTGTTCTTCAGCCTCAGCTGAGACTAAACATGAATCAAATTTCATAGTTCTTTTTACTGCTAAGTAATTATTTTTTAAAGTAATACTTTGTTGTAGAAAATTTAAGTAGAATTAAGTTTAACAAAAACCCATAATTGGGCCAGGCGCAGTGGCTCACGCCTGCAATCCTAGCACTCTGGGAGGCCGAGGCGGGAAGAATGCTTGAGCTCAGGAGTTTGAGACCAGCCTGAGCAAGAGCGAGACCCCGTCTCTATTATAAATAGAAATTAGCCAAACAACTAAAAATAGAAAAAATTAGCCGGGCATGATGGCGTGTGCCTGTAGTCCCAGCTACTCGGGAGGCTGAGGCAGGAGGATCGCTTGAGCCCAGGAGTTTGCTGTGAGCTAGGCTGACGCCACGGCACTCCAGCCTGGGCAACAGAGTGAGAGACTCTGTCTCAAAAAAAAACAAAACAAAACAAAAAAACCTCAAAAAACCAATAATCTCATCGCAGGAGATATCTGCTATTACTATTTGAGTATATATTCAGCATTTCCCTGTGGAATCCATGATTGGATTATATTATATGATTCTATTTTGTTACTGTGTGTCTACTGTTAGTCTTGTGCGTGGCAAGCCTGTGAGATACTGGTATATCAATTCTAGCAGACGAGACTGTGCTCTGCCCTGCAGTTTGTTTACTGGCCTCTCATCTTGTTTTTCAGTGGACGAATACATTGCCATTGCCAAAGAGAAGCATGGGTACAACATGGAACAGGTAATGACAGGTGTTTTTCTTTTGCTGTTAAAAATGGGTCTTCATAGCCTATTATTAAATGTTTTTCTTCTCTGTATCTGAGTTAGCAGTGTTTCCTCATTAGCAACCTTTTGGTGGTTATACAGACTCTGGTCCTGTGTGAGTATTAGAGGACCCTGTGATTGAAAGGCATCTGTGCGTTTCTGCAGGTCTACAGCCTTTAGGACAGTGGTTACTTGTTGGTTACTAAGGGCTGCATACTTGAGCATAATGCTTTCTCATTTGAATATATGATTTGCTTGTCATTTTTCTGGTTGTATGATGTTTTCTGACTCCGGTTGTCACACTCAAACTTAGAGTGTTGTAATATTCTTTGTTTGGAATCACTTTCAGGTTGTAAACATTTGACTTGGGTTTTTTTGTTGTTTTTTTCGAGACAGAATCTTGTTCTGTTGCCCAGGCTAGAGTACAGTGGCGCAATCATATTATAGCTCACTGCAGCCTCAAACTTGTGGGCTCAAGTGATTTTCTCACATCAGCCTCCTGAGTAGCTGGGACTACAGGTGTGCACCACCAAACCTGGCTAATTTTTTTATTTTTGTTTTTTGTAGAGACGAGGTCTTGCTATGTTGCCTAGGCTGGTCTTGAACTCCTCACGTGATCGTAGGCACCACGTCCAGTCTAAGGTTTTTTAAAAAATATTTTTGGGAACATATTGAAAAAAAATCCACAAAGTTTATTTCTCTCAAAAGTATGTTGATGTCTTTTTTCAGCCTTGTTTCTAATGACCTGTTTTAAGTACATTAAGTTGGATTAATCCTTAATATGGCATTGATCTAGATTTTACAGCCTTTAAGGTATTAATGTTTCTCATTTATCCTAATGATTGACGGTACCAAGAGTTTAGATTATATAAAATTGTACACTTTGGGCTTGGTCCTACATTCAATTACTCTATCCTGGTCATTGAAGGTACTTTTAGAAAAGCCAGTTACACTAAGATAGTTCCAAAATCTTCAAAATAAGAAACATATGCTTCTGTTTTTCCAAACTCTACTTAAAAACTTCACAAAGTTGCTTAGAAAATCATTAATTTAAAAAAAATATTTAAATTTTTTGTTATTGGTGATTATAACTTGGGAGTATAGATTGAAGTTGCCCCTGAATGTATACTCCCGGATTTTTTATTCTATTTAGAAAGTATAAATATTATTGGGTGATTGCTAAATATACCATTATGAATTCATAAGGATCCTAGTCTTTGATCATTTCTACTTTAGAAATGATCATTAACATGATCATTTTCACTTTACAATTGCAGTATAGAAAATTCTTTCAGGAAAGTATTGCTATATTGTTGCAATTGGTTTTTAATTTGTTCCTTACCTATTCTTTCTCAGCTGGAAAAAAAAGGTTAGAGGTTTTTTAAATAAGAGAATAACAAAACAATGGAGTACTTTTATAAATTACTTTCTGCTTTTATAGAGAGAGGCATTTAAAGTGTGGCACTTGAAGAGCACAGATTCTAGATCCATGCTGCTTCTAGCAAGTTACTTTATTTCTCAGGGCCTCGGTACTCTAATTCGAGAAGTGGGAATAATGGAATTTATCTCACAAGACTTGAGATAAATGAGGTAGTATACAAAGTACATATGGCAAGGAGAATTCTGGGAGATGGCAGAGTATGAAGCACCAAGAGACTGTCTCCCCACCTAGACACAAATTGCACTGGCAGAATCTGTCTGAGGTACCTATTTTGGAACTCTGAAATCTGTTGAAAGCCTGCAACTTTGCTCATTTTCAGATCATAGCAAGCTTGTAGCTCCCCATCTCCCAACCCCTGCCCTGTGGCAAGCAACCGTAAATGTGTTCCTGGAGCGGCTTGCACACAGCTTATTTATAGAGCCTGAGTGAGCAAAAAGCACCTTGTTCTCCAAATACAGGATCTGCGCTCTAATTACTGATTGCTACTTCTGATGACAAAGGTGCAGACAAGGAGACCGGCAGCCATCGTTGCTCCTCCCCACGTAGTTGCCAGCTCCTCTCCCTCCGGCTGAAGTGACTTCCCCTGCTTCCTCCCCTGCCTTCGTTCTTCTCCTTTTTTCGATTTGGGAGCCAGACATAAAGACGAGGACATTGAAAAGTAAATGCATATAAGGGGGAAATTATTAATAAAAAGTTGCCAGGCACACTCAGGGAAAGGCATAGGCTCAGAAAAGACCTGAAAAGACCTTAAGTTTACACTTTAGGCTGATCCTTGGCTTACAGACAGCCTACAACAGTTTAAAATAATCATAATAATAATAAACAGCAAACCCTTGGGGAAGGGCGAGAGTCTGAATACCAGATGTACTACATTATTAGACTCAAATGTGTAGTTTTCAATGAAAAAAATCACAAAGCATAGAAAGAAATGATAAAGTATGGCCCATTGAAAGGGAAAAAATTAATCAACAGAAACTGTCCCTGAAAAAAACCTGGTGGCAGATCTACTAGGCAAAGACGTTAAAGCCGTTATCTTAAAGATGCTCAAAGAACTAAAGGAAGATGTGGAAAAAGTCAAGAAAATGAGGTATGAACAAAATGGCAATATCAATGTCAATAAGGAGATGTAAAACCTAAAAAGAAACCAAAAAGAAATGCTGTAGCTAAAAGATACAATAACTGAAATGAAAAATTCACTAAAGGGATTCAGAGGCAGATTTGAACAGTCACAAGAAGGAATGAGAAGAACATGAAGATAGGACAGTGGAAATTATTTGAGACTGAAGAACAGAAGGAAAAAAGATTGAAGTAGAGTGAACAGCACCTGAGGTACCTGTGGGACACAGTCAAGGGGACCAGCATATGCACTGTGGGAGCCTCAGAAGGGGAAGAGAAAGAGATAGGCAGAGAGATTATTTGAAGAAATAATGGCCCAGAACTCCCCAAATTTGATGAAAGACATGAATATAAACATTCCAAGAAGATCAACAAACTAAATAAGAACTGAAGAAAGTCCATGTTGTAATCAAGCTGTCAAAAGCAAAAATAAAGAAGATCTTAAAGGCAGTAAGAGAGAAATGACTTGTTACATACAGGGATTCCTGAAAAAGATAGTGGACAGGTTTCTCTTCAGAAACTTTGGAGACCAAAAGGCAATGGACTGATACATTCAAAGTGCTTAGAGAAGAAAACTGTCAACCGAGAATCCTCTATCTGACAAAACTACCCTTTAAAAATAAGAGGGAGAAATTAAGACATTCCCAGATAAACAAAAGCTGCAGGAGTTCATTACAACTAACCTTGCCCTGCAGGAAATACTTAAAGGAGTCCTAAAGGGTTAAATGAAGGGACACTAGACAATAACTCAGCCACATGAAGAAATAGAGACTTCAGTGAAGTGTCTGCCACTTAGTGTTATATAAGTTAGTTATTAATTTGTCTGAATATAAAGTAGTACATACTCTTCTTTTACCAGTCTCACTTTCATTTTAGTGTTCAGTTTTTTGTTTGAATAAAATTTCACTGATATCATTTTTCTAGGCTCTTGGGATGCTCTTCTGGCATAAGCATAATATTGAAAAATCGTTGGCTGATTTGCCCAACTTTACCCCCTTCCCAGATGAGTGGACTGTGGAGGATAAAGTCTTGTTTGAACAAGCCTTTAGTTTTCATGGGAAAACTTTTCATAGAATCCAACAAATGGTAAGTAGATGAGACTATTGATTCCCAGCACCCCACCCCAAGCCCCAGCCTCTCTTTTGCAGCATACTTGGGAGACAGGGGTCTCATCCTCAAGCGCAGATACTCCCATTTTTAATCAAGCTCCCTTTAGACAGTGCAGCTTGCTCCACGGTGCTCCCTGGGTGGGAGTCTTCAGATTCCAGGACTGACGCACGTCCTGGCACCCCCAGCCTGTCAGCTCCCCACCCACCATCCCAATCCTTGTCCGGACTCCCAGAAGATGAGACCAGTGGAAAAGATCTTTGATAGTTGTTTGGAATGGAGCTTCATGGGGCTCTGCCTGGGAAAAGTTTGCTTAACCATTTCATTCCAGTAAGCTCTTAGGTAGACTCCTGCTTAAAAACTTACTGAAGTTTACATTAAGTATTCAAATTAATTAAAAAAAAACAAAAACAAAGGTGGTATTAAGAACCTTGAGTGTGTGAAAACTCTGATTTATCCTGAACTGATTTACTATCTTTTTGGCTAATGTCACAGTTAAACTTCCATAATTTGAAAATGTATATTGATAAGAACTCTTATCAATTTTTTTCTTTTCTGAAAATAAGGACTATGAGTTAGGACATTTCCGGGTATGTGAGAGTGATCCTTATTAAATGCATCTAAACACATTTGATTTTTAAAGACTAATTTTAAATCTAAACCAACTCATTTTTTATATTTAGCTTCCTGATAAATCTATAGCAAGTCTAGTGAAATTTTACTACTCTTGGAAGAAGACAAGGACTAAAACTAGTGTAATGGATCGCCATGCTCGGAAACAAAAACGTGAGCGGGAGGAGAGGTAAGCATGGGCCTGGGGGTGTCGTCTAACCCACTTAGGGAAGTTTCTGAGATCTGTGGGTACATGAAGGAAAAGTAGACCCTTTCTGGTGGAATCATGTTCATGAGGTGTTTTAGAGTGTGAGGGTTACATTATTCAGGTACTTTTTCTCATCACTCTTTTCCCGCCATCGGCGAAATTCCATTTTGAATGTGAACTTTCACACACATTTTTTTTTTTACTACCCCTTTAGGG
>NW_012148130.1:1874873-1876676 GCF_000956105.1 Propithecus coquereli | reverse complement strand
TTTTTTCAACTATAAGAGTATATAAAATTACTGACCTTGCTACGTGTGCATATTTTTTGTCTGCAACTTAAATACTGGTGGGTCTATTTATGGATGAGTACTCTTACTAACTTTTGATTAAATGTTTTCATTTCTCTTATATGTTAGGTCTAATTTACTGTTTATAAATTGAGCCTATTACTATAAGCAGATACAGTCTACTAAGCAGCAATTAGAATTAAATAACGTAGATTGGATATCGTTGAGTGTGAAATGATAAGACTATCTCCTGACAATCCTCCATTCTCACTGCCCATGTGCTTTTCCTTGCATTACTACCATTGGTACCAAGAACTGCTGCGCCCCTACATCCCATGTACACCTTCACCCCTGTTGTGGTGCAGATGGAGGAGAAGGGTACAGCAGCCATAGCAGCACCTGAGAGATTGTCGACTTTCTAAGGGCCTTGCCTGTGGAGGTCATGGCAGGGACTTGGACAGAATTCCCTTAACCCCAACTTTCTCTCCTCATTCGTGGACACTCTTTCCTTAACTTCCTCCTGCCTTGGTAATGGGTAGGGAGGAGGTGGAGTGCAGTGGGCACTGTCACCTAGATGGATTAACTTAATTTTAAAACATCAGTTATCCAGGCCACCAAAAAACCCCTAGACTTTGTGTAATCATGAGTAGAAAGATGCAACTTGAAATTTGGTTTTTACTTGTTAGCAAGTTTGTTCCTAGTGCAATGGAACTTAATTCTTGTATACTTTGTCCGTTATGTTTAATGGTCATGTCCTATCCTCCAGTAGATAATTATGGGGAAATAAATGTCTTTTCAATTTTGTATTCTTAGTTGAGAGTTGAAAGAAAATACTTTACAAATATACAGAGCAATAGTGTTTTAGATGTGGTTTGGAAAGTTAGAAACCTGTTTTAATTTATGTTGAAGGAACTATGGGGTTGGTATTCTATTTGAATTGTAAAATGTTTTTATCTCAGCAATCTGAAAACTTACTAATTTTATATTAAATTGTCGTTACATCAATTATTCCTTATATTTGTATATTAAATAGAATTAGTACAAAATAATCTGTCAGTAACTTGTTCTTGTCTTCCAGTGAGGATGAACTGGAAGAAACAAATGGAAATAACCCCATTGACATTGAGGTTGATCAAAACAAGGAAAGCAAAAAGGAGGTATTTTTTTTCCCTAGTATTGTTTAGGCAAATAAATTTTATTACTAGTTCCATAAATAAAACATTCCTCTTGCTTATTCCAGTTAATATGTTAAGTGCTATGTACAAAGCATCATAATATGACATTTTCAACAGTACTACCTTTGCGTTTTAGAACTTAGAATTTTGTTTGCCAAGAAACATGAGTAAAAGAAGTGTTAAAGGAAAAAATACCCTTAATGAGTAAAGTCTAGAGTAGCAGTCCTTGCCGATTTCCTTCATAAGCCATTGATTAGCTCAGTAGGCTACAGAGGGTGCTAGGCAGGACCAGGCTACTGCCCAGCTCTTCCTCTCAGTACGCGGGGCCTCCGTTCTAACTGTGCTGCCCAGCACTGACTCAGAGTGAGATGACCCAGGTGACCACAGGGAGCTGGCGGGGACTCAGCCCAGCCCTCTCGATACTTAGAAACAGCAGTGTGGTCGCAACAGGGTGAGCCAGGAATATCACCTCATATATGGCCATTGTTTCATCTCTCACATTTAAAAAATCACTAGGCAGGCCGGGCGCGGTGGCTCACGCCTGTAATCCTAGCACTCTGGGAGGCCGAGGCGGGTGGATCGTTTGAGCTCAGGAGTTCGAGACCAGCCT
>NW_012148130.1:1872009-1873268 GCF_000956105.1 Propithecus coquereli | reverse complement strand
CAGTCATGCATTTTAAAATGACAACATATATTATTCTAGAGCAAGTTATATAAGTTGTACCAAAAGTTAAGTGTTGTCCAAAAAGAAAAGATGTATAACAAGTGATAGTTTCACATCAAAGTTTATATTTCTTAATCTAAAGATTTAAATAATTCCTTATGGATCCTTATAAATATGCCAAATCATTTTTTATCTTTTTTCTTTCTGTGGTCATATGACCATCTGTATTGCTAGGGACTGCTCTTAGGATAAAATGGCTTCCTAGTCATTTATCTATATATCATGTAGATAAATATATAATGTATACATAAAGATAGATGAATAGTATATACATATATGTGGCGATAAAGCTCACTAGAAGAGAATACAAACTTTTTTCTTTCTGTATTACTATCGGAAGCTGACAGTGCTTATTATCAGAGGCTTCAAGTGATAGAGTAGGAATGTATCTCTGTGTGGAGGAAGTGGAAGTTATATCTCTACATGGAGGAAATACACGTTGAAGTATTTAGCCAGAATTTAATAGCCCAAGTTTTTATGTGTTAACTGCCTATTAGAACTTGTAGATGGCAATTCTGATTTGGCATGGCGTTTGCCTTAGATTGTTTGGTGTCATGTCAAGGAAATCAGTGTGCTTCTTACTGACCATTTGACATTTTTATTTTTGAGTTTCATTTATCAAATATGTATATCATGCAGGTGCCCCCTACTGAGACAGTTCCTCAGGTCAAAAAAGAAAAACATAGCACACAAGCTAAAAATAGAGCAAAAAGGAAACCCCCAAAAGGAATGTTTCTTTCTCAAGAAGATGTGGAGGCTGTTTCTGCCAATGCCACTGCTGCTACCACGGTGCTGAGACAACTAGACATGGAGTTGGTTTCAATCAAACGACAGGTACCCATAAGCCCAGTCCTGGCTAAGAGTTAACTAGCACTTTAGAGGTGTTTCTGTTTTTTACACATGCATGTTCTCCTTCTGCAAATCTCAAAGGGGCATTTCATTTCCATAAAATTAGACAGAAGATTGTGGGTAGTAACCCATTGATTTTTTTTTTTAAGGAACTTATAAATTGAAATATTAATATTATATAAGTTGAGAAGCATACATGGGGGGTGGGCAGTGATTTTTCACAACATTAACACACCCACATAACCTGTCTCTGAATCAGGAAATGGAATGTTGCCCCCACAGCCTCACTCATCTTCCCTCCTAGTCACTTCTGCGCTCAAGAAATGCAGCATTGCCTCAGGAGCTCCATT
>NW_012148130.1:1813668-1870639 GCF_000956105.1 Propithecus coquereli | reverse complement strand
ACTCGGCCTCCCAGAGTGCTAGGATTACAGGCGTGAGCCACCGCGCCCGGCCTGTTTTATATGACTCTTGATGCATCTTGTGTGCATCTCTGTTGGGCACATCTCTGTGTATCCGCATGAGTAGAATTGCTGCTGTTGAGTGCACTTATGTCCAGCATTCTCACCGTTTTCCAAGGTGGTCCTGTCAGTTTGAGTTTTGGTTACACCACATCCAGGTTTCCCAGCTACAGCACTATTGACATTTTAGGCTGTCCTGAGTGTTGTGAGATGGTTAGCATTGTGCCTGGCCTCCACCCACTGCATGCTGGCACCATCCTCCCCTACCAATTGTGACAACAGGAATGTCCCCAGGTGTTGCCAAATTACCCCCCAGAGGCAAAATTGCCCCCATTGGAGATCCATTGCCCTGCATGGTTGCCAGCACTCTGGTGGTCTGTAAATTGTAGTCTTACTAGTGGGTTTATGGTGATAACTCATTGTACTGTTTTATTTTGCAATTCCCTGATGACTGATGAGGTTGCCCGCCTTTTCATGTACTTCTTGGCCATTTGGATGTCCTCTTCTGTGATGTCTTTTGAAGTGTTTTGTCCATTTTTTTCCTATTGGATTGTATGTTTTCTTACTGGTTTATAGGTGTTCTTCATTCAGGTTCTGAGTTGTTTTCTACCTATTTGTATTAAAAATATGTTTCCTATTCTGTAGCTTGCTTTTTTTACTCTCTCAGTGGTATGTTTTGATGAACAGAAATTCTTACTTTTAAGACAGTCTAGTTTATCAGTCTTCTCAGGTTGGTGGAGTTTTTTTTTTTGAGACAGTGTCTTACTCTGTTGCCCTGGCTAGAGTGAGTGCCGTGGCGTCATCCTAGCTCACAGCAACCTCAAACTCCTGGGCTCAAGTGATCCTATTGCCTCAGCCTCCCAAGTAGCTGGGACTACAGGCATGCGCCACCGTGCCTGGCTAATTTTTTCTGTATATTTCTAGTTGTCCAATTAATTTTTTTTTAGTAGAGACGGGGTCTCGCTCTTGCTCAGGCTGGTTTCTAACTCCTGAGCTCAAATGGTGGGTTTTTTTGACTTCTGTTAAGAACCTTTTCCAAGGTCATGAAGATACTCGTGTTATCTTAGAAGTGTTGTTTGCCTTTTACATTTGATCTTCAGTATACCTAGAAATGTTTTTCTGTACATGTTGTCAGGTGTAGGGTTAATAGTCATTGCTTTTTTCATGTGGGTATCTGTGTGACCAAGTACTATTCACACTGTAACACACAGGACCTTTGTGTTAAATCCCGTGTCTGTGTGTGGGTCTGGCTGAGGTGCTTGTCCAGCCTTCACGCATATGTGCTGTCCTGGTTGTACGTACTTTATAAACTTAGGTATCTGGTGTAGTATAAATTCTCCTGGTTATCCCCAGCCTTTGTGTTTCCATATAAAATTCAAAATTACTTTATCAATTTCTGGAAAAATAATTGTCAGAATTTTGATTGGGATTTTATTGTGTCTCCAGATAAAAATAGATTTTGAGCCTATTGATACTTCTGATCAGTGAACATGATGTACCCTTCCACTTACATAGTTCTTTAATTTCTCTCAATGTTTTGTTGTTTTCGGGGTATAGGACTTACAGCTCCGTTGTTAGAGTTAGTTATTCCTGTGTAATTGGTACTTTTTCTGGTGTCCTTATAAAGGGTATTATTATTTATGTATTTATCCTTCAAAGCTAGGAATGAAAGGATATCGTTTTATACATTCTCTTCTGTAATTATCTGTGCCTGCTGTGTAAAAATGGCTTATCATTTTAATCTGGTTGCATAGTACATTTAAACTGGAAATTCAACCTCGTAGCCTAGGACCGTACTTTCATTAGTTCATTCTCATTCCCTCCACCTCGAATTCAGTTCCAGAAAACCATCAGCAAATTGTGGACTGACATATATTATTGGTTTTTGCTGCTTTTGATTTGTTAATCTTGACAATGCCGTTGGAAGGTTAAGTGGGAGACCAGCTGTCATTTCATTAGATGAGAAGGGTGGGGTCTACCTTCTGGTTCAGGGAGGTGGCACAGACCAGGATCAAGCATGCCCCTTGGAATCAGAGGACCGGCTTCTTGTCTTGGCTGTTGGCATAGCTGAACTCTAATCTTAGCAGAATCACTTAATCTTTCTGGGCCTCTTTTCAAATGAGGAGGTTAATCCTTGCCTGCCTGATCTCACAGAATATATCGGGGCTGCTGTGTGAGAGCATTTTAAGGGCTGTGAGCTCTTTTCTGTGTTCTCGTCTCCCTCTGCTGAATGAGTTGCTAGTGGTTGCTGTTTGATGTTAACATGTTGAGGAAAGAAAAAAAAGCCTTCCTCTTCCACAGAGGTGTCACTGACTCTGTAGTGTGAGAGAGAAAAGATTCTTTGGTTTTCAGAACAGGGTCAAGAGCAGGAGTTTTTTAAATCTTAAGATAGCTCATACTTATCAAGAGGGGGCTTCGTCTCACCAAGGGAGGCAGGAGGTTGTTCGCTTCCCACAGCCTTTTCGGGCCACAGTGGAATCGCAAGTTCACCACCAAATACTCTTCTAGACTCAAAGTGGCAGTCAGTCCACAAGGGCCATTTGTTCAGGATGTCCCTATGTTTAGTGGCATATCAAGGATACATTCACCTGAAAATAAGAAGAAACCTGACTAACAATTGCTTAAACAGTTAAGGATTTATTTTTTTCAAATAGCAAGAAGTCACAGTGTCAGTGGTTGCTGATATTAGTTCATTTGTTCAGTGATGCTCTGAACAACCCAGGTGCTTTCAGATTTTCTCTTCTGCCGCTCTTTGCTTACTGGCTTTTCATCTCGCTTGTGGCCTCAGTTGGAAGCTGCAGAAGCCATTTTGAAGCCGTGGCGTCTGCAATCAGGGTAGTAAGATGAGGAGATGGAGGCGGAGCTAACCTGTCTGTCCCTTGTAGCAGGAAAAGCAAGAGAGTAACCAGAAACTCCGTAGCAGACTTCTGCCTGCCCTGACTTTGCATACTGCTCCTGCCAGCTCCAGGGATGCGGCACCGCTGTGGAAGAGGCATAGAAAGGGGGCTGGGCATGTCTGTTAGATTCGCCAGTGAGCTCCTGCATTCAGCCTTTCTCTGAGTGGAGAATTAAATAGTCTGACATTAGTGAGGAATTGATCACTAATCACACAATAAAGTGGAAAAAAGTTGTCTTTGAGTAGTCTAGATAGGGTGCCAGGCCATGCGGTTTGCTTTAGTCTTTGGTCTGTCTTATCCGGCTTACTGCCACTTGCTTCCTTTCCTGTCATTTTCTTATTAATAAACCTAGATATTTCTGATGTGGAAAATACATCAGGAATAAAGTTGTAGACTACTGAGCATTTAGAGCTAACTTTTGGTTCAGAATTTGTGGATGTTTTGCATTTAATCTCTATGCTACTTTATTGATTTTAGATAGAAAAGGCATTTGCTAAATATGTTAGTCTCCTTGTTAAATGTTTGTTACTTAAGCACAATGCAGATATACCCAGGTTTGTACCACCTGTGAGCAACCAGCTAGAGTGGAGAGAGCAGCCTATTCCACTGGAATGCTGAGGTCCACGCGATATTATAGGCCCTGCCTTTTCCTGTTGGAACTTTCTAAGTTGAGTTTATACCCTAAGAAGAATTCAGTGGACAGTATTTCACCATTTTTTGGTAACTGGAAGAACCCTGAGCATGAGCCTAAAACAGTGCTGTCTGGCACAGTAGCTAGCAGCCACATATGTGGTCATTTAAATTTAAGTTTAGATTAATTACAGTTGAAAAAATAAAAATTCAATCCCTCAGTCACATAAGCTACATTTCTAGGGCTTAATAGCAACGTGTGGCGACCGTATAAGCCAGCACAGCTTTAGACTGTTCCCATCATCACAGAGAGTCCTTTAGGATACTGCTGGTCTGAGAGCTTGGCTTCACTTTCCCGGGAACTTAATTGCAAGTAAAGTTCCTTTTTTGGTTGTTCTTTTTAAATTTTATTTTATATGCAAAGAGCTAGCATGGTTTCTTTCACCGAGTGGATGCCTCGGATGATCCATTCCGGAAAGATCACTTAGTGCAACATAATGAAACCGGTGTCGTCCACGCCGACAGAAGCCCTGGCGGCACGTAGCAAGGCCGCATTTCTGAGCAGACGCGACGAGCGAGAGCCCGGTCAGACTGTCACGGGTGGCTCCGGCAGAGCTGCTGGTGACCATCTTGCTTTCAGGAGTGCAGTGAGGCAAAAGGCCAAGTTCTAGTACAAATTTGTTTTCTTCTGATTTGTACCTTTTCACAACAAAGTAAATTAAAATAAATTTCAATAAATCAAGGCCCCCGTCTGTGGTTTTTATTGTAGGGTGAATTTTTTGCACATTTCCTGAAATTTTCGTTGCAGCTGTCATTTTGTTTTGGTGTAAATGCAGAAGGGTCTGGAGTGGGCTCTTTCTGGCGGACTCTGAGGTGCTGACTAATGGTGAGCAGGGTCAGATTCTGGTCTGTAGGGCGCTGGTCCTGTTTGCTTGGCCACTGGTCCCACAGTGCAGAAAATTTTTCCTGCACATCCTCCTCCGTTTTTAAGCCTTTTAGGAAAAATAAAACATAGGAGGGAAAGATGTGAAACTGGAATTCTGTAAAATCTAAGCACTTGTAAAAATGGAATTTCAAATACTGATGTAAGTATGAAAAGTCTTTTAAAAAGAAGATAGAATTTTTGAAGGTGTCCATGCAACAGTGTCGCCACTCCTTCCCTACCCTCCACTGTCTCCACTGCTCTGTTATTCCTCCCCACCTCTAATGTTTGCCTTTTCTTCGTTTACTAGTAAGATTCCTTCTTTTTTGGGAGCATCTTCTACTCATGAATGTCTTTGGTGTTTGATTGGGAAAGTCAGCCTATTCTTGCCCTTGGTTTCTTCTTTGTTTGTGATTATTCAAAGACGAAAGATGATAGAGTTTCCCTAGTGCTCGACTGCAGTCACGTCCCTCTCCTTCGAGGTCAGGGCACAGGGCATACTCGGAGGACCTGCTGCGTTCAGGAGCCCAGGGAATATGAAAGAGCAGCCCCGGCTCGGTCGCTGGGTTGGTATTGTTTGTGTCTCTTTTGATTGGGCAAGGGCAGCGAAAGATTAGGTACACTGGGCCAAAGCAATAATGTGCTAAGAGCTAATCTATAAGAAAAGTTCTAGATGAAGTTCTAGATGATCAAAGTTAGGCTCACGAAAAACTAGCTGACATTTTCCTTCCTTTTTTCCCCCCGTCAAAGAAATCTGCCCTTGTGCACCCTGGCCCTGTGTAGAGTCCGCACTGTGCCTGGACGGCACCGTGCCCCGGGCACTGGGCTGTGCCTGCAGCTCTGCTGTGAAGCCTGTACCTCTCCAGCCTGCCTGTGGCTGCTCCGTCCCTTGAGCTCGATTCTGCGGGGTGGGAAGCCCAGGCATCTCGTCTCCCGTCGGTTGTGTCAGACGCTAGATGAGTGTTTTGCTGCGCAGGTTCCTCCTAGAAACTAGAGGATCAGGGTTATATACTCACTCAGGATTCTTTGTGCCACCATCCTCTCCTTGGTTGTCCCTTATCTGTTGCTCTGAGCAAGCAAATTAAGGAATCTAGTTAGGTGCTCTCCAGGAATACTGTAGGGACCTCAAATTCTGGCTGCATTAGAGGTTAGAAACTTCTTTGCTCTTGGTTTTTTTGTTTCTTTAGTTTTTTTAGCTCCATTGTCTTTTCATAACTTTATAAAAGTCGTCATTTTTAAATGAAAATCATTTTCCCCCCTAGATTCAGAATATCAAACAGACGAACAGTGCTCTCAAAGAAAAACTTGATGGCGGAATAGAGCCGTATCGACTTCCCGAGGTAGGATTATGTTGACATCATCTCAGAAGTCATACCCAAGTTTTACGTGTTTAAGAATTTAATATCTGTGTGATACATCTCTTAGAACGAAGGGTATATGGACATAATTTTATAAACCTAATTGACGTTAAAATTCTTATGTGAGAAAAAGAAAGGTTGATTAAACCTTAATAAGGATATACTCACTTCTAAATGTAATGTGCTAAAATGACTCATTTTGCATACCCAGGTCATTCAGAAATGTAACGCACGTTGGACCACAGAAGAGCAGCTCCTCGCCGTGCAAGGTAGGGGAAGTTCTCCCTACGGAGAGCTTAGGGCAGCGGTAGGTTACAGGGACAATGACGTCCCCCCGCTCGTAGCACCTCGTCCACGTGGAGCAAATTCTCGGAGGAGGCCGTATTCTCCTTTGGGCTGTCGTTTCAGCCAAGTCACTGCATCCCCTTGGACTTGACTTTTCTTTCCTGTTCCTCACAAGTTCTCAAAATTAACCTGGAAGCCTCAGTTTTCAAAAGGTGTATTTCGCTTTATTAATAGCAGTTACTTGTGACCTCTGAATGTCAGGAAGTACAAGACCAAAAAGAAGCATATTGGTGTGATGTTAAGGTTGGAGGTGTTGGAACCTGGGGATCCTATAAAGACGAATGCAGAATGCCCAGCACATGGGGAGTTGTCGGGTGACATGTGCTGGGAAGACATTTCTAAATGGCAGGGTCTTGCCGAACTTCTCTGAACAGTCACCTGCAGAATATACCTAGAGCTGACTACCTACCACCTTTTCCCATTCTTTTATAAAACGCTAAATTAGTGCCTGCTGTTAAGACTTTATATATTTTCTTATCTGGATAAAGAAATAAGTCTCAATTGTCATTTTTAAAAATTGTTTTTCTCTTTTATTGAAAAAAAATGCTTTCTTACATCCGTAGCCATCAGGAAATACGGCCGAGATTTTCAGGCAATCTCAGATGTGATTGGGAACAAATCAGTAGTACAAGTGAAAAACTTTTTTGTAAATTATCGACGCCGCTTCAACATAGATGAAGTTTTACAAGAGTGGGAGGCAGAGCACGGTAAAGAGGAGACCAACGGGCCCGGTCACCAGAAACCTGTGAAGTCCCCAGACAATTCCGTGAAGATGCCTGAAGAGGAAGACGAGGTGAGTCTGACGCAGGACCACCTCTACCCTGCCAGCTTCGTGCCTGGTGTTCTGGCCAGTGTCTGAAGCGGTGACTTTTCTCAGCTGTAGAAATACTTTTAGGTTTCAGCTGTATCAGTAACTTCTCTTTTACCTGTAAATCCCGTGATGCAAGTGTGTTGACTCCAGTCAATTCCTGGTCACTGTATATTATTCACGTTTTAGTTTCTTGGTAAATTCTTTATTCCTTCCTGGTTTCCTCCAACCACAAAATATTCCACATTATCAATACAGTAAAATCTGTCATGAAACGGTAAGTTGGAAGTGCCTTGAGGAGTGTCAGTAAAGCTCAGTCGTATGACGCGTTGTCACGTCACTGTGAGGCCCGTGAACTTACTGGGTGAGTCTGCACAGCCAGCCAGGAGCGCCTGCGGCCTGTCCCTGCTGTCCACATCGTCCAGCCTTGGGTGCTATTCGGGGCTGACTGGCCCCAAATGTTGGTGAGGATGATTCTGTGGCTGGCAGGAACTTCTAAGATGGTGGCTGACATTGTAGTGATTTCTGGAATGGCAGCACTGACCTCATCTGCCCAGTCAGCTGAGATTAGGCAGGAAGATTACTTGGGCTGCAGAGACCGTCTGCAGCTTCCCTGCTCCCTGTGCCAGGGTTGCTGGCCATTTCCCCGTCTGTCCTGTCCCACCCCCTCATCACTGCCCCCTCTCCCAGAGCGGACGAGCATGGGGCTGGGCAGAGGAAAGAGTTCAGTGCCAGTCACTTTACATCTGGATTTGTTCACTGAGGGGTGTCACATCCAACCTTGTAGTGAGGAAAGGGCTTGTGCCAAAAACGACAGGGTTAGAGATAGTCCCACCTAAAGTTATGAAATAATTGAGTATATTACCAGTGAGGAGAGATCTCCTGGCTTAACTAAGAACAGCTCTTGTAAACTGTGGTTCCAGTGGAAGGAGCAGCTACGTTCGGGCGTGGCTGCACGGCCCAGTTTCCCCCGCAGGAAGGCGCTGGGAGGTAGCAGCAAGCCGTGAGATGCCACGGAACAGGTTTGGGTGTGGGAGTCAGTTGTCAAAAATGGGAGAGGGGGGTTAGGAGATGCCTTGTAGCTTTTAAGGAAAATCCTGTGATCTCGCGTGTTCCCATGTCCCAGCAGAAACCTGTGGCTATGGCGATGGGCTCGATGCTGCAGCTCCTGAGCCGGCGAGAGTGGTCATGCTCCTGCCACTCCTGAGCGCTGCTGCGCGCCGAGCCCGGTGCTCCCGAGCCCTTCTCAGTTGTTTTTCTTCACTCCTGTGATGTGTAGGCATCATTGTTGTGTCCATTCCACAGATGAGGAAACTGAAGCTCAAAGAGAATGATAACTCGTCTGAGCTAACATCATTAAAATGTGGCCAGGCCAGGATTTGAGCCCAAGACATCTGGCTGTAGAGGCCACACTCTTATCCCGCCCATAGGAGCACGTGTGTTTGCGGCCCACCGCATTTGCTGTACAAATCTGGTGGCTGCCCCCTCCCTCTTTCAGCTCCCTGGAATCGGGTTTGTGGTGGTAACCTGCTCTTTGATGCTTTTTTCTTCTCTTCCCCTCAGGCTGCTTCTGTTCTTGATGTCAGATACGCATCTGCCTCATGAGAAACTTTGGTAGCTTTGAACACTTGGTATGGACTACTGTGTTATCCAGGATATCAGGTATTCCGAGACATCACCTAGCCATCTGCATCACATCTCTGTGGACAAGCAGCTATTACCAAAAAAGGCATACACTTCGGTCCTGTGCTACACCTGCCTTAATTCTTTGCTCGTCCCTCCATTTTGGCACCACTTCCCGGAGAGCTCCGTTGCACTTCTCACTTTCTCTCTGCCTAAGTGCTCGGGAACCTCCCGGCCTGCACATCGCCTGTGACTCCAGGAGCCGCCTCCTGTCGGAGCCCTCAGGGCCCAGCGATGCCAGCTCCTCCCAGTCGACAGCTTCGGAACAGGGAGTCTGCTCAGAAGGCACCACTCTGCTCCTGCATGGCCTGCGATTTCTACTTTGTGCGTAATTCTCAGAGTAACTGCGACCCTGTTGGCCCTCTAGAAGGTTTCTCTTGTTCTTTTCTGAGACAACCACCTAAGTGAGATCATGCTTCTTTGGAAGCCACACCATATTGGCAGACTGTATGGTAACCCCTATCGTGCCAGGCATCTTGCTGCAAGTCACATGTTCCTAAACGTAGGGTCTAATTATGGTTTAGAAATTTAGTGGGCTTATTTTAAACCTCTCCCTTCTCCCTTCCCAAGTATTATAGTAAAAATCTCATTCACAGCAACTGTCCTTGGACACTGTAGCTTAAAGGGAATGTGGACCTCAACGCTTTTCTGCCTTCAACTTTCAACATTGTGATCCTGGGGTGGATGCCACCCCTTCTTTTCCTGACCCCACCCAACAGGCCCCTCCCCTCCACCACCACCACCCAACTCCAAGAGATTCAGTCCATATCACTGTACCTGGTGCTTGTACATTTGGAATTGGTGCCTTCTCCTTTTGGCAACCATGTTATCAACCCTTTTTCTGTTTTGGTGTCTTACTTCTTTAAAGCTTATTGCTAGCCAAAGATGACATCACTGAGATTAGGAGACGGGAGAGCTTGCTGCAGATTCTGACAGTGCAGATTTTAAATGTCAGGTTAGCTCAGTAACGGATATTAGTATAGCTGGTGATGATTTTGTAAAAGCGGCACATTGTTCCCCGTTCTCTTGCTATGTCTGGCCTTTGAGATGGCACGCCGCCGCATGTGCGTTTGTGTCCTTCACGTACTGATGTGACCACACAAACACCTTCCCCTCTCTTAATATCAGAGTACAGGACAGAGAAGTGATCAACGCATTGTTCTAGTGAGACCAAGATAAAAAGAAACAGTCTACAAAGCAGTATGTAATGCCTTTTGGTTGGACTGGGAACAAGTAAATTTTTCTAAGAAATCTTTTGAGACTTCCAGAATCACTTTTGTTCTACCAGACCGTGGGCCTTCGGGGGGCTGAGGAGCACCTGTCAGACTGCATTCTAGCGCACCCTGCTCCCCACGGCCAGCTCACACTGCACTACATACATTCAAGTAGCTATTGTTGTTGTTGCTGTTTGCATCATTTAAATATTTTTTTCTGCTTTCAATACCAAAAAGAAAAAAAAAATGCCGATGCTTTAAGGCATAACCAGAATTCTTAAGAATTTAAAATATGCAATTAAAATTTGATGTGTTTTGACTCCCAAGCACCTTGCCTTTTTTTTTTTTTTAAGTCAGCTGATTTTCTCTTAGAAAGAGGGTCAGCTAGAAACCTAGGTTTCTTGAAATTGTATATTCTTTTTTAGAAGTCTGGAGAGAGGTCATTCAAAAGGGACTTTCCCAACATTTATCCTCCTGTCCCTATACCAGGTGTCTGTCAGTCAAGTCAAAGCTTGTGAAGGACAGTGTCAGAGGAGGCCCCAGGTGCCGCTCCTGCCTGGGGACAGGGTGGCACAGAAACACTAGTAAGGAAGCAGGGGCTTCTGTTACTGTAGCCTGTTGGATGATCAAAGGGTGGCAGGAAGAACGTAGGAAGGAGTCACCTACGTTTTGCACTGAAGGGGGACACTAAGGCACACAGACTGAAGCTTTGAGTTCTCCTTGCTTCCCTCCCCATCCCCTTCCTGTTAACAGAAGCAGTAGGCCATGGCGGCAGTGGGTTTCTCGCTCTGCCTGGAGATGTGTTTCTCTCTTCCCACCCAGGCTGTTTTCCTGAAGAATTGATCCCTCCTGGCACTGCTTGGAAGCTTGATGCTAATTCTTACACAGCGAGGCACGGCGGTGAGCAGTGCCAGGCGGTCATCTGTGTTCCGCCCTATCCCCTCACGGGGCTCCAGCCGGAGGAGTCACCGTGCTGGTGCACTTGTGATCACAGCAGCTGAGTTCGGCTTTCTCCCCAGGGGGAAGGAGCATGTCACTTTCATTTGACAGAGGGAAAAAAGGGTAGTTGTCTTTGCCTGACTGCCTTTGTTGTAGTTTCACGCATAGGATAGCACTGTGTTTTACACTTTTCTTCATTGCACTGTCTTTGCAATGATGTAAATGCGGGAAATCACTTGGCTTTAAAAGCTAAGCGGTTTGGTCTTATTTATGTGAAGACTCTTTAACATATCAAGAATTAGGTGCATTGGCAGGTAGTGCTTGGGATGTGATGACTGCTTCAGATGGAATGTTCGCTTAAGCTTTGTCTTCTTAAAAATTATCAATGTGAATGTCATAATTATATATTTTTGTGGAAAATTTCTCCTAAGTATAAGTTATTGTGCAAAATATAGTATCATTGACGCAAATGATAGTTTAACTTTTAGTTTAGAAATCCTAAAACATATAAATTGTATTGCGTATGCATTAAAAGTTTGTTCTATTTAATTTTATGTAGATGTGTAAAGTGTTAGGTAAAATTTTTTTTCACTTATCCATTTAAACACCTTGTTACTTGAATATTGTGTTGACTGGTCTGCAACAGTGATCAATTCTGTAATATAGCTCTTTCAACCAGGAAGTAACCATGCCTCAGTTGCGCTGGTTAGATAGTAGTGGCACACGGTGCGCGCGGGTCTTGGCAGGAGCCGGAGGTTAGTGTAACACACCCACTGCATTGTCTTGGTGTAGAGTATTTGTCAAGACACGGCTTCCTGGCTGGGCGCCGTGGCTCACGCCTGTAATCCTAGCACTCTGGGAGGCCGAGGCGGGAGGATTATCGCTCAAGGTCAGCAGTTCAAGACCAGCCTGAGCAAGAGTGAGACCCCGTCTCTACTAAAAATAGAAAAAAATTAGCTGGACAACTAAAAATATATAGAAAAAATTAGCCGGGCATGGTGGCGTGTGCCTGTAGTCCCAGCTACTTGGGAGGCTGAGGCAGGAGGATCGCTTGAGCCCAGGAGTTTGAGGTTGCTGTGAGCTAGGCTGACGACACGGCACTCTAGCCTGGGCGACAGAGTGAGACTCTGTCTCAAAAAAAAAAAGAAAAGACACTGCTTCCTCAAAATGGTTTTTGATAGTTTTTAGCCTGTAAGACCCTTTGATGCTCACAAACCTCTAATCAAAAAACAAAATTGAAAAAGTAGTTGGGTTTTAAAAGCTTACTGTGGTGGACTAATTAAGCAGTTTTCTGTTGATATATAAAGTTTCCTCAAATATCACACACCACTCTAAGTGTGCTCATTGTCACTTTAAATTTTAACTATACCCTATTTTTGTCTTTCTGAATATCAGATGTACTATTGGTATAATCGCACACCAAAAATAAGCCAAACAGTGCATTACACTAACTGATCCCCGCTTCTGTGTGAGTAACGCAAAGATGGAGCCAACTCAGATGAGATCCTCCTTTTGTCCCTCGTCTAGCCTGTTTCTACAGCTAATGACCCAGGATTCAGGCTTCAGTATCAGTGAAACTTTGCCTCGAGCTGACTCAAGGTAGTTAGGTCACCAGAATCTAGTGATCTTGTGCAATGCTGTTTCTGCCACTCCCTGGATCTCTGCAGCTTTTCCTAATTGTAGTAAAGCACAATTGCAGCGACGTCGCCGTTGGGAAGAGGAAGGTCAGCATAGCCTATGCATGTTGTGTAATCATGAGTGTTTACAGCCACCTTCTCCTAAGATGAAAGTTTATACTGGGGTGGGTACTGTTCCATTACGTAGACTTCTCGACTTTGCTAAGTGCTTTTTAGACTGCTAAAAAATTTTTCAAGATTTTAAAAGATGTATAACGTTAAGTTTGGAAATATAATGGAAATGCTGTATATCTTTTGAAGTGATAAAATCCATGTTGGAATTTTAAAGGAAATATGTTGTAATAATGCTGTTGTAAGTAATATTTTATTGTCTCTCTTTGCCTGTTTTCTATTTCAGCACATTCATTGTGGTGAATGTCCATAGCATTATAACCGCTTAGCCATTGAATGATAACATTTGTTAGTGGAAATTGGAAAATTTATTTGTGAAATTCTGCAGAATTCATTTTTCTATTTCCAGTATTTGCTGAAGTTAAATAAAAATTTTCAAGCCATTGATGTAATAAAATATGAAACAAAACCATTTTCTGCACCCCACTGTCCATCAAAGCGCACCCCACCCTCATCCACAGCGGGGTTCCCTCCGTCTTGAGTGGGCCTTGGGATTTCTGAGTGTACAGTTTCCCCAGAACTAGGCCCTGTGGAAAGACACAGCCAGGATTGCTTTTGCTCTACCTAAACGTCTATTCTTTTTTTATAAAGATAATCTTATAGTTAGGATCAGATTGAGGTGTATGAGTTCATAAAATTTGTGATAGTTGAGGGCATAAATGTAGAGATTCAGTAAGAGGAATTTTTTCCCTGTTGTTAATTTTTCTTTCTTCATCTTGCCCAGGCTTTGACCTCGTCCCTGGGGGAAGCCTCTGCACAGCCTTGCACTGTGGCGGTGAGGATCGTGGCCTCTGGGCAGCCGAGAGTGGACACGTGCTGGTTTGCGGCGGCTCCCTGAGCAGCAGGAAGGGCGTGGTTAGCGTCCACTGGCAGTGGTCACAGGCTCTGTGGTCTTCCCTTTTTCAGCTGGAAGGTGGCATTTGGTCAGATAATGACTACAGAAATCTAACTTCTAAATCCAGCATTGTCTCAAACAAAATTTGAAATAGACAGATGGGGCCCCTCTGCTCTGGCTCTGCATGACGTAGCAGGGTTGTAGACGCGGCAGGTCTGCCCTTGTTAGCCTGGGTGACCTGGTGGAGAAAACTGGACACGTGCTCCAGGCGACAGCAGTCAGTCCCGCAGAGGGAGTAGCAAGTGCTGGGCGAGTGTCTGGGAGCAGGAGCTCGGCTGTGGGTCTGTGGAGAGTGTCTGTCCTTAGAGCTAATCCTCCAGGGGAGGCAGGCTCCTCAGATGAGACCTGAGGGCGCCTAGGAGAGGAAGTGACTGGTGTAGAACTAGAGGGGACAATCGCTAAGGGCAGAGCCTGGGCTTTCCTGCCTGGAGGCGGAGGAAGAGGGATGCTAATGAAGGGGGGTGACCGGGCTGAGGAGGTAGTCCACTATCAAGATGCCACCAGAGGCCGGGCGTGGTGGCTCACACCTGTAATCCCAGCACTCTGGGAGTCCAAGGCGGTAGGATCGCTTGAGTTCAGGAGTTCGAGACCAGTCAGCAAGAGCAAGACCCTGTCTCTACAAAAAATAGAAAAAACTAGCCAGGTGTGGTGGCACGCACCTGTAGTCCCAGCTACTCGGGAGGCTCAGGCAGGAGGATCATTTGAGCCCAGGAGTCAGTTGGAGGTTGCACTGAGCTGTGATGATGCCACTGCTCTCTACCCAGGGTGACAGAGTGAGATGCTGTCCGAAGGAAAAAAGAAAAATGCCACTGGACACCCAGTGGGAGGGGCACTGAAAGGGGGCTGTTTAGACTTGGCCTTTATCGATGTAGAGTAACGTCAGGTGATTGCTAGGGCTGGGCAGAGGAGGAAGTCACGGGGGTGTCGAGGGAAAGGCCCTTTCGAAGGCCGCCTGGACCAGTGTGTGCACAGGCACAGATCAGGAAGGGGTAGGAAACATGTCGGGTCCCGAAATCCAGGACGTGTGAAGACCCCGGGTCCAGGCCCCCTTCCTCCAGACCGAGGGGTAAGGCACCTGTGTACAGGTGTGTACGAGATCACCTCTTGTGCGTCGTCTCCTGTAATCTTGGCACTTGCTGCAGCCCCAGCTTCAGGCAGGTATGACTGATGGCACTGTGACGTAGGGGGCCTCGGGGGGTTGGCAGGAGCCCGGGTGCACAGCCTGGGAGTAGGAGGGAGTCCAGTCCCCAGGGGCAGCTTCTGGGTGATGCGGGGGTCCCTTGCCTCCGACAGTCCATTCTGAGGCAGCTCCTCGAGGCTCCGCCTCAGTGGCCCCCACAGGGGTGACCAGCTCAAGAGCGCACCGGTACCGATTTTCCTTCCCCGCCTCACTTTTCCTGGTCTCCCACTTCTGTTTCCAGGGGTGACTTTCACAATCTAACCACATACCCACAAAGCCTCATCGCGGGCTCTGTTCTGGTGGAGCCCAGGCAGGACAGCGCCGAGGGAGAACTTCTCATTCCCCACCAGGCCCGGCCAAGCCTCAGCAACTTGTGCTGAAGGGCGAGATTTTGAGGCCACCAACCTGCTGATGTCATGGGGCCAGGCAGTGCCAGCACCCACGTGGAACTCCCTGCTTCTGTGTCTTCCCTGTCTGGACCCCCAGCAAATGCCGGTCCTGCAGAGGGGGGCTGGGCACTGCTCATGGACACCAGCTCGAGGCAGTTCCCTTCCCTACGGCCCCCATGTGCTGGGCTTCCTGTCCCCAGGACCCTGCCGAGTGCAAACTGGGAACTGAGGTGTGCAAGGTGGTCCTGTGGCCGGGCCACCCGCCTTCTCAGCAGATTCGGGGCCATCCCACCACCTACCTGGGGCTTCCGGTAGCACCTGCGGACGCACAGCTCTCAAACGGAAACTCCGCGGCTGCTGCACCTCTCCACTCCTGCAGCCGCCAGTACCTCAGACGACAAGCCTGACACTGACGTCCCTCCCAGCTCCTGCGTCTCTTCTTGCTGTGTGGCGCTGCTACGTACCTGGTCACCATGCCAGACACTCCGGCACCATCTGCTCTGCACTTCCTCCGCTGCTACTGCCGGTGACACTGCCAGCCCTCTTTTTTTTTTTTTTTTTTGAGAGAGTCTTGCTCCGTCACCCGGGCTAGAGTGAGTGCCGTGGCGTCAGCCTAGCTCACAGCAACCTCAAACTCCTGGGCTCAAGCGATCCTCCTGCCTCAGCCTCCCAGAGTGCTAGGATGACAGACACGTGCCAGCTCTCCTGCCAACTCTCGCCTGAGTTGGTACCAGGGCCCCCTAACTCTGTGTCTCAAATCCGCGGTATTCCTCTGGCCTTTTCTCTCTCCCCTTCCCCACTCCCCAGCCGTAACCAGGGACCTCTCCTGCTGAAAGCGCTTCACCTGTCTCAGAAAAATGCACAGCCCTTCATTCTTCCTCAAAGCCACAGTACCCTCCGCCCGCTGAGACAGGCCTTTCCCCTTCTGCTCGGCCCACCCAGGCTCAGCCTAATGTCCCATCCATCTCTGTGACGCCAGCCTCTCCCCCACCTTCAGCTGCGACAGTAATTCTCAGGGTGTGTGCAACTTAAACCTCACTGTGCACTGGCCCGTTTGTATGCACAATAAAGGAGTGTTTTTAAATTTTTATTTTTTAATAGGTAACCAAAGTACCTGGTACAAAAGGGGTACAGTGAAAAGTAAGCTTCCCATCCCTGTCCTCAAGCCACCAGTTCTCTCTGCAGGCAGCCATTGCTCCGGTTCCGCGGACATCCTCCAGGAGCCGACCGACGCGTCCACGAAGCATGCCCGTGTGCACGCTCGTGCCTGTCAGCACCAAATACTCCACACGCTCTTCTGTTCCTTTCTTCTCTTGATACATTAATACCTTAGTGTTTCCGTGAAGTTGCTTCATTCTTTTGCATTGGCTTCATGTTACTCTGTTTTTGGCTATAACGACTTGAAACCTCAGTTGACAGGCACTGAGGTGTTTGTAATATCAGCAGACTGGAAATAACCAGTCATTTGTTAACATGCCAGTGTAGTTGTGGGATAAATATCCAGGATTAGAGTTTCTGGATTCAGAGATCTGTTCATTTTTACCTTTATTTTTTTACATTTATTTATTTATGTATTATTTAGAGACAGGGTCTCTTGTCGCCCAGGCTGGAGTGCAGTGGTGTCATCCAGCCTAGCTCACTGCAGCCTTGAACTCCTGGGCTCACGTGATCCTCCTGCCTCAGCCTCCCAAGCAGCTGTGACTACAGGCTTGTGCCACCACACCCGGCTAATTTTTCTTACTTTCTGTACTGACAGGGTCTCTCTATGTTGCCCAGGTTGGTCTCAAACTCCTGGGCTCAAGCGATCCTCCCACTTCAGCCTCCTAAAGTGCTGGCGTGACAGGCGCAAGCCACGGCACCCGGCCTCACTCTTATATCTGATCCGTCCCACTCAGCTGCGCTCCACAGCGCAGTCCCAATTTCTCCTTCCAGCCACCATGAACAAGGCCACTTGTTGCCCTTCCTGACGCTGGGATGGCCGAACATTTCGATCCGAGTTGTATTATAAGCTCCTCAGCCCACTGGGCTTGTGTTCCTTGAGGCCTGTACTGCTGAATTCACCTTGTTTCCCAGTGCTGGAAACAGGCACATAAATGCTCGCCAAAGGAACAGGGAGATTGGGGACAGAGAGGAGGAAAAGCAAATGCCCCCGGGCCCTCGTGCTCAAGGATGGAGGCGCCATCGTGGCTTATGGCAGGCCCCCGGGAAGGGGGATTCACAGCGGCCAATTCCTGGGTGTCCGAGAGGGATTAGCTGAGGTTTGGGGTTTCTGGGCCTTTTCTTGTTTATGGAGCTGCTATCTGCTATTTAGGTATTAGTTGCCGAAGGGCTGGGAAAAGAAACGTGCAAACTGAAGATCTGGTGACTGTAGATTTTGTAGTGAGTTGAATTCTGGATTCCGGTTTTCAGGTGCTTGTCCTCCCACCCGTCACCTGTCACCTGCTCTTCTTCCCACCCCTGTCCCCCAGCTGGAGAGTCGGCTGCTAACAGGTGTGAGCAGGTGATCAGTGTTCTGGCCCCGCGAGCTGAGACCCAGGCAGAGAGTGCTGCGCAGAACTACCTGGGAAGTGGGAGTCTTGGCGAAGGTGTCCGGGAGGAGGTGACAGTTGGAGCAGCAGCTCACCCGAGCGAGGGGTGATCAGCAGACCCTGCGGTTGCACGGGATGAGCCGGCGCCCTTGCAGTCAGGGCGGGGCTCTGCCTGCTCATCATCCGGTGGAGGGGGTTACAATGTCCAGTGGTTCTTTGGTGACTTATGCACCAACCTGCTGTCCTACCCATGGCAGATGGCCTGTGAGTGTTCATGACTGCTGAAAAGACACAGGCAAGAATCCGCTGCAGACTGGGGCGGGGTGGGGACACGCAGGGTCTGCAGTACGTCCGGCCCCGGGGACACGACGCAGGCCGGTCCTTCCGCGTGCATCTCCAGCGTCAGTGTGCCTCAGACACCCCTGCCTCGGGCCAGGGCACGCCAAGCGTTCTGTTCTCCGAGAGCAGCCAGTGTCCCCTGACCTTTCTTCGCCAACGTTCAGTCCCAAGGAGAAGCAAGGAGGGGCCTCCCGGTCCTCCTGCGAAGACGTTTTGCGGAACAGTTACTTTGAACGATCGTGGCTCACTGCCCTTAACCAAATAAATTTGACAAGTCTATCTAAAACCGTGGGTAATTGCGTGTAGCAAATTATTCGTGATGTGTAGTAATAATTGCTGGACTTACTGGAGGCCTTGTCCCTAAGGACCGCGTGTCGTGATGTTATTTAATCGTTATGGCAACCTCTGAAGAGGGAACCAAGACCTGCAGAAGAGAAGCGTGTCTTGCCCAAGCCGTGCGCCAGCGAGTGCCCGAGTCTGGCGGAGGCGCCCGCAGCTCCGCTCTGCAGCCGCCGCGTCCTGGCGCTCGGCGCTCACGCGAGCCCTCGCGCAGCCCTGAAACCCTTGTGTTCTCGGCCGCTCGCAGCCTCTCTGGGCCTGTTTCCTCGTGAAAGCTTAACCGACGCGGTGCCCGTGAAAGTATCGATCCAGCCCCGATGCCCGGTGTGGCGTGGGTGCTTGGTGAGGGCTGGCGCGCTCATCCCACAGACGAGTCCTCTGTGTCGCTTCCTCTCTCGGGCGCAGCTTGGGGACCTTCAAACAAAACCCTCACTTCTCTTCACTCTTACCCCCTAGACCAGTGGTCGAGGGAGGTTTTTTGGTTTTGAGGTTTGTTTTTTGAGACAGGGTCTCGCTCTGTTGTGCGGGCTAGAGTGCCGTGGCGTCGTCATAGCTCACTGGGATCTCTGACCCTTGGCCTCAGGCAGTCCTCCCGCCTTGGCCTCCCAAATAGCTGGGACTACAGGCTTGCGCCACCACGCCCAGCTAAAGTATCATTATTATTATTTGTTTTTTGTAGAGATGGGGTCTTGCTCTTACTCAGGCTGGTCTCGAACTCCTGGCCTCAAGTGATCCTCCCGTGTTGGCCTCCCGGAGTGCTGGAATTACAGGCCTGAGCCACCGCGCCCACCTAGTGATGTATTCTTACCAGTGATTTATGGACCGTGCGCTCTCAGTGTGTGTGTCTTCATTTATAACTTATCTAAATGCACTGTTTGTAACTGGTTTGTTCAAAATTAGTAAAACTAACAAATAAGCTGTTTGCTTCCTGCACCCACTATTCTAGGCAACCCTGTAACGCTGACGGTCCCTGGCCATCACTGCTGTGAGGTTCGGGGCTACTCGGTGCTGTTAAATAGGCAGCCCCCTCTTTCCAGAGAAGGGAACCGAGGCCAGAGGGTCGAAGGGACTTGCCACGGTGGAGGGTCGGGCTGGAGCCCAGGAGCGGCTGAGACACGGAACTCCTCCCGGGCCTTCCTGCCGTGGCCATGGTAAGTGCAGTCGCGCCTGTCCTCAACCTCCCCACGGCAGCTGCAGCGAGCGCGGCCCCAACTCCCCTTGGGTCTTGATCACAGGCCCGAGGGCGTACGTCCTCTCGTTGGGCACTGGCTGCGGGCCGCCCCACCACGAGGGAACTGGCACCTCCAGGCTGCTCGGTGCCGCTTTCGGGCCGATTCCTCTCCACACAGCCCCACGGCAGGTGCGGCTCAGCGTCCTGCTCCCAGCAGTACACGCGCCCCCAACCCCGGCGGGCTCCCAGGGCTGACTCAGCGTCACCAGCCCTCTTCCTCCGTGTCCCGGTCGTGGCCTCAGCTCCCCTCCCCACGCACGGCCCTGGGCTGTCCAAAGCGGACTCTGGCTGTTTCCCCACCTAGACCTTTTCAGGCCCTGGTTGAGACGCTGCCTAGACATCGAGGTTGATCCCACAGTCCTCCTTCCCGGAGCGGAGTCCTGACTCCGCTGCAGCCCTGGGATGCTGAGCCCAGGTCCCAGCGGGTGTCCAGCGACGCCTCACCGTCAGCACCGTGAGGCCGGGGCCTGCGTCGGTCCTGTCTGCCGCCGAACGCCTTCTGGGCAGGGCCACCGCGTGATCTGCCCCGGTCTGCCTCTGACTGCAGAGATGGCTCTAATGACCTCTTCTCTCTGGTAGCCCTTCTAGGAAACACTGTCCCAGTCACGGCCCCAGGGAATCATGCCTCCGAGTGTCCTTGTCCTGTGATGTCTCTTACGCTCTAACTCTGGGCTGGGTCATCGACCTGCTTGATCAGTGGGACGTTCGGAAGCGTGGCCTGGGCGTCGGGGCTCGCCTTCCCGTGCCCCTGAGAGCTCCGCTGCGGCGAAGCTTGCGCCTGCCTGCCACGGCCTTCTGCGCAGGGCAGCAGACTAGAGGAAATCACCTACCTCTCGGAACCCCTGTGTGCTCAGGCAACGCAGGTGGCCCTGCGAGTTCAGGGTGCCGTGGGCAGGCAGGGAGAAGGAGGACCCACACGGCCAAGTCCCTGGGCCGATCTTTGATCCCGCCTTCCCGCTGGGAAAATGGCCCTGCTGTGTCCAGCCCCACCCGCCGCCTGTACACACACAGACGCGCAGTAGTGTGTCTTCAGCGTGCAGCGAAACGTCTCATAAGTCACTTCCCAAAGCACCCAGACGCCGCTCCCTAGCAAGGGAAACCGCGCGGGGACAGGACGTCGCTGCAGGGCGCTGAGGAAACGCCTGTTAGCGGCTGGGCGGGGGTGGGGTGGGGTGGGGCGCCACGGTCACAGCTCTCTGTGCATGTGATTCCTGGGGGTCCCAGGCTCCAGCACCGCGGCCAGAGGGGTCTGGTTCTCCCTCGCCCGTGTCCACATCAGCCGTGGTGACGGGGCCTCCGCGTACCATGAAGCAAGTGGAGCCTACGGGGCTTCACTCGCTCGGCCCCTCCCAAGGCCCTCGGGGGCCCCGAGTAGACATGTACGTGGGAACGTGTTTCTGCAAAATCTGTGAAAGTGCAATGTTGTGATGACAAAAGCTTAAGTCAGCTGTTTCCTTCCATTCCAACCTGCTCTCCGCCATACTGCCTTTGTGGTGGGGGTGGCGGGCATTTTGAGGACCTGGCTAAGGAGAGGTGAGTTAGGGTTAGTTTCCTCGGGTCCATTTGTGGAGTCTCTTCTCTATAAAGTCTTCCCTGGCTGTCCCGGGCAGGAAGGGTCCCCAGGCATCTGCCTGCCATCCCCTCTGCTGGCTCATGCCAGGTTTGTCATGGACCGAACATGCGTGTCCCCCAAAGTCCTGTGTTGAAACCCTAAACCCCAGCGGGGCCTTTGAGGGGTGATTAGGCCATGAGGGTGGGGCTTCCTGAATGAGCTCAGTGCCCTTCTGAGAAGAGACACTCAGGCGCCCTCTCTTCCGCTCCCTCTGCCCCGCGAGGCTGAGAAGGCCCGTTGGCCGTCTGCAAAGGGAAGCGGCCCTCACCACGTCCAGCATCTGCGGGCGCCTTGATCTCGCCCTTCCCGGTCTCCACAACTGTGAGAACCGGGTGTCTGTTGTTTGAGCTCCGAGTCGATGACGCCTTGCTGTAGCAGCCTGAGCTGAGACAGCGTTCGTGTCACTGCCCAAAGGTACCAGGCCAGAAGTTGCATCACACTAAGAATGTGTCCTCTGGTGCCCAGCACCGACGGTGTGTGGCAGCGGAGAAACCGAAACGTAGAGTCGGAAGCTAGTGGGTGGGAAAGCCTCCCTGCCCCGTCTTCAGAGATGCAAAGCTGTGAGGAGATTCAATTCTGATTAACACCCGGTTGAAACAGGAGTTCTACCCGTCAGAAGTAAACTCGGTAATGTGGTGTACGTGATTTAAATGCACCCTGATGTTGTTAGACGGGAACTGATTCGATACAGTTTACCAGAATTTCTGTGCTTGTGGACCCTGTCCTGGAGCGGACCTATAAGCAGCAAGCACATCTGCATGTAAAATCACACGCTTTATGCGCGTGGGCGGATCAGGATAACCGGGTCCCAGAGTTGCTGCCTTCACAGCAAAACAGTCTGCAGAAACCAGTTTTCTGTATCTCGATATGTCACAACAGCAATCTTTAAAAAGCATTTGAATTGCTCTTGTGTATGTTTTAATGTCATATTTGTATTGTGTTAATTATTTTCAGGATTATTGATAAGGAGGTATCCCAGGGGAATCTAAAGCAAAAACCCTAAGCTAAAAATATTATTAAAATGGCATTATCGAGTTATGTCATCACAAAGAAATGGTAAATGTTTAAAGTGATAAATATGGTAATTATGCAGATTTGATCATTATACAATGTCCACATGCATTGAACTATCATACTATAGCCCATAAATATGTACAGTTATTATGTATCAATTATAAATTTAAAAATAGTTAATAAATTAAATTTCATTAAAAGTGGTCTTATAAAGACAATGGGAAAATAAGGAAGGAATTGAGGGTGTGTCAGGCGACTCCTTTGGTGAAAGTGTTATTTTTCTTGTATTTATTACGTTTCCGGTATTTGGAAATTCACAATTTGCTGTGAATTGTTCTTTCACTCCAGATAAATCACCTCACACACAATATTTTAATCACGATGTTGTATTCTTTCTTAAACAAGGCCCCCCCAGGTTGTGTATGTTTCGGGCCCTGCGAACTCGATCCGCCCCTGCTGGACTGGCTGGTCTCGCCCCACTGCCCCCGCCCCGCCGGCCCTCCCCACTAGCCGTCGGGGGTTCTCACCCGTGTTTCCAGACGAGGAGCCCTCCCTTTGGGCACCTTCGAGAACGGGCAGGTCCTGGGCTCCAGAGGATTTACGGGCTCCTTTTGCCTTTTAGCTACCACTTCATGAATCCCTGCTAAGCCTGAACCTCCTCTCACGACCACCAATGTGGTTCTCACGTGACCACGTGCAGTCTCAGAGAGGTTAAGCAACTTACCCAAGAGCACCCAGCCAATGAGAGGGAGCCGGCTTTGAAGCCGTGTCCCCTGGCACAGGGCTGCGTGCTGCACTCTGCGCTCTGCCATGCTGCCCTTCCAGCCAGCCCTCCCTGTGGCTAACTGGGGTGGTTACGACGCCTTCAGCTGCAAGGAACAGAAAGGGGACGGTTCACTTTCCCAACCCGTAGTCCGAGGCAGGGGCTTCCAGGACAGTGTCTGCATCAGGCTCAGGGTGCACAAGGGAGCCAGGTTCCGGCCTCTCCCTCCCTTGCACACGGCTGCTTCAGATCTAGCAGGACGTGCCTCCTCACACAGGCGCGGCCAGAGCAGGGAGGAGCGGTTTCTCTACATCTGTCTTTCCCTTTTTAACGGTACGCATTTTCATTCATGACAGTCTACTTTAAATCGATGCTTTTGCCTTCCCAAACCCCTCAGGAGCCATACAACCCTTAAACTCCCTTTACCTCCCTCCAGCACTCTGTGCTAGGTTGTGATGTATTTTATGATGTATTTTTTTTTTTTTGCGGACGGGGTCTCGCTCTCGTTCTTTGCCAGGCTGGAGCAGTGGCATCAGCACAGTTCACTGCAGCCTACACTCCTGGGCTCAAGCGTCCTCCCGCCTTGGCCTCCCAAAGTGCTGGGATTACAGGCGTGCGCCACCGCACCCAGCCATGTATTTTACGTTTATATATGTTATAAATCCCAAGCAACAGATTATTATTATTATTGTAGTTACTTTTTAAAATCAGTATTGATTTCTGTTTTCCCCTATATTGAACCCTTCTGGAGTTCTGTGCTCCCTCCTGCAGTCTGATGCTCCAGTTCGGGGTTGTTTCTCTGTAGTCTGAAGAACTTCTCAAGTGCTGTTTCTGTGCATGGCTGCTGTTGATAAATGCTTTCCTTTTAAAAAAAAACAACTAAAATCACCTTTATTTTGCATTTATGTCTGATTGATGATTTTTCTGGTTGTAAAATATTAGCTTGTAAAATATTCTAGCAATTACACTATCTGGTTCTCACGAAACTCTGCAGTCTCGGAGAGGTAAATGACTTACCCACGACCACATTAAAGATTTAATTCCATTGTCTTCCAGCTTCCATAGTTTTAGTTAAAAGTCCGTAGACTTGCAACCATTTTACTTGTCTGAAAATAACATTCCTTTTTTCTCTGGCTGTTTAACATTTCTTTTCTTTGTCTAAGACTTTCAGCAAGTTGCTTATGATTCCTGTACGTGGCTTTGTATTTGTTCTGCTTAATTATTCTCCTTGGGGTTCACTGAGCTTCTCGAGTCTGTGGGTTGGTGTCTTTCATCAGACTAGGAGAACTCTCAGTCCTCACTGCTTCCAATGTTGCTCTCCTTTCTCTTTGTCCTCACCTGGGGGCTGCGGGTGCACCTCTAGCACGTGTCTCTTATGCTCAGTTTTGGTTTCTCTCATTCTTTTCATCTCTGGGTTTCAGGTTAGCTCTTACACTGACCCATCTTTGAGCTCACTGATCCCACCATCGCTTGTGTTCAGACTACCAGCAAACCCATCCAGTGAGTTCTTGATTTCAGATATTTTATACTGCAGTTCTAGAATGGTCTCTTAAGAATGGACTCTTATTCTGTTGAAATGTTTTTGTCTTGTCATCCATGTCGTCCATCTTTTCCTCTGTTTTGCTTATTATTATTTTTTACATAAATTAATCCATTTATTATAGGCTAGTGATGTCTGGAAAGGTGGAACATCTACCAGTTTTCAATTCCTTCAGTCTTCTGATGGTGGGCTTTCCTGCTATGGAGGACGTGGTGTTGTGGGTCCATCATCAGCCGCTGTTTTCATACAGGAACCACAGTGCTGGATCCCCATAGCTCATCTCTTTATCTCGGTTTTGCCGCGGAAGGAGCAAGTGTACCTGGTGTGCCGGCTGCTTTCAATTTTCTTCACCATTTTCCTGAGGGAGGCACCATCGTGGGTCCCGTATTTACCAACGATTCCATCCTTCTTGGGGCATTTAGCCATGTCAGCGCAAACTCGGTGCAGGCCCAGAGAGCTATTTTGTTTAACATACAGATGCTCCTTAACTTATAATGGGGTTATAGCCTGATAAGTCCATTGTGTTTTTTTTCTCTTTTTTCTTTTCTTTTCTTTTCTTTTTTTTTTTTTGAGACAGAATCTCGCTCTGTTGCCCGGGCTAGAGTGCCATGTTGTCAGCCTAGCTCACAGCAACCTCAAACTCCTGGGTTCAAGAGATCCTGCTACCTCATCCTCCTGAGTAGCTGGGACTACAGGTGTGCACCACCATGCCCAGCTAATTTTTCTACATATTTTTAGTTGTCCAGCTAATTTCTTTCTATTCTTAGTAGAGACGGGGTTTCACTCTTGCTCGGGCTGGAAGCCCATTGTTAAGTTGAAAATACCATAAGTTAAATGTCTAGTATCAACTTATGGTAATTTTAATTTGTGATGGGCTTATCCAGACAAAACTCCATCGCATATCAAAGTAGACTGAGTGTGTGTTGCTTTCACACCATTGCAAAGTCGAAAAATTGTAAGTTGAACCATTATAAGTCAGGGACCATTTTTATCAATCATAGTTATTTTTAAGTCCTTACCTGATAATTCCGATATCTAGGTCTTCTCCTGATCTGCTTCTATTGGTTGTTTTCTCACTAGATTATTACTCTCCTTTTCCTGCTTCCTTATGTGGCGAGCCATTTCTGTTGTTTGTTAGACCTTGTTAATGATATGTTTAGGAAAAACTCACTGTTTTTCCTTTTCCTCTGCTCACACACCACAACAATCATCAACACAGAAGACTTCTGTGACCAAATGCTGGGGCAGGCTTTCAAGTGAGCAATGAATTTTGGAGCAGACACCAACTGGGTGTCTCCTGTCCAATTCTGACACTATCTACCTGGAGACAGCGTCAGATCCCACAGGTTGAGGGCTCAGTCCCCAAAACTGCCCCCTCCCCTTAAGACACCAGTTGAAAGTCTGAGCCTCTGGAACTTCTGACTGGCTTCAAGTTGGGGTTCCCACAGCCCCCTCTTTGGGTTTGATTAATTTGCTAGAGTGGCTCACAACACTCATAGAAACACTTGCTATGTTCGCCAGTTTATTATAACGGATATTACAAAGGGTACAGATGCAGAGATGCCCCGGGCGAGGTACAGGGGAGGAACGCGGCGGCTCTGTGCCCTCCCGGGTGTGCCACCCTCCAGGATTCTCCACGTGCTCAGCTGTGTGGAATCTCTCCAAGCCCCGTCCTCTTGGGTTTTGTGGAGGCTTGTTATGGAGGCATGATTGACAGCCCTGTAGAAATGCGACTGGATAGAAAGGGTCCGATCTCACACTAATGGGCTGAGTGGGGGTCCCAGCAAGGCCTGTCTGTCCAGGTTCTCCCTGGCCTCTCTGGGCAGCAACCTTCGCCCGGGGTGTGGGGCAGGACCTCTCTGGAATAGGGGTCTTTGGACGCACAGTCAGATTAGAGTCCTGCCTTGAACAGACGAGAGGAGGGCAGAAGAAGATCAGAGAGGCAGATCCTGTTTCCTGAGGCCTAACACACCCCGACATTGTAACAGGCGCCCTGGGAGCTACGAGCCAGGAACTGCAGATGAGAACCACATATATCATATATCTCTATGGTAATATCACAGCATGTCATGGAATCACTGGGTGACGTTGTCTGTCTCTGAGGAGAGTTGCATTATTTCATTTGGCGGGCACGTGAATTGCCTGCATCACCTTGAGTCTGCAGGGCTGTTTGGGGCTCCGTAGAGTGGGCCTGTTTCAGCTTTGCCTTGTCCTTGGGTGCGGTCCTTATTCCCAGAGTGTGCACTCTGTGGAATCTCGGCTAAAGTCTGGGTGGTTCCCCAAGGCCTCTCCGCCGCCGCTGGGCCCGGCTCCGCCTCCCCGTCCTCCGCACTAGCGGCCGCTCATGCCTCTGCCCAGCTCGCAGCCTCCGGAGCGTCACTCTGCAAACGCGCAGGTCAAATGCTGGCCGAGCGCCTTGTAGAAATTTTCCCACGGGTTTTGGGGACTCCTTGTCTGTACTACAAAGTGCGCCCCACAATCCCAACGTCCCGAGCGTCCCGGAGCCCCGACCTCTGTTCCTTCAGCCCAGGGAGCTGCAGCTTCCTCTCTGCCTGGCCACCTTTTCCACGTGCAGCGATTCCATTTGCTTTACTTCTCTTGAGGACCGTGGCCCCGCTTCGGTTGCTGTCCAAGGCCTAACAACAGCGTTTACGAGGGTCTTGTCATCTTTTTACTGTTGTCTATGGTGGGAGAGCAGGTCCGATGCCATGTTTCTCTCTCTCTCTCTGCAATTGCAGTAACAGTAAGAGCCACGTCTCTTTAAAAGCCAAGAAACCCTTCCTAGGGGACCTAGGAGGCCTCTCCTCCCATCTCCTGGTCAAACTGGACCAGAGACCCGGCCTAAAGCAGTCCCCGGCCAGGAAGGAAATCCCCATGACCAGTTTAGACTGAGCACCTCTCTGACCTGCCCCCACGCCTGCTGCGCGACCTCCTTTCTGTCCCTCGAACGGCCACCTCACAGCCCTTGCGTGTGCTGTCCCCTGACCTGACCTAACGGGCTTTCTCTAGAGTCACAGCAGGTGACGTGCTGTATATTTGTTTGCTTGTTCTTGTTTGTTTGTTCATTTTTTTCTGCCCCTGCTGGAATGTAAGGCCCAGGAGAGCAGGACGTTGTCCGCTGCTGTATCCAGTGTGGAATTCCTGGCACGTGGCAGGTGCCCAGCGATTCTTATTGTATAGACGGATCAAAATCAGCCCCTGGGGCAGGAGCCTGACACCCGTGATCCTCCCGGCAACCTCTGGACTCCGTGGAAACTGAGGCTCAGAGGATAAGCGCCCCTCCCAGAGTCCACACGAGGCGGGGAGACCTGAGCAAGCCCCGTCCTCGGCGGCGGGAAGGGCAGGGCGCGGTGGGCTGAGCAGGCTGCGGAAGAAAGGGGCCGTTCCCTGCAGTCCCTCCAGCTGGGCCCCGGGGACCGAGCTGCCCGTGAGTGCCATCCGGAGGCCGCCTGCCAACCCTCCGCGCAAATGGAGACCTTGGCTTTGGGCCAGAGGGTGAAGAGTTATTCGTGCAGCTCCAGTGACTCACCGAAGCCAAAGGGCCTGGGGGGCCAGTTCCCGCCGCCCGTTTCTGTGCCAGGATGAGCGGGGCTGGCCAAGGCCACGGCCATGACCTGTGGAAGCCTGGAGGACCCCTCCCCAGCGTTCCCAGAGCCCTCTCCTCTCGTCACCCTGACCTCCTGCAGGGGCCCCGGAACAGATGTGCGCAGAGGCGTCCGATTCCGCATCTCCACCAGGCGCACTTGCCGCATCCCCGGACCTGCCCGCGAACGCGGCTTTCCGGCCCTCGCGGCCTCATCTCGGCCGGCCCTGCTCCTGAGGTCACAGGTCAGGCCTGCGCTGGCGGCCCCTCCTGGCCCGCGCCGCTCACCTCTCATTCTGACCCTGCGCCCCTCACCGCCGCTGAAGCGCAGGACACAGCAGGACCCGCCCCGCACACACAGGCACGCAGCCTGGGACTGCAGCGGGTGTCAGCGGCCTGTGACATGAACTTCCGCCAACAGGAGAAGACAATCGGCAGATTAATTCTTCTCCCTTCTTTCCCCTCCGGACCGTGGGGACAGGCGGCCGCTGCGTGCGACCGCTCTGGAAACGCAGTTGCCCAAACCAGCTTGCCCAGGGGCCGTGGCTGGTTTGGCAACGCGCTTCCTTTCATTGCCCTCGCTCCTGCCCTCTGCCCCCGCTCCTGCCCCTCGGGTGCCGTCCACGGTCCTCCCGGGAGAGCTCACCACTAGCTGGACCCAGGGGCGAGTGTCTGTGAGGACTCGCATTGCAAGTGACAGAAACAAACTCTGGCTAATTTAAGCAGAAAGGAGACTTCATTAAAAGAGTATTGTGTTCCACAAAAAGTTGAAAATAGAATGACCGTATGATCCAGCAATTCTGCTTCTGGTTATATGCTCAAAAGAATTGAAAGCAGGGTCCTGAGTACATCCGTACTCCTGTGCTCAGCCGCATCATTCGCGGCAGCCGAAAGGTGGAAGGAAGGCGAGCGCCCGTCAGCGGATGAGTGGATAAAAAATGTGGTCAACCATCCCACAAGAGTTCAACCTTCAGATGGAAGGAAATTCTGACACGTGCCACAACATGCATGAACCTCGGGGACATGCTAAGTAAAATAAGCCAGTCACAAAAAAGACAAATGCTGTACGATTCCACTTAAATGAGGTACCTGGAACATTCAAATGTACAGAGACAGAGAGTATTAGGTGGTTGCCAAGGGCCGAGGGGAGGGCAAATGGGGACTTACTGTTTCCTGGGTGCAGCGTTCCAGTTTTGCAGGGTGAAAGAGTTCTGGAGCCGGATGGTGGTGATGGATACACAATGAAAAGACACGTGATGCCATCTAAAATAGTGAAGATGGCGTGCTTATACTGTGCTTGTTTTACTATAATTTTTTAAAAAGGGTATTGGGGCTTGAAGATTTCCAGTAGCAGTGACGGAGTGAAGTGTCAGGCAACTGCATCTACAGACAACGGTGATGAAACTTGAACAAAACACTACAAACAAACGCATTCCAACTATTTAAAAGAACTGAAACACACCCAAAGGCAGAGAGAAGCTGGCAGAGCGTTCTTCCTGAAAAACCATAACCAGAAGGGGTAAGAATTGAGAGTTTACGGTTTTCTTCCTGAGGATACGTCCCAACCTCCTTTGCCAGAGTGGAAGGAAAAGGCAACAGAACAGCTCATCCCCGTCATCTTGAAATAGCAGAGAACAGAGTTCAGAGCTGGAAGAAGAACTGGGGGAAGCCCTAGAAGGGAGAGAAACACACAAGGGATGAGACCCAAAATCAGAGCATAAACTCCACTCAAATCTCTGCCAAATGTATTATCTACAATGTCCAGACTGTGACCAAAAAGTTAATAGACAAACAAACCTATGCATGTGCTGCAGACCCCAGAGTGCTTAGCAGAAAAGCAGAGAGGAATCCGCTCTCGAAAGGCAGCTGCGCTGGATGAGACGTGTGAGCTCGCTGCTTTTTAACGTGGATAAGTGTGTTCCCCAACTGTGTACGGCTTGGGTGGCAGAAAGCTGAAGACTTAGGGGTGTGCGGCATCAGAGGAGAGCCTGACACTGGCCGAGAAGCTGTGAATTTTGGGTGCGGTGGGGGGGTCTTCAGAAGCAAGGGAACCACAGAGGGGCTGAGTCCCTAAGTGTAAACTCTGCTGAAATTCTTGACTAACTGCCAAACTGTACAGGCACAGGGAGTCCTCCCGGGGAACAAGGCTAATAAAAGCAGCAGCTAGGAGCCCGAGAGACTGAGCAGAGATACCAGCTGCTGCACACTGGGGAGGGAGGGGTGCAGACAGAAGTTGTAGTTTGAACACAAACAAGTTAACTGTCTTCTAAAACAATAACAACAACAAAACAACCATCATAAGAACACAATAGAATCCAGAGTCCCTCAAATGTATTATCTACAATGTCCAGACTTCAACCAAAAATTAATAGACATGCAAAGAAATGAGAAAGTGTGATTTATGATCAGAAAAAAGAGAGTCAATGGAAATTGACTCCAAGTGGACCCAGATATTGGAGTTAGCAGTCTTCAAGACAGCTATTAATATTATAAATATGTACCGATAATTACGGGAAAAATATTTTAATGTGTGAACAGATAGGGAATCTTAATAGAGATTTAAAAACTATTAGAAATGGAAATTTTAGAGCTGAAAAGTATGAAAACTGATATGAAAAATTTATTTTTTAAAAAAGATAGGTTGAGTAGCAGATTAGAGATGGCAGAAGAATTTGGCGAACTTTAAGATAGGTCAGTAGAAATTAACCAATAAAAAAATGGAGAGAAAAAGAAGAAAAATGAACATACCCTAGAGATATGTGGGACGATACGAACAAGCCAACATATATGTAACTGATTACAGATCCAAGAATCTCAGTGAACCCAAAGCAGGATAAAAACAATGGAAACCACTGCCAGGCACGCCACAGTCCAACTGAAAGCCTTTGAGATGATCTTAAAAGTAGCCAGAGAAGCACAACATGTCATCAGAGAGAGGACAATTAGGTGATTCACAGTGGACCTCTCAGCAGACACATCTGAAGTCAGAAAAACATTAGAATGACATATTGGAAATGCTAAAATAAAACACTGCCAAGCAGAACTCTATATCCAGTGAAACTATTCTTCAAAATGAAGACAAAATAGGACATTTTCTATAAACAAAAACTGAGAAACTGAGAGAATTTGTCACCAGCAGCTCTTCACCAAAAGAAATGCTAAAGTGAGTTGTTCAGGGTCAAGAGAAATGACCCCCAGATGGCGCCTCGGATCTACAGGTAGGAAGGGGTAGCGAGAGAAGTGATAAATCTGTGGGTCAGTATAAATGACTAGACGGACAAGTCAGGGTCCAGTCAGCAGACAGAAACCGGGACGGGCGCGGTGGCTCACGCCTGCAATCCTAGCACTCTGGGAGGCTGATGCGGGAGGATCTCTTGAGGTCAGGAGTTTGAGACCAGCCTCAGCAAGAGCAAGACCTACTCTACAAAATGGAAAGAAATTAGGTGGACAACTAAAAAAATAGAAAAAATTAGCCAGGCATGGTGGCGCCGGTCTGTAGTCCCAGCTACTTGGGAGGCTGAGGCAGAAGGATCGCCATGGTACTCACTCTAGCCTGGGCAACAGAGCGAGAAACAGAGCGAAAAAGAAGACAGAAAGCACTTGCATAATTTGAACAGGGGGATCTTAACAAAGAATTATAAACTGGTAGAAAGATGTAAATTACTCAAATGGGTAAAAGAAAAAATTAAGGAACACAGGAAAGCAAATGCAGAGGGTAATTACTACATGCAGCACTGAGGGAGATGGGCAAGGAAGGAATCAAGAACTTAGAAGAGGGAAGCCCCTTCCCACACAGCCACCCCCACCCCAGGCTAAGACTCAGACCTCAGTGAGGGGCTGTGGCTGCCACAGAAACATGCAGCCTGGCAGCGCTGAAGAAACAAGACAGCAGGTGCTGGCCGAAGCTGGTTCACAGGAAGTGACCCACTGGGTAGCCAGGAGACTCACTGGAGAGTGAGCCCCACTGGGCTTCCTTCCAGCTGCTGGCTGCTGGCAGCTGTGCACACAGGAACCGGAAGAGAAGCTCCTGCCTTGACTATGGCGGTGCAGCGTCTCTCTAGCGCCCTCTATTGACAAAGCCTGGCATTGCTCCAGCAGGCGAAGCAGAAACGTTTGCATGGTCCAGCTCCATTATGGCAAAGCAGGACAAAGAAGGGTAGACTTGGACGTGAGAAGCAATGAACTGGTAACCAGCGCATTTCATATTCACTTCCAGTTTTCTTAATTTCCTTAACACATTGACTGCCTTGGGGCCACGGTGTTTTATTACGAAAATACAATAAAAACTTTGAAAACAAAACGATCCTTTCTAAGCTAATGAAAAATTTGTTAATTTTTCTTGTTTTCTGTGTGTGAGTTATATGCAACTTGAAAAACAGTTCACGAGGCTCCCAAGGTGAAGAGACGTGTGAGTTGCATATGCTTCACGAGGCCCCAGGCTCAAAACTAGTGTGAGTTAAATACAACTCACATGGCGATCAATATGTTAAAAGACATTTACTATTTAAAACAAAAATAATAATTCTATATTGTGTATGTGTAACATATAGATGTACTAGAGATGACAACAGTAGCACTAAGGGTTGAGTAAATGGAGATGTACTGTTGCTATATTTTACTTGAAGTAATTCAGTACTAATTCTGAGTAGATTGGGATAATTTAAAGTGCATATTTTAATCCCTAGAGCCATCACTAAAAGGCAATATATGCAAACATATATTGCTGGAAATCCAATAGGAAAATTATGGAATACTAGAAAATACTGTATTAACACAAAAGAAGGCAGGAAAGGAGCAACAGGTGGACCAAAAGAGATGAGACAAAATAATTCGTAAAATGACAGACCTAAATCTAACTTAATTCCAACTGAAGTTCCACGTAGAGGAAGCAAACACTACAATTAAAAGGTAAAGATTGTCAGACTGGATACAAAAGCAAGATCAGCTATATGTTATTTACAAGAGACACACTTTAAATACAAGGGCACAGATTGGTTGAAAGTAAAAGTATGGAAAAATGTACCATGCAAGCATTGCAAGAGAGCTGAAGTGGCTGTAATAATATGGCAAAATAGACTTCCCAAGTGTGTTACTAGAGACAAAGAGGGAATTTCATCATGACTGAGGGGTCAGTGCATCAGGAATACGTAGCAATTATAAATACACAGGCACCTAAAACAGGGGCTTCAAAACACACGAAACAAAAACCGACAGAGCTAGAGGGAGGAAAGGAAAAATCCACAACTATAGCTGGAGATTCGAATGCTCCTCTCATGGTATTGCTAGAACAGGTGGAGAAGTAAATCACTAATGATTTATTCCTTTGCTCTGGACAGGAAGTTGGGAAGCCCATGGAGTCGCAAAGAGGAAATGAGGACAAGGCCAGGCAGCCCCACTGCTGGGAACGGCCCCCAGCATCAGACCCCGGAGGAACTCCCACAAGAACCCCGCTGTCTTGGCTGCTGGCGCAGACCTGCCGCCTGCACCCTCCCCTGCCACTGAGGCCGGACCTGGGAACTTGGCCCATTGCCACCAAGACCCTGACACTCACCAGCATGGATGGCACAGCTCCTGGCCCTTCGCCTCTCCTGCCTCTGGTTCATTCCCCGAGCTCACCTCCTGGAGTCTGCACAGTGACCTATGTAAGTCGTATCACATGACTTCATCCTCCCAACAGCTGTCATTTGTCCCTTTTGCTGATGAGGAAGTTAAGGACTTATCCTAACTACTGCAGCAAGGAAGTGACAAAGGCAGGATTTAAACCCAGGCCTGGGTGACTCCAGACCCTGGGAGGGTCTACTTCACAAACCCATGCTGCTAAACGCCTGTCAGGGCTGGGGGAGGGGCATCCCCTGAGTCCCTCCACCTCTGGAGCCGTCAGTGCTGTGGGGCTCAGGAGAAAGGTGGCTGGGCGGGTGCAGGGCTGCAGGGTACAGGAGCTCCCTGGATCGCCAAGGCCGGCCAGGGTTGGGGTAGGCAGGACAAGGGTGAAGGGGTCTGGGGGAAGGAGGGGAGACAGCACGAGCGAGGGCGTGGAGGGCAGCAGCACGTGTGGCCCCAGTGCTCAGGTCCTCATGGCCAGGGCCACCTGGGCCACTCGGAGCCACTGCAGGTAAAGCCCTTGGGACTCACGGCCCAGGGAGCAGAGTCAGCCTGCGTCTGGGAGGGAGGCGTCTGCTCTGGAAGGGCTGTCCCCGAGCCAGGCACGGAGGGGCAGCTCGGGGCTCCTCCACTGGCCTGGGGTCAGTGGGAGATTCCTGTCTTCCCCTCCATTCCTGGCTGAGGCTGTCCCCACAGGTGAAGTGAGGCGCACGCACGGGACATGGGCCCTGGGCGCTGCCCAGCCAGGGCTGAGTGTGTCCGGCCTCCCTGGCTCATGAACTTCCCCGAGGGACTGTGGGGTGTCGAGGACCCGTGCGTGTGTGCACACGCAAGTGGTAGGAAGGGGAGCCCAGGGACATTGGGCCATTACTGTTCCCAGGACTTCCTGGCAGGATTGGAGTAAAAAAGTCCCCAAGAAGACACTTTGGGGGGCCTCCCAGGGGAGTGGGCAGAGGGAAGGGGTCCCTATGCCCTTTAGCCTGGCCCTGGAGAAGACTGGGGACACATCCCTGTCCTGGCCCTCAGCGGGGCAGGAACATCGGCGGGGAAAGGCAGGGAGGGCTGCTAGCCTGGCGCAGAGAGCCCCGTGGGATATGGGGGGACAGCATGCCGGCTCTACGTCCTGCCCTGCCACGTTAGGATGTCACAAGTGAGGGCAGCAGAGCTTCAAAGAGGATCCCATCTGTGCGTCCGCAGGCAGGTGGACGCCAGGCTGTCCCCTCCCCAACATCCTGTCTCTGTCTCCTCTGTGCCCAGCCAGGGTCTGGTGCACGGGGAGCCCTCCCCCTGCTGGCTGAAGGGTGGGACCTGTGTCTCCACCTGCAGACAGCCTTGGCCCTGCAAGGAGCTCCTGGTCAGCCACGCCCCCAGCACACTGACGCTGCCGTATGTGGCACAGCGGGTGCGCGATGGCACCTGCGGGCACTGAACAGCCTGCTGGGGAGAGGGTTGAGCTGTGGTCACATGCTCGAACCCCAAATGAGCCGTGCAGGTCACCTTATCGCCTTCTCGAGGGGGACGCGGGGTTCTCCTGAAATCTGCGCCTCCTGGGGACGAGTGTGGCGCAGCCCCAGCCCTGCCGGCCACCTTGCCCGGTTCCCAGGTGCTGGGTGCTGTGGGGCCCCCACTGCAGGCCCCAGAGCCACTGCTCACGACTCCTAATAACGTGGAGGGCGGACCCACACACACACCGGCTTCTTCTGGCCATGCTGGGAACGGTCACAAGATGTGATATTTTGAAAACATGAGCTTGATGTCAAAGGATGTGGCTGGCCCTCTGTCTCGGCTGTCTGGTGCCCTGGCTGCTATATTTTGGTGACTGAATCTTTTTAGCCTGCAGAGCGTGTCACTTCCAAGATGTTTTGGATTGAAAAACCAGCATGCACAGGCTATTCTTATCAGCTGTCCAGGGGCTCCGGGTGTGCCTGGGGGACCAGCCTGTCCCCCTGTGCCCCAGGACTCGAATGCTCAAGCCCCGCCTGGCCCATTCACGTGGTCCAGCTCACGTCCACATTTCCACTCTCCCTGCCCCAGTGTAGGGCTGGAAGTGCCCCGGAAGTGGCCACGGGGAGCCTGGTCCTCTGTCCACCAGGTCCAGCCACCCACACTCTGCAGCACCCACCTTCCCGGTGCCCCATGCGGGCGGTGCAGTGCCCCGTGTGTGCGTGAGGAGGCCACGCCTGAGAGCAAAGGACTCAGCCTGGACACATAGCCTTCGCCTGGACCAGCGCCTGCTCTGGCTCTGAGGTCCCGGGCACTGTGCTGCTGGGACCTCGCTCAGCCCTTGAGCCTGTGCGGACTGTCCCTTAGTTACATGGGGCCTGCTTCTCAGCCCCCAGCAGGACAGGGCTCTCTGAAGCTGGCCGACCCTTCCTCACTCCCCTGCAGCTGAGCTTGAGCATCCGGGGCCCTCTGCCCCCAACAGGCAGCCCCGCCACATGATGGGGGCATCCCGCGTCCACCCTCTGGGGTCTAGCTGTCTGTTCCTGTCCCACCACCTGCCGCTGGCCAGGTGGAGTGTGTCTGAGAGGCCACGCCCTGCTATTTTTAGCACTTTCGGCTCCAAGGCTGCTGTAAACACCCTGCCCCAGCCTTTCTCTGCCCTGGAGACCTCCTCTCCCCAGTGCAGTGGGGCTGTCACTTGTCCCTGCAAGACCTGGAGGGGAGTCCCTGAACCTTCCCATACACCCTCTCCTGCAGCAGCCCTGCGTTCCTCAGCCCCCTGAGTCAACGATTTCTCCCCGGCCGCAGGGGCTGGGGCCAGCACACAGGCCTGTGGGCTGCAATCGGGTATCGTGCGCTAAAAAGCGGGGCCCCGTATGTGAGCCCAGTGTGTCCCTGCGCTGCCACCATTGCGATCCCAGGGGAGCAGCCGGGTACTGCCAGGCACCCCACCCAGTGTGTGGCAACACCCCGGCCAGCTTTGAGCAGATGCGAGCCTGTGTCGGGTGTCCCCCGTTTTGCGTGTGATCCTTAATGTATTAGCGTTTTGCTATTTATTGAGACAATCCAGGCAACATCTTGGGGGCACTAATCCCGGGGGCTGGAGCTCTAGGGAGAAGGGGAAGGACAGCGGCAGCCCACCAGTGCCTGTCCCCACAGCCTTGGTGGCGCCTGCATGGAGGGGACCCCCTAATCTTGGCGTCTCGGCTTCTAATGCAACAGGAGGCTGCTAACCTTTGTGCCCGGGGACTCTTCCTGTCTACTCCAGTTTGTTTTCCCAGAGCAGCTGGGGGCAAGGCCCTCTTCCATCCACCGCGGCTTGCCTGGCGACAGGGAGGCACTGTATGTGCGCAGGCAGAGCGTTCTGGTTTTGCTTGAATTAGCTGGGAAACAGCAGGGAGTGTGGTTTGAGGTATCTGAATATTTGTGGCTGTGCAAACCCAGAATCAACCAATAATAATCAGCAAATCAACAAAAGTTATAGCAACAATCAACAAATAATAATACACCAGAATCCACAGGAATGAGCGCAGGTCAGCGTCACCGTGTTTCTCCCGTGTTCACTGCGCACCTGCAGTGGGCTAAGCCCTGGGTCATGGCGCAGGCCACGGCAGGGGCAGCGCCGAGGAGCCTCCCCAGGTGGCTGTGCCGTGTCGCACACCGTCCAGGCAAGCCGGGCTGCAGAGCAGAGTCCGAGCAGGACCGGGGTGTGGCAGTTTGCCTGGCAGGTGGCCCCGGGAAGCAGGGGGACTGGGCGCTGGCCGCAGTGGGATGATGGAGCTGGTCACCTCTGTGGGCACGTGGGGCTCAGTCCCGCCAGGGACCCTACGGAATCATGTGTCAGCCGACCAGAAGGTGGGGGGCTGGGCATGTGCCCAGTGACTCCTGACCCAGGGTTGAGGGCTGCCCATGTGGTGATAACACTCTGGAACTTTCCACTGTAAAGGGTCCTTCTTGGCTTCAGACAAACCAGGAACCCCAAGAGTCAGAGCACAAGAGGCCTAAGGGGTTAAAAGTCAACAAAACCCTGAAAAAATCCAGGACTGGGAAGCCGAGGCCCTGCAGGGCCCCCTTGCCCTCTGCCGAGCTGTCATCAGCAGGACAAGGGACTGGTCACAAAGGTCACAAATAGGAAGCACAGCACCCCCACCAGCCCTGCCTGTGAAGATGAGGACAGACGTCCCATCGGGGCCTAGGTGGGGGGAGAGAAATCAGGGCCCAGGGTGGCGAGGGGCTGGGGTCGGAGGCTCCTGAGTGGACTCGCCGGGGCCGCTGGAGCAAGCTACAGCACTGTCAGAGCGGGAAGGCGGGAGCGTGCATGGTCTGAAAGCGTTGGGTTCAGAGCCCTGGCGGGACGGGAGGCGGGAGGGCGGGTTTTGCCTACGGATGCCCGGCCCAGGAGGCTGAGCTCAGTCCTCAGTCCCACTGCCCAGAGCTGTGTAACCCTGGGCAAGGTACTGCCCCTCTCTGGGCCTCAGCGTTGCTGTCTCTGAAGCAGAGATGATGGAATCTCCCCTGTGGCTGCAGTGAGGACTCAGGGGGTTAACCGTGGGGTGCGCTGAGGGAGGGGCCCCCACAGTCTTTGTGATTATCACTGTCATCGTTGGCATCAATTGCGCGGACTGCCCTTCCTTCTCAGACGCGGTGCACGGCTCCTCCCGTGTGTGGGCCCGTGGTCGCTCAGCTCCTCTGTCCCCTGGTGGCCCCTTGCCATGCTCCCTTCCCTCTCCCTTGGGAAGGGCCACAGCCAGGCACAGGCGCTCCTTGTCCAGAGGTTGGGGACAGGCCTGGAGGGCAGGGTATAGACTGAGGTGGGAGGGAGCTGGGGTGCCCGAGGGGCCAGCGGGCTCGGGGGCAGGGGTGTGCACAGGCACACTCCCCAGGACACGGGGAGCAGCCCTTTTTAACCCAGAGCCAACACAGGAAAAGTGAGCATTCATGGGGTTTCATTCTCCAATTCAAAGTGAAAATAACTTTATTGAGACCCACAGACAAAACTTCTATCCTCCCGATAAATATGATTCCGGGGGAACCGGCTAGCTGCCGAGTCGTGCGTTCTCCTGGGCATAACTGAGAATCTGGGGGCCCCAGCTGCTCTGGGCCAGGGCTGGCAGCCTGGCTGCAGCCTGTTTCTAGGGCCACATGTGGGCTGGAGTCAGGGCAGCCTGGGGAACCTCTGGAGCGGGACACCTTGATTCTACACTTCAACAGTCTGCCGCTGCAGACCTCGGGCCCTCAGCAGAGCCGTTCCCTGCCCCGATTCACCCGTCAACCAGGGCCCAGGCACCACGGCCACCTCCCAGCCTCAGCACCACAAATGGACCCCTGCACCAGTCCGTGGGGACCCTCCCTGTCGCCCACCTGAGGCCTCTGCTCTTTCCCGAGTCCTCCCTGGGCCCCAACTGCTCCACTTCACCAGTTCTGCCACTTCCTCACAGACTCGGGCTCAGAGCACCCCTTCCCAGCACCCCGGCCCTTCCCAGATGCCACCCTGTCTCTGACCTAGCCTTACCCCCACACTTCCCAGGAGCAGCCTACCTGCTGCTTGGAGGATTCCAGCCCTACTCTCCAGGGAAGTGGTTTTGTCGGAGGTCACCTGGAACCTCCCATTTGACAAGCGCAGTTCTGGTCCTGTTGGCCCTCATGGCCCTCAGGAACGAATTATAAAGGGGCATCCCCGTCCTCAAGACGCTTTGGCCCATGTGACGGAGAGCAATCATAACATACTGATTAATTAGAACACTACCCTCTGCTGGATACCATTCCAAGATGACTACCTTGAGAATGGCACCCCCTCAGATGTGTGCCCTTATGCAGTGCACCGCCTGTGTAGCCTTACAGGGCTGCCCTGGAAGGGCACTTTGCGGTCCTCATCCTGCTCTTCCTTGGAGGTATCTAATGCATTTGCTCATTTAACGGTGCAATCTGGATCATGTCAGTGCATGGCTGTCAGTGAGATTTGCAAAGATCCCAACACTGTGCCCACCCAGTGTCCTGCCGCTCCCAGTAGGACATCAAAAAGTACAGATGAATGATATTCAGAGTGCACAACGTGAATAAGACGCCTGTAAGGAAAGTTTGGAACCAAACCAGCAATTGAAGGGTAGACATAATATATATCTATGCCTCAGAACGTGCGAAGAAAAGAACATTGAATTAATCCAGCTTGTTCAGTCTTTCTTCCCTTCTCTCTGTTGTCCAACAGCAGCAGCAGCCCACAGGACATCTCCATTCCCACTACGAGAGAGACTGGCCACGAAAGGACCCACCTGGAGGACCCTGGCGGGACGTCCCACAAACAGGTGCTGGCTGAGTTCCGCTCCAAGCTCTGGCTTTTTGAGGTGATGAGCTCACCGTCGTCTATCAAGGCCGAATTCCACATCCTAAGTATAGATGAAGTTGCATTCTTGGAATATACATAGATCCTTATTTTGGGCTTGGTCTATTGGTGTCCACATCTCATGTCCATGTGATTTCTTTCGACTGTCTGTGGATCGGCAGGATGATGATATATTGGGAAGGGCAGTAAGTTGCCCTGTGTCACCATGAACGGCCTGGCCTTAGAGAAGAAGTGAATTTAGAAAGTCCAGCATTGGCAAGTCAACCTGGTGACGCAGAGCACAGAGAAGAGCCAGTGGCCCCAGGGAGTCACTTGAGGACATCACAGGGCCAAACACCCTTTTTCATTTATTTTGATAGGTGGAATTTAGTTTTAATTATTTCAGAGAATACTTCATGAGATATTTTCAAAGAGAAATGAGATCTTAATAATCTGAGCTCTCATTACAGTCCTCAGCTATTAAATCTTTATAAATCTCTGTTGGACGTGCAGAAGAGGCAGCTGGGTCTGGAGGACTGTGAGCTTGGAGCATGAGTGAGCAGAAAGTGGTGGCTCGAATGTGTTGGAGGCTTCATTTCCCCTCCTGGGGCCTTGAGTTCAAGGGTAGGGGCTGCTCCCCAGGTGAAGCCATGGCATGGAACAATTCTGACAATGACAGTTGACGATGGGGGGAAACTGAGGCAGGGGTGGACACAGTCGCCAGAATCTGACGACCTGCCCGAGGAGACTTGGAAACTGTCCTCCATCAACCTGGTTTAATTTCACTCCTGCTAAAGTTAACCCCTAAAATTGGGGAGTTTCAGCCACTCAGTGGAGAAGTTGAGTTTGAATTATTTTTACTACCCCAAATTAAATGACCCACGTCCGCTGGCTGTGCACGTCACCAGGCCTATTGCTGTACCCCTGATTCATACTTCCCTCCTTCGAGCTGCTCAGGCTCATGGAAACTGGGGAAAGCTCAGGGCCCAAGGACCCACCAGGCCTCTGGCCACCATGCTGCTTCCTGGTGGGGAGGAATGCCCAGTGAGGGCCTTGTGGGTGAATTTTTTATCTCTGTTTGAGTCCTTTGTCCTCACCCCAAAGGTCCCCATCCCTGAAGTGCCCCCCACCTCCACATCTCTGAGTGTCCTCCAAGGATGTTCTACAGGGTCTCAAACTGCCCAAGTCCAGCCCATCACAGGCCTTTTTCCCCAGACCCACTCTCCTTGGGCCCCCTGCCCTGGGCGTCTGAGCCAGCTCAGTGTCCCCCACTGTCCAGCTGGTCACCACATCCTGTTGATGACAGATCCTAAGCCCATATCAGATCAACACTGATCTCCCACCTGCCGGCTGTGGGTCTGGCCTCTACTCAGACCCTCAGCATCACTGCCCTCTGGCCTGGCTGTCGGTCATGGTGGCAGCCCACTGTGCCCATGGCGACCTTGGTCCATACTGCCAGGAGTTCCCTTCCTGAGAGCATCTGAGCAGCCTGTCACGCATCCCTCAGCAACCTCGGCCTGAACCCCATGGGACAGGATTCAGCGCTGGCTCTGACCTCCCTGCATGCCCAGAAATGACCGCCATGGAGCCCCTCCCTCTGTGTCCCGAGTGCATGATACCCTGGTGTTTCTCTGCCCCAGCCCATCTCGGGTCTGCTGCCTGAAGACCCCTTCTCTCCTCCTGAGCCTGGAGGGCCCAGCAGATCTTGAGAGGCAGCTTGAGTATCACCTCCTTTGTGGAGCCTTAGGAACTCGATGAATGTTATGGAATAAATGAATGAATTCTCCTCCAAAAGAGAGAGAATGACACTGTGTTCTCCAGTCACTTGCCACCATCATCGTGGAATCATGGCACATCTGAGATGGAGGCACATGACAATCCATTTATGATAGGGAAACTGAGGCAGAGGTGGAACCAGCCCCAAGCCTCCTGATTCCCAGGACAGGCCAGAGTCTACAAGAACACAGTTTCCTGAAGGGGACCCCCCAAACTGCAGGACCAGACCTTGGGGTTCCTCATGGCTGAAGCAAATGCCTCTTGTAGGTCTTCCCCCTGAACGTTCCTCCCCAAGGGACCCTCCAGGGAGAAGAATGTGACACCAGCTTAGGGCTCTGGTGGCTTCTTAGCAATACCTTTGAGAAGAGTCTGAGGGTCACAGTGCCGGTGGATTCTGACACTCTCTCTTGTTCAGTGTCAAGGATAAGGCACTCACAGGAAAAATTCAAGTTCATGGCAATGTTCTCACACAGCCAAGCCACCTTTTTTCTTTTCTAGCAATCAATGCCAGAGCCCGACACTTCATAATAGACTGAGAAGAAATACGCTCTCTGCAAGCACGTGTTGGAAATAAGAGTGTGTGCACGAGTAAATAACCCAATGGCTTAGTTAGAAACCTACTTGGAAAGCATGCCCACCTGCATCCCTGCGCTGATTAGATACTCTGTATCAGCAAACCCCCAGTCCTTATGGATCAGAGCTCCTTGCACCTTCCCACCCTGTCGGCTAGGACGATTTCAGCTGCGAGTAAAAGAAACCTCAGACAACTGGCTTACATGATAAGGAAAGCAAGTGGCCCTTCCCAAGGAAGGGAAGCTCCAGGCTGACCAGTTTGGCCCCTCAGTGGCATCCTGAAAGCATCGCTCACCCTTTCACTCATGGTTCTGTGTGCCACCTGCAGACCCAACCATCAGCAGCAGTAGGAGGCCATCTTTGCCTCCTGTGTTTTTATCAGCCTGGAAAGCTTTCCCAGCATTCCTCAGTAGCCATCCCCTCACATCTCATTGGCTAGGATTGGGTCACATGGCCCATACTAAGCCAGTCATTGGGTAGGAGAACCATTGGCTTAGCCAATCAGAGCCTACCCCTGAGGCACTCAGGCAGTGCCTAGACCCCAGGGCAAACCCGGCTCCCTCAGCAAGGAAGGAGGGGAGGCTACTGGCTGTGGGACTTGCAAGCTTGTCGCCCATATCCCCTTGCTGCTTCTGCCAAAGGCTTTCATAACAGCCACCTCTCACCTGTCATGGTGGGGCCCTCGGTGTCACTGTCCCCTGCCAGTGTCTGAGTCAGCCAGAGGTCCTGGTGGGAAGAGAAAGCTACTTCTAGAAGTTTCTAGGAGCTGGAGGAAGGCATCTCCACACCAGTCCGTTGAGTGCTGCCCGCGGTCTCCCCTCACCATCCTGTGTCCGGGAGGTGGGCTGGTCAGTGTGGACTTGTCAGGAGCTGGGCCTCCCTTCCTGCCATGGCCCCCAGTCCAGCCTTGTGCACAGACAGCCCTCCCCGCAGCCAGACGGCGCCAGCACGGCCTTGCCCTGAACGCCGGGGATATGGCCTGAGCTCTTCACCAGGCGGCTCACAGAGGAGCTCACTTAGTTCTCACACCAGCTCCGGGCATCGCCACCATCAGAGCTGGGGAAGGGCAGGACGGAGCTAGGGGGAGTCACCCAGAGTCCCACAGCTGGTAAGTAGCAGGGCTGGGATTCCAACCCAGGACTTACACTGTTGCCCACGCCTATCCAGATGAAAGTCCCTGTTAAAAATTGAATATAATTCACATACCATAAAATTCACTATTTTGAGATGTACGATTCAGTGGCTGTTTACAAGTTTGTGCAACCACCATCATAATCAATTTTAGAACACGTTCATTACCCTAAAAGGAAACCACATACCCCTTAGGCGTCACCCCCTAATCCCCTCCCAGCAGCCCCTGGCAACTCCGAATCTACTTCCTATCTCTATGGATTTGCCTATTCTGGACATTTCATGTGATATGTGGTCCTCGGTGACTGGCTTCTTCACTTAACATAATATTTCATCCTGTTGTAGCTGATGTCAGTGTTCTATTCCTTTTACTGCCAAATAATGTCCCACTGTATGAATAGTCCACATTGTGTTTACCTGGTTGATGGACATTTGGGTTGTTTCTATATTTTGGGTATTGGGAATACTGCAGCTGTGAAAATCTGCCTGCGTGTTTTTCTATGGACAGCTGTTTTCATTCTTCTAGGGCAGGTGCCTAGGACTGTAGGATTGCTGGGTGAAAGTCGTTTTGACAAGATGAAGGCACATCCATACTGAAGGGGTTAGTGGGTAGCATGCGTGTCCCGAGCACTGGAGAGGATGTTGGGAGTTGGGGCTGTGGCCTGGGCTATGCTGTCTGGTGACTATAGGACCTTAGCCAAGGACCTTTTCTGGGTTGGTCTCAACAACAGGGGGCCGGAGAGGATGGGCCCAGCTCTGAGCAGGGACCTGCACGCCCTCTTCCTCTCTGGGGAAGTAGCCAAGGTTTCTCTGGCACCTGTGCTGGAGAGAGATGATGGTGCTCCCCTGGAGAGCAGAGAAGGGGAGGGGCATGGGCATCTGCCCTGGCTTTGGTTCCCTGACCAGGGCCCTTTGCTGCTGAGACAGGAAGATACCACCCTCCCGCCGTACTTGCCACCAATTTCCATTTGCACTTTAATGTCTGCACCACTTTATCATGTCTCCTTAGACTTGCAAGTAAACCTTAGCTAATTCTAATGAAAGCCATGCAAACTTAGCCAGAAATTTAATTGTATTTACTAAAAAGCTAATAAATATTTACTACAAATTTCATTGCTCCATAAAATTGAAGACTGCACCTTCTGCGTTCTTTCTCAGCTATGAGGCCAGGCTGGGGAAGACGGGGAGATGGGCTGGGAGGGCGAAGGAAGGATCCAGCTCTTGTTCCAGCTAAACGGTGGTCCTCCCTCAGTGTTTTCTGTAATGAGAGCCGATCACTCCTGGCACCTTTGATCTGAGGTTGATTGTCTTATTTGGAAAGCAGGCTTCCTTACAAGGCTTCATTTCAGTTGCAGCTCCAAACCAGATCTCTTTGATTATGCATGGAAAGCTTACAACATTTTCCACTGAGACAGTTTTTGAATTAACTGAAAACTTAGCAGTTTTGTAATTTTTGAATTGTAGATTTCTGGCTCCCTTTCTCGGTCTCATAAGTCCATCGATGGACCTTTTTAAATCTGAAATTTGCCATAGGCTGAGTCCTCGAAGAAAGATATATACCCTTGACATTTAAAAAAAAATTAGTGGAAAATCACTAAATCCTTTCAAATGCTACATTGAAATGTAGTTACAGCTCTTTCCCCATGCCCAGTGAGGATTTAATCATGACAAGATCTTAATGTTTAATATTGAAATCTTTGTCCATGAGACCCAAAAAAATATTTTGCAAGGAGCACCTTGGCATTTCCTAAATTTGCTGACAGCACCCCTCGGCTCTACTTTGGAGTCGTAGCAACTGGAGGATGACTCAGTGACCCTGACTTTTACCCAAACTCAAAGTCCAGAGCCCTAGAGAAGGTCAGAACCCCAAGGGCAAAAGCGTGGGGTGAGGGGACTGCTCTGGGAATTCCTCAGCCACTGGTTCCCACTCGCCTCCAGAACCCTCAGCAGCCCCAGAGCCTCTAACTGCGCCTCACACTCGATAACGCACAGTGGCCAAAGCACGGTCTATGGCCAAGGCCAGAGTTAAGGAGTGAGAAATAGATTCTTCCAGATGGAAGGAAGATAAAAGTCACATGCAAAAGGGCATGGCTGTGGAGACAGGAGGAAGGTGTGGCCATTCCGCAGTCACCACAGAGCCCCACCTGGACCACATTTCTGAGGCTGGTGTGCCCATCCCCGCCGCCGTAAGTGCTGGCTGCTGGCAGTCACAGCTGCCTCCTCTCCTGGAGAACGGCCTCAGCTGACAGCAGCCCTGTGCCCAGCTAGTCCTCTCTGCCAGGGGTGGGGTCACAGCCAACGGCTGACTGAGTTGAGGGTGCAAAAGGTTGCCCCATCTTCAAGGCGGGGCAACTCTGTGGTGTGATTCGTGTTCCTGGGCCCACCGGGCATCAGTCCAGGGCTAGCCTTGAGCTGAGCCCACCCCTGCTCAGCTTTCCACTTCCTTCCCTGTCCTGCCTTCCTCCCCCCTCAACAAGCCACGTGCCCCACGTCCCCGCCCCGGTTCCACTTCCAGGGAACGCAAGTGTGGAGATTGTGTTTTCCAAGGAAGGCCCACTGGTGTTCCCTGTCCTGCGTGCGCATCTCTCCGCTGTGAGAAGTGAGGTCTGTGCCCCTCCCGAGCAGGCTGGTGACTTACTAGTAACCAGTGGGGCCTGGCGAAGTGACACTCTGTGCCTTAGACTAGTGGGTTCTCAAAGGTGACACAGCCCCCATTTTGCTGCTGGACACCCCTTCTTGGAGGCTTTGGACTGACCGACCACCTTGAGGCTGCCTTGTTGTGAGGGACCCCAGTGGGCCCAGGTGGGGAGAGGCCTGGCCAGCCCCACCCTGTCCGGGCTTTAGCCATCATCTGCCTGCAACTACAGGAGAGACTCTACCCAGCTAAACCTTTCCCGAATTCCTGGCCCACAGGAGTCTTGAGAGATAATAAAATGATGGTTGTTGTTTAAGCCATTGTTTTGGTCCACTTCTTTGAGCAGTAACAGAGTCTGCACGCTGACCTTAGACAATGTGCATCTCCCTGTAATCAGGAGGAACACAAATAGGACCCTGTGTCCAAGCCCCTGGTCCTCTGCTCTCACTCTGTGCAGCAAACTGTGTTCGTGTGGCGTCTGCCCGGTTAGCCTCATTTCTCCCTCCACCCCGGGGCCTCGTTAGGAATGCTAGCTAGAGCCCGACACGTCAGGACCTTCATGTCTGTAGCAGACACACCTTCTTTTCTTCTCTAGCAAGCCGTTCTGCCCCTGTTACCTCTCTTCCTCTAGAGTATCTAGAGGAGAGAAACTCCCAGAACAGCAGGTGCCTCTATGGATGTCCAGTGAAAGGGTCAGTGGTGAGGTCAGTTGAAGGTTTTTTTCTCTGTTGGAACCCTGGAAGTGTACCTGTTTCCAAGGGACAGACATTTGTCTGGGCTTCCTCTCAGATTGCTGGCAGGGCCCCATCCTGGGCAGCGTGTCCCTACACGAGGAGCTGGAGTTTTGAAGGAGTAGGAGAGTGGGGAAGGGCCAGGGAAGATGTGGCCGCTGCGCTCAGAGCTCTTGGGAGTTAGGATGCACGCTTCAGTCTTCACTTAACAGCAGAGTCCGGAGGACAAATGGTAGGGGGAGAGTGAACCACTTTGCCACGGGGAGCGGGGGTGTGAGGATGGTGGGGGTGGGATGGGGAGGGAGGGGGATGGTTGGGGGACGGGCTCGTATAAAGGTGGTGGGGGTGAGTAACGGATAGCAGGGAATGGCTTGGGGGAATTCTGGCACTTTTGAAATTTTCCCAGCTTCAACGCATACAGTTAAGTGATGCTACCGGATTTTGCCTAATTGTGAAAGCATTAGGAGTTGTATGTTCAGGCTACCTTTTTTTTTTTTTTTCCTGAGGAAATGTGAGAAGTTAAAGAGCAGGGGAGGAAAGGCAGCCACATGAGTGGGGCTCACAGGAGGGCAGGTGCGGTTAACACCCCCAAGCCCAGATGGGCAGTTTTATTGGGGTTTACAGGTTCAACAGGCTCAGACTAGATGCCAATATTCAACTGTTCGGTGGATGTTATGAGTGAATAAATGAATGAATGTTTTAAAGATACACAAACAGATGTTATTTTTGATGGATCCTGGAGAAAAATCAATCTTATTTATCCTTAAAAATGGAGGGGAAAAACCTGAATGCAGGTCTGGACATCTGGGGAATGTTCCCTCAATCCCAGTTTAACTTTTGTTTCTTTTTGGGAATCCAGAGATGTCACATTTACACAAGTGAACACATGGAAGGAACATCCAAGTTCATTTGCTAATTACCCTGCAAACTTCAGACAGGCCCATGCCCGTTCAAATCGTTTCCCCAAAAGACGGAGTCGGGGGAGGCCCGGGACTGATGCTGTCTTTCTGGGGGATGACCTGGAAGCGGCTGCTCAGAAGAGCCTTTTGTTCTGGGTGCTGGCAGCAGTTTCTGCATTTGTAGTTGCAGAATGAAGTGCCCGTCAGAAGAGCAAAATCCCCAAACCAAAGTTAGAGCATCCGATTTTGGTTCCTTAACCATCTGCGGGGAAATTTTTTAGTTTTTCACATACTCAAAAAGAAACAGCAAGGGAGGAAAGGCCATTTCCTGTGACCACGCTCTCGGGGCAGCCACCCCAGGCTTTGTCCTGAGTGTGCCCAAGGGCCTTCCCGGCAGGGCCTCACTTCTACCAGCAGCATCGTGGGGTAGCCTCACGTGAGCCCTGCCGACTGGCTCCTAAACAGGCTGGCGCCTCTTAACCCCCAGAAGAGGGAAGTTGTCACCCCAGAGGTGCAGGAACGTGCCCAAGACACTTGAGCCCGGGGCCACAACATCAGCAGAAAGCCCGAGTGGATGTCTACTCCAGTCCTTGTTCCTTTTAATCATGTCCTAAGTCTCCCTGCGCCAGCTCTGAGTCCCCAGCTTTAGGAAGTAGGATGTAGCTGGTGTTTTGAAAACTCTTGTTAAACTGGTAAACCAGTTATTTACATAGCCTGTAATTCCAAAGAGAGTAATTATTTACTTACAGAAACTCTAAGACTGTCATTTCAGATATCAGCACATAAGTGATGCGAGATTCTCCCTGTGAAATAAGCATATTTGGGTACCTGTTGAAAAATAGTAGAGGGAAATACAGACTTGGTAGTTATGAAAAATCACCTACATCGCTCTCGTGGAATTTAACATCTTAAAGCATCGATTAGCCACACAGGTGTAATGAGACCCTGCATTTGTGAATCAGGTGATTTTTCAATCCTTGCAACCCAAGACAGAGAACAGAGGGGATCTGGCAGTTACGGGGCTGGTTGGCCCCTGTAGGTCTCCAGGCTGGAGACTCCACGCCCTGCTGCACTTGGAGGAGCTGCCCTCCCTGGTGTTGCCCGGTGACAGACAGGCTGGCCTCGAGTCCTTCGCCCCAGCTCAGCACAGCTCTCCACTTCCTCCTGAGGCCTTCAAATGCCCCACAGCTTGGGAATTCTAGTTGAACTGAGTTTATTAATTAGAGGTCCATGCTTCCAGTGAGTAATAAGACACAAATACAACTGGGCTGCCCCAAACATGACCTGGATGGAAGAACGAAGTCAGAGTTGGTAATCTCAGCAACTCCCAGGGACACACAATCGCAGGGTTCGAGAGCGTACTGCTGATTGGCATGGGCTGGGCAGAGGTCTGGCCCAGGGTTTCTTTTGTGTCCACGGCGTGTGGTGAGGCCAAGCGGTGGCCAAAGACTCCCAATCTTCAAAAGCCCCCAAATCCACATATTAAATAAAGGAATCATGCTTGTTATGGCAACAAGAATTCAAGACAAGTCCCTAGGACTCTTCCAGAAGATGACCCCACCATAAACCTCTCCAGCGTGGAAATTCCAGAGCCAGCCCCACCTCTGAGCCCAGCACCCGGCCAGAGTCCTGCTCTGGCAGCTCCTCGTTGGGAAGCCTGACAAGGTGAAGCTGAGGTATATGGAGTAGACAGGAGAGACGTGGCTTGGAGTGGATGACCCATTCATTGATTTGTTCACTTATTCATGCATTCCCTCACTTAGTCAAATGTTCCGAGGGCTGGCCCAGGCCTTTCTACCAGGGAGAGAGGGACATGCCAAGAGGACCAAAGCCTTCTGGCAGTGGAGTGGGTGGCGGAGGGATGCCCGGCCTTCTCTGCTCGGGACTGTCCAGGGGCACACTCTCAAGTTGACCCCTGTCATCTTTATTTTTTGGATATAACGAACCTCATTAATTCAGACTATTAATCTTGAGTATTTCACCCCAGGTTGGGTGGAGCTTCTCCTTTGCACACAAGAAAGATATGTCAGCAGATGTGAGAAAAAGAACTTTTAAACTACCCTACTTTCACACACCGTGTACACTTTCAAACCTCTTCACCGGGACCCATAGCAAGAAAGACTTTTCGCCTCAATACGCACAAATGTATCATGTATATCCACGTTAGAACAAAGGAAAAGTTTCGGAAAACTATACCGACCCTTACTAGGTATGAAGAATTCTCCTCTTTTCTATAGTATTTTATTTTATTTTTTTAAAAGATGCGGGTTACACCCATTCAACTGATATTACAACCTATTAATGGATGGAGACCTGCGCTTTGAAAAACACTGCCTCTCAGGCCCCAGGGTGTGTACAATTCTGAGAGCTTTTCCTATCTGCAGTGAAGGCCCAAGGACCAACAGTTTCCCAGAAAATGTTTTTCAGCAAATGGATAATGAAGTTTGCCTGTCAACTTTACGCGGCACCTCTGCAAGAAAGCTTCAGGGAGTGCCCCCAACATTATTTTAGTCACATTAGGGCAGATGGGATTTTTGCCATGGCAATTGGTCACAGAGGCCTAAAGTTAAAACCATCCTTCACGCCCTGACAAAGCCGGGTGGATCCTAACATATAATTGCAGTGACAGCATCTGAAATACCACCCTGTGCCTTTGCTCCAGCGTGTCGTGGCACGTGCAGGGACACGTTATCCGCTTGGTCCTCACCAGCATGGGCTGCCTTCTCGAAGCTCCCACGGGGCAGGACAGGCAGACTTATTTCCGCTCTACAAAAGGGGAAACCAGGGGCCAGGGAGGTGAAGTGCCTTCCTACGATCATAGCGTTAGTCATGAGTTGAGTTCTGCTTTTTTGATTTCTGGTCTAGAATTCTCCTGCTCTAGTGAACTTCTCACTGGTTCATCTTTCCTAGGGAACTCATCCCCACAGTACTGTGGCGGCCCCATGGCATCCTGCTGCTCAAGGCATGAAGCCACGCGTCTCAGGCCAGGAGCCCATTTGGAGGTGGATATGGCAGGTCCTAGAAATGCACCTTTTATCTGGAGTCACCCCAACCGGCCATGACTGGAAGGAAGAGAGGGAGTGGAGTGTCCTGATGCCTGGGGGAAGGATGTCCTGGGCAGAGGGAACGGCGTGTGCAAAGGCCCTGAGGAGGGAGTCAGCCTGGGTCTGCCGAGGCTCCTTGGAGGCCAGTGTGGCTGGAGCAGGTGACTGAGGGGGAATCACAGGACCTGAGGTGACCACCACAGCCCGCTTGGTTCGTCCTGGGGATTCAGCCACTGGGAGCAGTTTGGCAAAAGCTGCTTTTTGAGAACAGCGGTGACGTGACCAGCACTGCCTTGGCCCATGGGCCTTGTGCTACGGGATCTCAGATCTCCATCCCATGGTTTCTCATGTGTCTTTTTCTCTCCATGAGCTCCCTGAAATGGATTTTTAAAAATCTAGTAGCCATGTCTCTATGGCATTTGGAGTTGAAATTGAGAAACCGTAACATGTAGCCATTTAAAAACCAGATCAATAAGGCCTGCCTATGGAGCACCCACTGTCATGTACCGTGGCAGCCATCAGATAAGGGTGATGCTCCACTCTCCTTCCTCTGATTTGAGGGTAGAGGTGCCTAATGGCTTTCCAGGGTTTTGGAAGAGTCCCAGATGTGGGGCACTGGGTCAAGAGAAGCCGGGCACAGTAGCTTATGCCTGTAGTCCCAACACTTTGGGGGGCTGAGGCTGGAGGATCACTTGAGCCAGGGGTTTGTGACCCGCTTGCTGGGCAACATAGCAAGACCCTGTCTCTAAAAAAAAAAAAAAGGAGGGATTCACCTCTTTTTTGTTGTTGGATTTTTTGTTTGTTTGTTTTTCAAGACAGAGTCTCCCTCTGGTGCTGGGGCTGGAGTGCAGTGACATCATCATAGCTCACAGCAGCCTCAAACTCCTAGGTTCAAGTGATCCTCCTGCCTCAACCTCCCAAGTAGTGGGGACTGTAGGCATGCACCACCATGCCCAGCTAATTTTTCTATTTTTTTTTTTCTGTAGGGACAGGGTCTCACTATGTTGTCCAGGCTGGTCTCAAACTCCTGGCCTCAAGTGATCCTCCCACCTGGGCCTCCCAAAGTGCTAGGATTACAAGTGTGAACCACCGTGCCTGGCTTCGACTCCTTTTGAACTCTCCAGATGTGTGCGTTATCAGTTGGTGGCTCACGCCCATGTGTGGATTTGCACTTCCACCAACTCCCACTTGCCAGAGCCAAGTGTCAATTGTGGTCTGTGTTCATTACACAAGATAATGTCCCATTGTTGTTTGGATTCTCCCGGTGTTCAACATATGTTTATTGGCTGTAAGAAAATGAAGCTCAAACATAAGGTTAGTTTTGATAGAATACAAGCTATCAATCAAACTTTACAGTGGCCCTCCATCTCAGAGTAAAACCAAAGTCCTGTCCCTGACCCCAGAGGTTCTCTAGCTCCTCCCACTCCTGCCCTCACATCCGTGCCCTGTGACTCTCTCCCTGCCCAGGGGCTCCAGCCACAACGGCCTCCCTGAAGGCTCGTTGACCTCATGGCCATGGCCCAAGCTGTTCTCTCTGCCTGGTGGGGCCCCAGGCGCCCGACCTCCAGGTCTGAGGTCTGCGTTCAAACGGCTCCGCACTGCAGCTCTGCCCTACCCCCAGGGCCTCAGTCGTTCCCCCCTTCCCTGTCTTTGCTTACTCCACCGCTCTGGTCAGAGATTCATTTGGGGCTTGTTTATTTTCTGTCTCCACCCACTAGAAGGTAAGTGACAAAAGGCCAGCCACTTAACTTGTATGCTAGCCCAGAGCAGGTGGGGGTGGTGCTCTGCCAGCAGGTCTCGACTGCAGGAACTCAGGAACAGGGCAAGATGGGAGAAGTCGCTTCTTTCCGGCACCGGTAACGTCTCACGCTTGTCGTCAGTCTTGAGAGATGAGGAAGGGCCCCACGTCTGCCTCGATTCACAGTGAAGTGGCATATTGCAATGCTGATGAATTAGGATGGTTCTTATACTTTTCCAACTTTTCATCTCATTAATCCAAGATTTGATCTGAACCCAGTAATTTCTCCCTCCTCATTTCTAATGTGCAAGGAGCAACAGGCCTCACTTCCTTGGAGATTGCCAGTGAGATGAGCTGGGCCCTCTCAGGGGGCGGCTCTGCCAACCACTGGCTTCGCTTTGCCCGGTGGAGCGACACTGAGGGCTGGGCTGACTGCTGGTGGTGGGGGGGACACACAGGGGCTATTCTGGGCCTGCAGGTTGGGGAGAAGGTCACTGACAGCGGTGCAAGCCTCCGAATGGGATTTTAAGGAAGGCACGAGGTGTTCGCAGTGGGTTTCTTGAGTTTTTCCGTGTAGTACTCAGTTCCCATCCTCTTCGGTGTCTCCCATGATGTCTGCAGCAACAGACCCCATTTTCTTAGGAACATTATGGAGTTGACTCTATTTTCAGAAAGTGTTAAAGGTCGACCTGGGTGTGGGGCTTCAGTCAAAGTTGCCTGTGGGAGGCCAGTCACACCGAAGACACATGTTCTCCTGAAAGATTTCGGTAAAGTACCAGAGATGTATGCACATATGTGCATGTATGGGCGCAAATCCCAGAATAGGTTCTCTAAAATGAGGCTGGCTACCTTTGTCTGCCTGAGTGGCCCACAGAAATGAGAGGAAATTGGAACTGTTTTTTTTTTTTTTTTTTTTTTTGAGACAGAGTCTCACTCTGTTGCCCTGGCTAGAGTGAGTGCCGTGGCGTCAGCCTAGCTCACAGCAACCTCAAACTCCTGGGCTCAAGTGATCCTACTGCCCCAGCCTCCTGAGTAGCTGGGACTACAGGCATGCGCCACCATGCCCAGCTAATTTTTTCTATATATTTTTAGTTGGCCGATTAATTTCTTTCTAATTTTAGTAGAGGCGGGGTCTCGCTCTTGCTCAGGCTGGTCTCGAACTCCTGAGCTCAAACAATCCGCCCGCCTTGGCCTCCCAGAGAGCTAGGATTACAGGCGTGAGCCACTGCGTCTGGCCTGTTTTTGTTTTTTTGCTAGAGTGTAGTGGCATCATCATAGCTCACTGCAACCTCCAACTCCTGGGCTCAAGCAATCCTCCTGTCTCATCCTCCCAAGTAGCTGGGACTATAGGTACACACCACCATGCCAGCTAATTTTTCTGTTTTTTGTAGAGATGGGGACTTGCTTTTGTTCAGGCTGGTCTCAAACTCCTGGCCTTGAGCATTACTCCCACCTTGGCCTCCCAGAGTGCTAGGGTTACAGGCCTGAGCCACCGTGCCAGCCCAGGGACTGTTTTATGTGGCTAGTTCCCCAAGCCTCTCACCTTCCCTCTCACATTCTTATGCTCGCACGACCCCACGACTGCACGCCCACCTTAGGCCTGCTCCACCGCTCCACGCCCCTTTCCTCTGCATTTGTTTTCAACAGTCCCTGTCCGGAGAAGGGTCACAGAGTGGGACAGAGAGGGGTGCTTTGGCAGCACGACCGCCCCAACCCTCTGACCCCTTCCACCATCTTCGGCAGGACTTTTAGTCTAAACTAGTGTTTTTGAACTTCAGGTCGTGAATCAACAGCAAGTTTAGAGGGTCATGACAAGCATTAAAAAATTAAGTAGAGCAGAAAATATCAGAGTACATCACATGTTGGAGAATAACTATTGCATTATGTGTGTATGTACACACACATGTGTTATATATATAACTGGGTTGTGATGTAAAATGTATTCTACAGGTTTGGAAACCACTTAATCTGAACAGTTAGTGTAACTTTGTGATTTTGCCACGTGTCAAGGTCCTTCCTGAAGCGATATTTAATATAAGTTAGTGAGAGAAGTTGCCAGCACACTTCGGCTCAAGTTAGATCCATAGGGGCCAGTGGTTTTTGTGTGAGGAGGTGTCACTGGAGACACAGATCGTCGTATTTGGGGAGAAGCCTGATGAAACTCCTGTCATAGGCCTGACGCCTCCTGACACTCTACGATGAATACTTTTTCCTCCTCTCTGAAAAGCAGGTAGCATTGGCTTTCTGAGCTGTTGCACTTATGTGAGTCACTCTGATATCTGCCCGCACTTTTCCCAAAAATGCAGCAAACAGAACATGTAATGCTACATAAATGCCTGTGAGAAATGTCTGTCCAGAAGGAGCGTCAGCTTGTTGTTCCACGTTGCCATAGGGAACAGCGATCTGCCTTCGCAACGCAGCAAGGAGAGAGCTGTGATTGGCTGTCCTTGCTGCCCATCACCGCTGCCGCGGCTCCAACCGCACAGGCCAGAAGCCCCCTGCCCGAAAGCAGTTGCCCTGTTTGGGGCAAACTTTGTGCTGTCCCCCTTCAATCCGCCAAGGCAGGGGCTCCAACGGCTCAGACAGCTGGAGAAAGAGACAGGGGGAGGAGGAGGAGGGAAAGAGAAGGAGCGGTCTCACCAGCAGAGGGCTGGCCCCCGGTTGTCCCGACTCTGCTCCTCGATGCCGCTTACTGTAGCTTTGGTGGAGCATAAAGGAGCCGGAGAAAACCCCCTGACTGAGCCTTGCACCTTCCCCCTTGTTGCTCATTTTAAAAGAGCCAAAAATAGCCCAGCCTAGGGAAAGGAGTCTTCCCTGATTTCGGCAAAGTCTTAAGCAGATCTTTTGTAATACGCAGGGTAGGTGGGAGCGGGCGCCTGCGCGGTGTGCCCAGGCTGCGGCCCGGAGGACAGGGGCAGATACGGAGGCCTCGAGCCTGGGCAGGGGACGCGGTGGGGACCCTGAGCCTCCATCACAACTTCCGGCAGGCGGGAAAGGACACCAAGGCTCTGAAGGGGAACCCACCATGAGGGGAAGGGCTTCAACCCAGAGTGCAGGGGTCTGTGTGTGCGCGCTGGCGGGGGCTGGCCTGTCACCCTGGCGTGGTTGCCTTGGGAACCCTCTCAGGTCTGCACGGTGCCCTTGTGGAGCAGGTGCGGGGTGCCACTGTGGCTTGGCTGAGTGCGGTTAGCAAGGCCATGCTGCTGTGGCTGTAGAACAAGCACCTGTGGGGCTCACGGAGCCAGAGACTATCTGGGGTTCCGGAACATTCCACGGGGGAAGCTAAGGAGGGAGGGAGACGCTGGACTTCCTGCCTCCACTCACGAGTAACTGAAGAAATACAAGAAGGAGGACCGGTTTCAGCTGGTCACACTGGTCTCAGGCATTTTCTTTTTTTTTTTTTTGGAGAGTCTCGCTCTGTCGCTGGACTAGAGTAACGTCAGCCTAGCTCATGCAACCTCAAACTCCTGGGCCCAAGCGAGCCTCCTGCCTCAGCCTCCCGAGTAGTTGAGGTGCAGGCGCGTGCCACCACTGCCAGACTAATTCTTTTCTCTTTTTAGTAGAGAAGGGTCTCGCTCTTGCTGAGGCTGGTCTCGATCTCCTAACCTCAAGCGATCCTCTCGCCTCGGCCTCCCAGAGTGCCAGGATTACAGGCGTGAGGGATCTTTATGCATTTCCTTGAAAAGTGAAAAATGAAAAGTCCATTCTGCGCTTCGCTGCTGACTTGAGGACAGGCGGACGGTCTCCCTCCTCGGTTGGCCTGGAACCTCTCAGAGGCAGGCCCTCCATTTGCCCCCCACCTCGCCAGGCCCAGCCGGGCTGGGTGACACCTTGGGGGACCTCAGAGAATGACTGATGACTTCGGGGAGAAGGCCGAGGCCATTGGAGAAATAGGTGCCCCGGGCCTCGTAGGCTGCACCTGCCTGGGGTGGAGGGAGGAGCGGGGCGCAGGGACAGCCAGGCCAGCCGGGGCCTCGGGGGCTCGCGGCAAACCGGCCGCCCTGTGCCCGCCAGTCCGAGACCCAACTCCTGGGAGTGGGAGGAGCCCAGGGAAAAGGAAACTGGAGCCCAACAAATGCTTAGCCATCCCTTCCCCGTCCATAAAAACGAGCAGGGGCCCAGATGGCTTGAGTCACCTCCAGCCCCACCCACTGCCCGTGTGGGGGAGACGGGGGTGTGTGTGCGTGTGCACGTGTGCGAGGTGTGTCCGTGACAGAGTGGGAGAATGTGTGTCGGACTGTGCGTGTCTCAGGGTGTCTGTGTGAGGGCGAGCGCGGACGAGCCTGTGTCGGCGCAGGCGACCCCGGGGGTCCGCATGCCGAGTGTGTGTGAGCGCGTCTGCAAGCGGGGTGCCATGTGAGGGCGTGTGCGAGCACCAGTGGCGAGCGCGGGGCCGCCCCCGGCCCCGCCGCGAGGACCCCGCACCCTCCGGCCCCACGCGGCCTGCGTGGCTGCTTGACCCGGAAAGGCGGGCCCGCGGGGGCGCGCGGCGGCGGGGGCTGCGCGG
>NW_012148130.1:1805434-1813080 GCF_000956105.1 Propithecus coquereli | reverse complement strand
CGGCGGCGGGGCCGGCGGGCCCGGGGCGGCGCAGGCCCGGCCGGTCCTGGCGGCGAGTGCGGGTGCGGCGCCAGCCTGGCTGTCCGCCCCAGCCGGGCTCCCTCCCGCCTCCCCAGCGCCTCAACTTCGGAAAACTTTGTCCTGGAGGCTCGGCTCCGGGCGGAGGGGGGTCGGGGCCGCAGCTTTTCAGGAAACGCGGCGCGGAGGCCTCTTTACGAACGTGAGCCCCGCAGGGTGTTGAGAAATCAGCATCTCCCGCGAGGCCGGTGTATTTTTACGCGATGAGAGACGAGCTGATTCGGGGTGTCTGCATAGACGAACGTGCTCACCCTGGGTTAGTTAGGTGGGGTTTTTTAAAACCATTATTTAAAAGTTTATACTGAGTCATTCCTCTGCAGATGAACCTCTGACTGATTCATAATCGGAGAGCTGCAGTGGCCTCGAAGGCAGGCGGGCACTGGGATCAGTTTTGGGCAAAATGCACATATTCTGCCTCCGATTAATACTAAAGGTCAGAAGGGGCTCCCCGAGGTGCAGATAATTAAAATGATCCCTGCCACGGTGTTTACATTTCCATCTTTAGGCGCCAGGCTGTTGCTCATGTATGTTTTGCTATGTTTCCACTCTGTCACCCCCGTTTGGGGACGTCGATTTAATATTTGGGCCTTTAGAGAGAATTCTGTGTGGAAAATTCTTTTCCTTTAATTTCAAACAGCAACAAAATGGAAATGGATGAAGTGATGTGGACGTGCTTTGAAATTTAAGAAGGCTTCACATAGTGGTCCGTTGAAGGAAACAGTTTTATTTCACATTTTTGGTACCAGGCGCTGAATCAGTTTTCAGAATGAGATGTGTGTGTGTGTTTACGTATTTATTTTTGTGGAGTCATAAAGGCCGTATTGAGGACCGTTGTAGCCGCTTCTTCATTTACATTCACAGCATACAACTGAAGAGGAGCCATAATTTTTTTTTCCCCTAGCATTTGCTGTGAATACAGACTGGCGAAGCCTTTGGAAATGTTTTCTGTTATGTCGTACGTGCCTGTAAAATCCTTATTTTGAGAAACGACTAGCTGGACTGTCAGTTGGTCTTAAAATCTTCTCATGTCTTTGACATCTTTGAAAATGGCCTGTTAAAAGACTGCATCATATGTACGGTGTCTGGCAAAATAGTGTACAACGTTCTTTTTTCAAATGAGAGGAAATGTTTACCTTTTCACCCTGTTGTGACAAGATAAATATTAAGAACTAGTTTAAAGATGAAAATTCTTTGGCCAAAACAAAAATAGGCCTTAGTAATACGAAAACTGGAAAATATCATCTGAGACTGGAAATCCCTGTGAGTAGGTGCTCATGGTGGAAACCCTGACAGACCGTGGATTCCAGCATCACCAGTTAACATCAGACCTGATCATGGATAAGGTCTGAGATGTAAGGTGTCTCACCCAGACGCCATCTGTTCCAGCTGTCACAATGCAGAAGCCAGGAAAGCAAAGAGAGCTGGCCAGGGAGCATTCCAGCGTTTTTTGTTTTTTTTTTTTCTTGAGACATTCCTGTGAATTTTTCTGTGAGGGGGAAAGAAGACCAATTATTTTCCTTGGATGCTTTTTGGAATTAATAAGATGGTCTCAGTGAGAAGGCTGTAAAGACATTCCATTAGAAATAGGCAATAGCAGTGGACAATTGTTTCTGTTAATACCATCAAAATGTCCCTATTCTTGTTTGTGTCTTGAAGAAAGTCATTCATTTAACTGAAACATCTGAGCTGCTGCTTCTTGTTTTTCCCTGCTTAGGATTTAGATTCTCTAAACACTCCTGCTAGAACACTTTTAATTTTTCACTGTTCAGATCTAGAAGGACCTTTCTGGCGGGGTGGGGGGGGGTGGGGGTGGTATTGTCAAGATAGATGAGAATGATTTATCATTCCCTTAAAATCCTTTTTTGTGATGTTAAAGCTGTACTTCAAGAAAGATAAAACTGTCACTGTGGCATTGCAAGTCTCAGCTAGCTCAAGCAAACAAAGGAAATTGCGTTAAATTTGCCCATCTCTATTTTCTCTTCTTCATATAGCAAGACTCTCCAAACAACAAGTGATCTGGCCTATCACATATTATGCAATAGCTTGGATCTCCTTGCAACGATCAGTTGAAGAACTGTTAAGTTAGCAGAGGAGATGTTTCATGACCAAGACCCTCAGCGTAGATTCCATGAAGTCAGGACCCCTGTGTGTTTCTTTGCCAGTGTTCACAGAGGAAGAAAAATTATTTGGTGTTTTTTTTGAGGGGTGGGGTGTAATAATAACTGACTTCAGATACAGAGAGAAACTGGGAAGAGAACTACAGAGTGAGAAAGAAGGAGGTGAGGCCAGAGGATTTGGAAGACCACCAGAGAGAGGCAGCCGAGGCCTGAATGTGGAGATAATGTTTACACCTGCTTTGAGCAGGAGGAATGAAGCCAGAGGGAGGGAGGCCCAGATGCCCGCGGGCGGTAGAGAGAGGAATGGAGATAGGTGCTGTGTGGTTTGCACCATAGCAGCAGGCTTTGGGTCCCAAAGGAGCTAATGGAAATAGAATAAAATTGAATTTTAAACAGGAAAGAAAAAAAAAGTAAGAAAATGTTATATGTTCTTGGGTACTATCTGTTATTCATAATTAAAAATACAAAATGACTTTCTCATTTTAGAAAGCCTTTATTGACTGTCTTAAGTTCTGTCCAACACTATTCCAGGAAACGGGGGGAGTTGGAGATAGACCAACTTAGGAAGGAGAAGATGAGATTTCTATCGTTAAGCATAAACCTTTTTTTGGTGAAACTTCATTGGCCTGTGCAGACGACTTGGGGTAAGCTGGCAGGTAGTGGGATGCCATAAATGTGGGTGGCCTGTTGGTTTCTGTCAGCTCGAGGAATCAGGTTGGAATTCTTGCTGTATTCTGTACTCCTTGAGATAAGTGGATTATTAACTGGGACTTGGGAGTGTTTTTTGCATTTAATTAATAGTCAGTTAATGTGCCCTGGATTCCCACAATGTTCTAGTCATGGTGCTAGGATGAGTGAGACATAGCACCGCCTGTTAGGGCGTGATCTGCAGAAATATGGGACATCTTGGCCCCTGTGCACGGTGAGAGGAGTTGCCAAAATCCAACACATATTTGAGAGACACCGGGACAGGAGCTTGTGGCAGGAAGAGTAAGGAAAAATGAAAATGCACCATCCTGCCCTCTGGGAACTGACCGCTCCATTGAGAGTAAAGACCCACTGGATTGAAGCTAGAAAGTCATAAAATATAGCATGAAGTGAATCAGTGGATTGTGTAGAAGGTTGGAAGTATGGTGGGAGTTCATAGTGAAAGGGAAAGCTCTTGGCTGGCCTGGGTAGTCAGGGGAAGGCTTTGGGGAAGGCTTCTGGGAAGTGGCATTGAGTTGAGCCCCAGCATCAAGAAGGCTCTGGTACAAGGGGACCATCTGGACCCTCTTCTAGGGCCTAAGAGTGGTAATGAGGGTATCTCCCCCTTCCCACTTAGCTTTGGTAAGACGGGACCTGACAGTTTGCTGTCCTTTTGCCCCTTGCCAGTAGACGTGGTGCTGGCCATACTTCTGCTCAGTGGGTTCCGGTTGGGAAGCTGCATGTGCTGTCCTCTGGCTCTTTCTCCGGGCCCTTTTGTGACTGGGGGCTCAAGTGGGTTGGGCAGTCTGCTACTGTGCCGGACATGGTCTCTGGAGGGGAGTAGAGAAGTGGGCCCTAGCCTAGGCGGCAGCATATTGCTGTCCCTCCTGTTTCTTGCTGTAGGTAGAAAGTCTCAAAAAGTGGTGGTAGGGAGAGGGGAGTAAATGTTAAAAAGCCCCTTCACCAAACCTACTGCTCTGTGATCCATGCTGAAATGACGTACATTCCTACGTTTCATTTCTTGATTCACTTTTTTTCTAGAATTTATTTCGTGCTGATTTGACCATTTAAAAAAATTTTAAATGTAGGTTGTTTATTAACTTCTCCTGAGGCCATCAGGATCTGCTGCTGATAGTCTCATTTCCTTTCCAGTTGAAACACTGATTCTGTGGCAAAACCCAAAAGCATATTTATTAGAAACTTGATTTCTTAAGTGGAGAGGAAAGCGGAATTGACTAACCAAGTAGGGTAATACAATCTTTAGGAAAACAGTAGCATCAAAGTGGTGGAATGTGCGTGTCCAGAAGTCATGATAATCGTATTGAAGGTTTTTGAAGATTAACTTTGTTTTCTGGAAGGTTTATGCCCATTAGGTAGCCTGCATACGGGTAAGGTAATGAGGTATTTGTTAGGGCCCCTCAAGGGCGGTACATGGTAAGCTCTTGGTCATGGTGTCCAGATTCTGCAAGTTTGGGAGACAGAAAAAGGGGTGTGATAGATGCCCCACAGTGGTTCCATGTAGTTTGGAATATATGTCCACAGTTGGATGTGCCTTGCAGCTGCCTCCCTTGACTGCGTGCTCCTGGAGGTCAGGGTTCTCCCTCCCCTTCTGTTGTTCTGGTACTGCTTGGCTCTGGAGTTTGTTGCATTAGGGGAGTTTTGTGATGGGAAACTTCATTTAACATGTAACTTTCTTGGGTGCTTTTAATGACCTAAAAGCTAGAAGAACAGGGAAACTAGTTTTCTTGAGCTCTTCCTTGTGTAGTAATGCCCAGAAGTTACAACTTTATGCTGCAAATTAAATTCTCTCCATTTTGGATTAATAAAGCCTGCTGTTTGAAACCTTATTATAGGGTAAATTAAGTGTTTAGGTTTCAAAAGGCTATTCCATGTGACTTTCTCTTTAGTGGGAGTGGGGGCAAACCCCTTACATTTTATCTTAAAATTTAATGTGAATTTTACTTTGTACTCAGTAATATTTCTAATTATTTTAGTATAGACCCACTTTGTCCCCCAAATTTTTTAGTACAATTGATTCTGTATTATGTTTATCCTTGGCTCCCGTAGGATCCCCAGGGGATCCCCTGGAATGTCACCATGTATTCCTGGGGCTATCTCCCCCCTTGAAACAGCTTGAGAAGCATGGCATGGTAGAGGGCACCGGCTTTGAGGATCTGAATTCTAGTCCTGCCCTTTGTACTTAGCAGTGGAATGACCTTGGGCAGGCTGCTTGGCCTCTGAGTTGGTTTCCCCATCTGTATAATGGGGCTAATAGCACCATGGACATCACTTGCTTGTTGTGAGTGAGCTGGATGAGAAAGCATTCTACACTTTAATTTTCATAGTAAAAGAAGATTGAGATGTAATAGAGCAAGAATGTTAAGATCTTAGAATATAAACATAATACATCAGATCTTGTTAGTAGGGACTGCAGGTATTTTCTAGGTGAATTCTCTCATTTTATGTGGAAGGCATCTGAGGCTCTGTATTTGGGTAAGTAACTTTTCCAAGTCAGGTAATGACAAAGCAAGGGCTGTTCTCTCTGAGTAGGTTTGTTTGTTTGGTTTTTTTGAGACAGAGTCTGGCTGTGTTGCCCGGGCTAGAGTGCCGTGGCGTCAGCCTAGCTCACAGCAACCTCAAACTCCTGGGCTCAAGTGATCCTCCTGCCTCAGCCTCCCAAGTGGCTGGGACTACAGGCATGCGCCATCGTGCCCGGCTCATTTTTTCTATATATATATATATATTTTTAGTTGTCCAGATCATTTCCTTCTATTTTTTGGTAGAGACGGGGTCTCGCTCTTGCTCAGGCTTGTCTCGAACTCCTGACCTTGAGTGATCCTCCCTCCTCGGCCTCCCAGAGTGCTAGGATTACAGGCGTGAGCCACTGCGCCCTGCCTCCGAGTAGGTTTTTTCCTGAATTTTTCACCTTCCCAAAATTTTACCCACAGAAGCTGGTCAACTTCTAATTCCAACTAGGGATAATTGAGAATTATTTAATCACCCACATTTTTTGAGAACTTACTATGTGCCAGGAGCTATGCTGGTTGCTGAAGCTAAAAAGTCAAGTAAGATGCTATCTGATAACTGTTGTCAAGGAGCTCCCGTGTGATGGATGAGCCAGAAGAATAATTTGGTTTTGGCACAGTGTGGTAGGTGCCATGACAATAGACCAGAGGCACTGCGGGATCCAGGGGCACTGTGCAGTTTGGACCTGGGTTAGTAGGAGGTGTTTCCCAGGGAGGTGACTCTTAAAGGATGAGCATGAGCAAGCTAGCAGAGGAGGAGAGGAAACATGGCTGGCGGAGAGTCACATGTCAGAGGGCCCATGAGTCTAAAGTGGTTCCCTTGTGGCTGTCATTCAGGGAGAGGGCACTGGCAAAGGGAGCTGGCCATGTCTGGGTGCTGCCTTTATGCCAGCCTATCTGTAGAGGTAGGAATTATCCCCATTTTACAGATGAGGAAAAGGAAGAGCAAGAGCAGCAGGCCTGTTAGATTTCAGAGTTCATGTTTTCATCACTGTTCTGTGGTCAGTTTAAGCTGAATTGCAATCCATTTTAGGTTTTGTTCAGATTCTAGACTTCTTGGTTTTGCTTTCAGAGTCTAGACTTTGGTTTTGCTGCTGTATAGTACCTTGTAAAAAAAGAAAAAAGTGTTTTTCCAGTGTGCATTTTCATGCAGCCTTTCCCTTTCATCCAACATCTGTTTTGCCTCTGTTGGCTTATTCTCGTCAGCACTCCATATTTTAAGTTATTTTCTTATAGCAGCAACATTGCATTCAATATCCTTTAACAAATTCAGTTGGGATGTTCTTTACCCCTGTGGTTCAGATGTTGCTTACATCTTGCTGAGTAGCAGTCCCTTACCTGATTTACTAATGTGGTTTTTTTCTCCTTTCTCCCTCTTAATTCACATTTAAACCAGTAGTCTAGTGATAATGATAGTATTTAGTCATTATGTCTTTACAGAGTTTTACAAACATTAGTTTGTTAGTGATGAACAAGTCCCCAAGGCCTGGTCACTCTATAGAGAACATAATACTTAACAGCCCAGCACCTATTCATTTTGAATTTAATTATAACTGCAGAGTGCTCATGGAAATACAAGTTAAAGGCAAAGAAGACCTCTCCACAGTTAGCAGGGAAATGATGTTGGCTATTTTGGAGAAAATTTTATAGGGCTCTTCTGCGAGAACCACTGTAAAGTGTTTTTTTTTTTTTTGAGACACAGTGTCACGTGGTGTGCCTGCGTAGAGTGCAGTGACGTATTGCCACTGTACTGAGGTGTGGGGGGTGGGGCTTGTTTGGCCATCTGTACCTGCTCTAGGAAGGTCTGTGAATAATGGGACACAGCTGGACACTGAGGCTACTAGGTTAGGTTCTTGGGGTGATAGAGGGTTGATTTCTTTGTTCTTAGGTTGGCCCTTTGAGGGTGGAGGTAGTGAAACCTCATGTCTTGAGAGCCTTCCCTGCCCTTTCCAGGTTGAGGGATGTTGGGTGCCTCTTGGATGTGTCTCTAGTGTTGAGACAACAAGCATGTTAAGGGTAGGGTCCCTTCATTCTTTGTATTTCCACAGTCTGGCCTAAGATGTATGCAGGAAAAATGAGACAAGATTATGTGTGGAAGGAGTCAGACCTGGTTTGAGTTCTGGTCCTTCCTTTAGCTAGCTGTGATGTTAAGTTATTTATCTTCTCTGAATCTCAGTTTTCTCATCTATGAAGAGGCAACTATAGAGTTGTGGAGATGAATGGTGATGATGGTTGCACA
>NW_012148130.1:1802646-1804329 GCF_000956105.1 Propithecus coquereli | reverse complement strand
TGGCTAATTTTTCTATATATTTTTAGTTGTCCAGCTAATTTCTTTCTGTTTTTAGTAGAGATGGGGTCTCGCTCTTGCTCAGGCTGGTCTCGAGGTCCTGAGCTCAAACGATCCGCCTGCGTCGGCCTCCCAGAGTGCTAGGATTACAGGTGTGAGCCACCGCGCCCGGCCTAAATTCATATTTTAGCACTTAATTTTCTTCCATTATTTAGTAGGATTAATATTCTTCAATTTATCCAGGTCTGTATTTAGATATAATAGCCCATGTGCTCACTCTCTAGTCTTTTACCTTGCTTTTTTTCTTCATAGCAGAGAGTGTCCATCTCCTTAGCCTATGTACCAGGAGAGTGTCTAGCATATGGTAGGTACTCAAGTATTTGTATAAATGCATCAATAAATTAACAGTTTAACGTTTTCTTTTATTGAGGCAAAATCCAGTGACATGTTATACAGTGTAACCATTTTAAAATGTGCACTTCAGTGGTATTTAGAGTATTCACAGTGTTGTGTAACCACCAGCTCTCTCTAGTTTCAGAACTTTTTCATTACCCCATACTCATTAAGTAATCACTCCATTCCCCCTCTTCCCACCCTGTTAACCTCTCATCTGCTTGTGGTCTGTGAATCTGCCTATTTCTAGATATGTCATATAAAAGGAATCATATGCTATGTGACCTTTTATGTCTAGCTTCTTAGCATAATATTTTTGGGGTACATCCAAGTTGCAGCATGAATTGGTATTTCCCTTTTTATGGCTGAATAAAATTCCACTTTATGTGTGTATACACCACAATTTGTTTATCCAGTTATCTGTTAATGAGCATTTGGACTGTTTTTACCTTTTTGACTATTATAAATAATGCCGCTATAAACATTTGTGTACAAGCTTCTGTGTAGATATGTGTATATACCTAGGAGTGGAATCATTGCTCATATGGTAATTCTGTGATTAACTTATTCCTACCAGCAGTGTTCCAATTTCTGCATGTCTATGCTAACACTTTCTGTTTTTGTTTTTTTTTTTTTTTGATTAAAGCTAATTCTGGTGGGTGGGAAGTGGTATCTCATTGTGGTTTTGATTTGTATTTCCTCAGTGACCAATGATATTGAATGTCTTTTCATGTGCTTGTTGACCATTCATGTGTATATATATATATTTTTGGAACAATATCTATTCATACCCTTTGCCCATGTTTTAATTGGGTTGTCTTTTTGATTTTGAGGTTTTTTTTTTTTTGAGACACAGTGTCACGTGGTGTGCCTGCGTAGAGTGCAGTGACGTGATTGTAGCTCACCTTAAGTTCCAACTCCTGGGCTGTGAGCCTCAGCCTCCCGAGTAGCTGGGACTACAGGCGCAGGCCACAATACCCGGCCGGGTTTTGTTATTTTGCGTATTTTATTTTTGTTTTTCTTGTTTCCTTTTTGTAGAGATGGGGTCTTACTTTGCTCAGGCTGGTGTCGAGCCCCTGAGCTCCAGCTATCCTCCCACCTCAGCCTCCCAGAGAGCTAGGATTACAGGTGTGAGCCACCACACCGGCCTGTAAAAGTTCTTTATATAATTCTGCATACTACACCCTTATTAGAGATATGATTTTCAAATGTTTTCTCCCATTCTGTAGGTTTTTTTCATACATTTTCTTGGTAATGTTCTTTGCACAAAAGTTTTTAGTTTTATGAGATCCA
>NW_012148130.1:1801026-1801400 GCF_000956105.1 Propithecus coquereli | reverse complement strand
TGATTTTCAAATGTTTTCTCCCATTCTGTAGGTTTTTTTCATACATTTTCTTGGTAATGTTCTTTGCACAAAAGTTTTTAGTTTTATGAGATCCAGTTCTTTTTTGTTGTTGTTGTGCTTTTGGTGTCAAATCTAAGAATGCATGGCTAAATCCTAGGACATGCAGATTTACTACTATGTTTTTTTCTAAGGGTTTTATAGTTTTATTTTTTACATTTCGAGATTTGATCCACTTTGAGTTAATTTTTGTATATGGACCACAATAGGACTCCCACTTCATTTTTTTTGTATGTCGTTATCCAGTTGTCCCAGCACAACTTACTGAAGAGACTGTTCTTTCCCTATTGAATGGTCTTGGCACCTTTGCTAAAAAA
>NW_012148130.1:1799614-1800976 GCF_000956105.1 Propithecus coquereli | reverse complement strand
AAAAAGGTCGTTGGAATTTTAATAGTAATTGCATTGAATCTGTAGATTGCTTTGGGGAGTTGCCATCTTAACCATATTAAGTCTTTCAATTCATGAATATGAGGTGTCTTTCCATTTATTTATGTCTTCTTTAATTTCTTCCAACAATATTTTGTAGTTTGTACAAATCATTCACCTCTTTGGATAAGTTTATTTCTAGGTGTTTTATTCTTGTGGATTCTATTGTAAATGAAATTGTTTTCTGACCTTTCTTTTTAGATTGTTTGTTGCTGGTGTATAGAAACAAAACTGATATTTGTGTGTTGGTCTGACGCCCTGCGAGTTTGCTGAATTTATTTATTATCTCTAGTAGTTATTTTGTGGGTTCTGTGTGATTTTATTTCTTTTCTTTTCTTTTCTTTTCTTTTCTTTTCTTTTCTTTTCTTTTCTTTTCTTTTCTTTTCTTCTCTTGTCTTCTCTTCTCTTCTTCTTTCTCTTCTTTCTCTTCTTGTTTCTCTTCTTCTCTTTCTTCTCTTTCTTCTTTCTTCTTTTCTTTCTTTCCCTTCCTCCCTTCCTTCCTTTCTTTCCTTTCTTTCTTTCTTTTCTTTTTTTAGAGACAGGGTTTCTCTCGCTCTGTTGCTCAGGCTGGAGTGCAGTGGGGTGCTCATAACTCACTATAACTTCTATAACTTCGAATGCCTGGGTTCAAGTGATCCTCCTGTCTCAGCCACCTAAGTAGCTGGGACTATAGGTATGCACCACCATGCCTGGTGAATGTTTTATTCTTTTTTTTAGAGATGGGGTGTCACTATGTTGCCCAGGTTGGTCTTAAACTCCTAGGCTCAAGTGTTCCTCCCATCTTGGCCTCCCAAAGTGTTGAGATTACAAGCTTGAGCCACCATGCTTGGCCAGGATTTCTTTACATAGAATCATGTCATCTGCAAATAGAAATAGTTTAATACTTCTTTCCAATTTGGATGCTTTTTATTTCTTTTTCTTGCCTAATTTCTCGGGCTGGGACATCCAGTGTTGAATAGCAGTGGTGAAAGTGAGCGTGCTCATATTGTTCCTGATCGTAGGGAAAGCTTTCAGTCTTTACCATTGATTATGAAGTTAGCTGTGGGTTGGTTTTTTTTGTTTGTTTTGTTTTTTTATAAGTGTCCTTTTTTTTTCTTTTTTTGTGGGGGCGTGGGGGGAGTTGTGAGGACAGGTGCTCAGTTTCCTCGTTTGTTTTTGTTGAGACAGAGTCTCACTCTGCTGCCCTAGGTAGAGTGCAGTGGAGTCATTGTAGCTCACTGCAACCTCCAAATCCTGGGCTCTAAGCAGTCTTTCTGCCTCAGCCTCCTGGGTAGCTGGGACTACAGGCACATGTACCGCAACCCC
>NW_012148130.1:1788570-1798370 GCF_000956105.1 Propithecus coquereli | reverse complement strand
GGCATGGTGGCGCATGCCTGTAGTCCCAGCTACTCGGGAGGCTGAGGCAGGAGGATTGCTTGAGCCCCGGAGTTTGAGGTTGCTGTGAGCTAGGCTGACGCCACGGCACCTCATTCTAGCCAGGGCAACAGAGTGAGACTCTGTCTCAAAAAATTAAAAACAAACAAACAAAAAAACATATATACTCATGCTGTAGTATTAGCTCTAAGGCTTAGGAGGCTGCCCCTAATGGCTCACAGTTGGGGAAAATCATGGCTAATACTATCACCAGAACCCTTTGTCTGCCAGTGGAGAACCAGGAAAGGAAACTCTATTCCTGATGCTAGGGCAGGAAAGAGATTTACTTCTTTCATTTCCTGAAAAAGCCACAGATTGTTCCGGATAATAATTGCTGAGTAACAAACCACCCTAAACAGTAGTAACTTAAAACAGCAATCTATTACATCTCATGGTTCTGTGGCTGATTAGGCAGGGCTCAGCTGGATGATTCTTCTGCTCCCTGTGGCATTGACTGCGGTTACTCACTGGTATTCTTACGGTGGCTGGTCCTGTCTTAAGGGTCCAAGACAGCTGTCCTCACATGCTTGGATGATCAGAAGGCCAGGGTCAGTGGCTTCTACCTCTCTATGTAGTCTCAGGGCCTCTGCAGAGGCCTCTCTGCTAAGGTGGTTGGACTTCTTATGTGGCAGTACAGGACTTCAGGTCCATAAATCTTCCCTTCCTATTCTTTTTTTTTTTTTTGGAGAGAGTCTCACTTTGTTGCCCTGGCTAGAGTGCAGTGGCGTGATTGTAGCTCACTGCAACCTAAAACTCCTGGGCTCATGCCTCAGCCTTCCGAGTAGCTAGGACTATAGGTATGCACCACTACGCCTGGCTGATTTTTTTTCTTTATAGTAGAGATGGGTTCTTGGGGTCTTGCTCTTGCTCAGGCTGATCTTGAACTCCTGACTTCGAAGAATCCTCCCACCTCGGCCTCCCAGAATACTAGATTTACAGACGTGAGCCACCACGCCCAGCCCTCCCATCCTATTTTAAAAATTATTTGAAACCTTATTTTTATTTGGAAGAGTACTGTGGAATTTCTGTATTTCTCTCTGTTCTTAAAAAAATAACTTCATTGAGAAAATATTAGGAAGCCTACATATCATAAATTTCCTTTTCTTCACCCTAGGTAGTTCTAGTAAATCCCCTGGAGACTTATTAGAATAAAGTTATGGCTGTTTAAGTCTAAAAGTGTGGGATAATTTGACAGCATGTGCAGAGGTGTGTACGCGTTAGCTTTAACATAGAAATCTCATTTTCTTTGAACCCTGCCTTCTCAGCCTGTCTTAACTGATTGTTCCAGCACTACTTGAGAGGAGGGAGCACATGTGAAGAGGTCACAGAGGAGTGAGGGAGCAGATTTAAATATGAAACAAGAAATCTGTGTCTTTGGCTCCAGTAGAGCCACAGTATATTGGGATTAAGGGGAGGATCTGTGTCTGCCTGTGTTCCAGGGGTGCCCTTTGCTTGAACCTGCACAGAGAGCCCCACCATCTCTGGCTGGGAAGTGACCCAGTCCTGTGTTTCCCAAGTATACTCTGCCTTTGTTCCCAAATAAGTCACTCCTGGGTATTTGATCCTCTGTGTAAAGTAGGCAGGAATGAGGAGGGTGTGCTGCTTTAAGTGGTTGATACGCCAGATGCTATCGAATGACTGACTAATGCATGGAATTACAGGGGTTCCTGGGCACTCCTGCTTCCCCTTCTGTGATTTCTGAGGTCAAGAACTTCTGGGGTCCATGGTCTGAGGCCGCTTGCAGCAGTAAGGTTTTACGTGTGTGTGTGTATATAAATGTATATATACACACACGTTTTTTGAATAGGGGTGCCTGTTCCTCATTCTGTCCTTTTTTTTTGATTCCTAAAATTTACTGGCCTTTGGTATATCATAAGACAAAATAATCACCCTCTGTGAGCCTCTGGGGTGCTTCTTTCAGTATTACGTACCTTTCTCATTCACCATTACCTTTAGGATTCTCTACACCAAAATATGGTGACTGTGGCCTGGGGTGAGCAGTGTGGGGGCTGAAGGAGGGTAATGAGGCCTGGGGAGGGTAGAAACTGGGGTAGGAGGGCGGGGGGCCAGGAGGGCAGAATCATTTCACACAGTTGATGATACGGCCTTAGCCTGTCTCCTCTCTGTGTTCTGGTTCTTACAAAATAGTTGTTGCCTTTTGTTAAGGTGAATTAATGTAGTTACCCCTTGCTTTTTATTTTGTCTTAGGATTCTTAGGAACTACTTCATATTTTAGTCACTTAAGCTTGGAGTGAAACATACAGGTATAGTTTAACCGGAAAAAAATTGAGAGACATCCTCATAGAGACCCCAGTTCTGCATATGATAGATAAGGTCTCTTAAAGCTTTGACATTCTGTTCTAAGTGTAACACTGCTAATGGAAACGTCTCTGGATTATATAGAGTGGTGGGAAGCATGGAGATTATCTTTTGGTGAGGATGGAGAGGTTTGGGCACAGGGCTAGTGGCCTCTTGTCTGCAGAAGCTCCACGGTGGAGGGACAAGATTCCAGGAGGAGTTGGAGGCAGCGATCTCGTCCCCATCTATCTTTGTGACCTTAGGCAAGTCATTTACCCTCTTTAAAACCTTTGTCTCCTCGCATGATAGATGGGGATAATAGTGTCATGGTTGTGAAAATAAAATAATGAGATTTTAAAAGTGAATTTACCACAAAAATGAAAAATGATATTTGTTTAAAGGAATTGTATTTTTTAGCCCAAAGAGAGGAGACAGGATATGTCCACCAAACACTTACCAATTCAGCATATATTTGTCTACTGTGTGCCTGGCCAAGCTTAGGTGCTCAGTATATTTTTATGTGTTTGTGCTAAGTATTTAAAGAAAAACAACATTTAAGTGAGCACTGGCCAAATTGAGTTAGTTCAGCAAACCTTTGTAACAGAGGCCAGTGATGCTGTTAAAGTGTGAGGTGTATATGTATAAAAAATGGTAAATGATGCACTCTGTGTTCTCAAGAAACTCAGACTGCTGATTTCAGTCTGGAACATTGTGCTTTATGAAGGAGGCAGTAGAACAGAAATAAAAGGGAGCAAGTCAGAGGATGAGTAAATTAGTGAGGTAATATCAGGTCGGAGTAGGACTCTTGTCCAGTTCACATGAGGTGTTTCACCAAACAAGCGTCCCTAGAGAACCAGCATTAGGCTGGTGGCAGGATTGGGATATGTACAGGTCATATCAGAAATGACCTGAGACTGAGCGTGGGAGACGTGGCTAATTTGACTATGGGAAACAGAATTAAGAGTTTGGGTGACGTTTTGGGGCAGATCACTATTGTGGAAGACCTGTTCAGGGCCCTTCTGATGATGGGTGGTGCGCTCAGTAGAAGCTTGGCAGACATCAGAGGAGCTGCAAAAAGTTTTCACAGCGGAGGGAACGGGCTGCGTGGCCACTCATGTCCCTTTCAGTCTTAGGATTTCATGAGCATAGTTTAAAAATCCACAGTTTGGTATGTGCAGATCCCACTCAGTTCATGAGTTCATACCCGTAGTATAGCAACAGCCTAAGTGTTAGAACCCCTTTTCTCACAGTCCTCTGCTAAATATTTTTTTGTCAGCTGCCAGGCAGCAGTACTTCTTGATTTCTCATTTGTGTGTGATTGGCTGCCAGGACTTGGCCTTTAGTGTGGTGTATCTAGGGTTTTGTTGGTTTCAAGGGAGGGGAAAAAAATGCTTGTGGTCCACATAGCCTGGGATGGCTGGAGTATTCTGTTCCTGAGGAGTTTAGTAACATTTCACAGTCATTGTTGGAAGCCTCCCAGACTCCTGTGATGGAAAGTAGGGACTCTAAGGGGAGCTCCTGTCTGGGGTTGCAGGCTGCCCTCTCCGAGTCTTACTATATTTGCTGGTTTATTTCTCCTAATGGACTATTAGAAATGACCACAGAAACTGGGGGCCCCAACCCAGACCATTTCTATCCATTAAGACCTCCGGAATTCAGATTTAGTGGATTTCTTTAAAGAGCACCCAAGGGGATGCTGATGCTCAGCAGGGCTGAGGGCCTGTGGTGCTGTGAAGGCAGCACACCTCCTGCTCCCTCAGAGGATCCAGGTGCCTCGGAAGTACAGGATCAAGGCCCACCTCAGCCTGCTGAGTCGCAGTCCGCATTAGTTCTCAGGTGATTGATTGACATGTTCACTCAGGTATGAGAAGCATGTCCAGACTTTGGACTAGAGAGTGCGGCTCAAACCGTGCTTCTCTTACTTCCTTCCCAGCTTGCACAACTGTGAGCAAGTTACTTGACCGTCCTGAGCCCAGGGCTCCAGCACATGAATGAGTATGACAGTGCAGGTCCCTGATTCCTCAGCCACAATTCTGACACCCCAGAACCTCAGAAAAGAGAATGTTTTTCTCATAGGTTTGGTGCCACTTGACCTGAACTTATGCGAGGCTATTTGTAATCTCTGTTCCACTTAATATGAATATTATTATTTCACTGCAGATTGTTCGTTAATGTGTTTTCTTATGGATGCTGCTCTAGACTTTCCTAGGAGTGTTATGTAATATACAATGTATACATACATTTCCTTTCTAAAATCCGAAGAAATTCTGAATTCTGAAACATATCTGACCTTGGTTTTGGATAAGGGTTTGTGGCACTGTAGATACCCAGTTTATAGATCAAGTATATATGATGTTAATATGTCAGTATGTATATAAAACCACTGGCAGTTAGCAGGCATCAACAAATGCAGTTATTAATGCTCTTGTAATTCCTCTATTTGTGTGTTATACTTTCCCCATTTGGTTCCTCCCCAGCATCTGTGTATTTCATATGCCAGGCTTTATTCTTCAGATAATTCAATTTTCTGTAAATCAGAAGTAAGTTGAATCTACATCTGGACCTCGATCATCTACTCTGTGCAGGTTACTGGGCTAGATGTCATGGGGAAGTAAAAATGTGTGTATGACAGGGTCTCTGCCAGCAAAGAGCTTAGAATTCTAGAAAGAGAAAACGTAAATATATTGAAAGTTTTTTTTTTTTTTTTAACACATTAGCTGCCATATGAGTTGTATTTAACTCATGCTAGTTTTGAGCCTGGGGTCTTGTTCACCTTGGGAGCCTCTTGAACTATTTTTCAAGTTGCATATAACTCACGTACAGAAAACAATAAAAAATAACAAATTTTTCATTAAATTAGAAAGAATCATTTTGTTTTCAAAGTTTTTATTCTATTTTCGTAATAGAACACCGTGGCCCCAAGGAAAGATTTTTTTTTTTCTAGTGCGGCAGTCAGTGTGTTAAGAAACTACCTAATAACATTTCAAGCCAAGGGGAGAAGGCACATTAGAAGGCACTTACGCTCTTGGCTTGGCCTTCTTCTGGCAAGCTTTTTATAGAGGAGGTGGGGTCTTTGTTGGGCGTAAGGGACCTGTGTATCTTGGGTTATAGAATCTTGGAATGTCATCCCTTAGCTTCTTGATTTTTTTCACCGAGATGATGCATGCCTGGGGTGGCCTAAGGAGGCGGTGTGGTGTGGTGGTTGCGGGTGTGGACACTGGAGGCAGGCCGCCTGGTCTGAGTGACTGTGGGTATTGGGCAAGTCACTTTACCTCCCATGTGCCTCAGTTCCCTCGTCTAGAAATAGGGATAACAGTACTTAACCTTCTGGAGGTGTAAGATGGAAAGCATTTAGCATAGGTGTTTAATAACATTTAGCAGCCTTTTGTTATTGGGACAGTGATGGAGGTTATGTGACTTACTTGGGGCCAGAAGTAGAGTATTCTTGCTGGGGCTGAGGCTTGGTGCAGGAGCCAGCCAGTGGAATTGTGCTCTGGGCAGTTTCTAGTCTCTTTCAGCCTCTGTCCCTTCATGTGTAAGCATCTGATGACTGGTGCATGTACCACAGAAACATTCACAGATACAGTCCTTGCCTTTGAGGAGGAAGCTCTATGAAGTTGCCATTAGGGGGGAATTTGGAAGGCCCAGAGATTCACGGGATGCTTGTTTTGTTTGTGAATGTTCTTCTTAGATGGGGAGGAAAAAGTTAAAACCTCAAAAACTCTGTGGTAAACTGATGTGGGAATCTGATAGTAACAATGTCTCAAGTGATTTAAAGAGTATAAGTTATTAATTTTCGGTAGAGAGCAGTATGCATAAAAAAATGGCAGGTAGGCCAGGCGTGGTGGCTCACGCCTGTAATCCTAGCACTCTGGGAGGCCGAGGCAGGCAGATTGTTTGAGCTCAGGAGTTCGAGACCAGCCTGAGCAAGAGCGAGACCCCATCTCTACTAAAAAAATAGAAAGAAATTAGCTGGACAACTAAAAATATATAGAAAAAATTAGCCAGACATGGTGGCACATGCCTGTAGTCCCAGCTACTTGGGAGGCTGAGGCAGGAGGATCGCTTGAGCCCAGGAGTTTGAGGTTGCTGTGAGCGAGGCTGACACCATGGCACTCTAGCTCTGGCAACAGAGTGAGACTCTGTCTGGGAGGAAAAAAAAAAAGGCAGGTAGAAGAGAATTTCCAAATGTAACCATCACTGCTCTTAGTGGATTCCAGGGTGCCAGAAGCCGCCTTGAGTAGAGGTTCACCACTGCGCTGCAGACAGGCCCTCCTTGGGATGCTGCTGAGGCTGTGGTTATAACTGCCTGAGCCTTCTGTTGCATTCTCCTCGCAGCTGGTGAGCAGGGAGGGCCAGGGACGTACTGAGGAGCCCCTGTACTCAGCCACCTCTGTGATCCCACTGTGGTTCACACCTGAGAGAATAATCTGCAGAGCCCATTTTCATGGGTTCCTCAAAGGGCTGTGATCAGCACAGGTGTTTTACTAAGAGGATCTTCATCCTGTAGAGCAGGGGTCTCCAAACTATGGTGAGGTGTATAATTATTTCATTATATATTACAATGTAATAATAATAGAAATAAAGTGCACAATAAATGTAATGTGCTTGAATCATCCTGAAACCATTCCCCTTGCCCCCTAACCCCTATCTGTGGAAAAATTGTCTTCCATAAATGGTCCCTAGTGCCAAAAAGTTTGGGGACCACTGCCATAGAGAAATGAAGGGGTTTGGTAACGTGTTCCCTCATCTAGAGTGTGAGGCAGTCCTTCCAAAGATTCTCAAATTTAGACCCAAACTCTCCAAAGGAAATGTTAATGTGTCATGGTTCAAAACCTCACTGGGATGGTTTGTGTGCATGTTTGTATGTATATGCCTGTTTTGCTTTTAGTTTCACTAGAGGATATAATTTGGGCTAGTTGTTTCTAAGAAAGCATTTCAAACTTAACTGAATTTGATCCCCATTTCCTTGGTTATAGTTACATAAAAAGACTGCTTGGTGTAGGACACTAGTTCTTAACTGGAGAAGGTTGGGGGGAGGATTTTGTCCCCCAGGGGGCATTTGGCAATGTCTGGAAACTTTTGGAAGTGGGTGGGAGGTGCTACTGGAATCTAGTGACTAGAGGCCAGGGATGCTGTAAACATCCTACATCACCCAGAACAGTCCCCCACAACAGGGTTATCTGGCCCAAAATGTCAGTAGTGCCAAGGTTGAGAAACCCTGGTCTAGAAGTTGTTCATTTGAAGATACCCTTTTCTTGATTTTTAGTGAATGTATGTCTAAGATTTAATGTTTTTATAAGGTGTAGTGCTTTGTACAGAAATTCAGTCTTTAATCATTAAATGAGATCTTTAAGATATTTTAATATAGTGAGGTTCTACCAGAAGTGGGTATTAAGAGGGAATTTGGAGGTCTGAGTGCCTAGGACAGAAGCCCACATATCCATCAAGCCAGTCTAGATAAACCCTTCCTAAGATACCATAATTTACATCAAAACTTTGGTCAGCAGAATGGGAATTTTTGAGTAGGTGCCATTAGAAAACTAAAATAATTTTCCACCTCTGGTTCCCAAGTTCCCCAAATTTATGTCTTGAGCCCATACTGCTCTTTGAGCTTCAGCTTTGTACCTTTGTATTTGTTTAACAACTATTAGTTGAGCCCTTGGTGCATGCTGGGCACCTTCCTAAGTGCCAGGTCATAGCAGGAAACAATACGGGCAGCTCCCCCTTGTCATAAAGCCTGTGTGCTAAGACAGGCCTTGAGGACGGATGGGAGTCCATGTGCTGATTCCAGAAGAATAGAGGGAGATTGTTGGGGCTGGGGGTAGGTCAGGAGAGAAGCACTTCACTTAACTGGTCTGGGAAGAGCTCTTTGACCGGGACCTGCAGGAGGAGGAGTCATTTGGTCTATAAGCCTCAAGAGGGAGTGACTGGGGCATGACTGGGGCTCCCTGGTGTTTTCACCTGGCTGATACCTAACCTGTTGGAGATAGAACTCTTGATTCCACCTGCCGCCCATCCAGTGGTAGAAGACTGGGGAGTGTTCCTTGATCCCTCACATTCTGTCCCTGGAGCTGTTCCCATTCTGCTTTCCCTGCCTCCCTGGTCCCCAGCCCAGGCCAGCGCCCTTGCTGATGGCCCTGGCTGGTCTCTCCAGGTCACTCTGGTTCACTCAGGCCCTTCTCCATGCAACTGCCAGAGAGAGGTCTACAAACATACGTTGCCTCTTGCCCTCCAGACCCCTTCACTGGCTTCGCACTGCATATGGCATTTTTCCTGAAGAGGCCCTGCACTGCTTTCCCTGACCAACTTCAGCCCCAGAGAGCCTGCCTGCCCTGAAGGCTGCGTCCATTCTCCCCTAGCGCCCACCTGCCCCGCCTGCTGTTCTGTCCCCCTTCTGCTTCCTGCGCCTCCACTCTGGAGTCATGTTGCCCTGTTTCCTATGGGTTCCCCCTCAGACGTCCCCCCAGAGCTGTGTCTCTTTCTGTTGGCCATCTTTAGACAAGAAACCACTCACCTGTGCTGCCTTTCATGTGGAGGAGGAGCAGATGATTCACAGGGACCTGCCCTCCCTCCCGCAGAGCTGGGGTTTTTGCATAGGGGATTTTTCTGTCAGTTATTTTTTTCCTCACCTTTCGGAGTATTAAAAGAACCAAGGCATCGGTGGTTAGGGGTGGGGGCAGTGAGCACACCTACGGGGGAGTTCTGTGGCCCCTACAGCTGGCGTATATGCCACCCTCTTTTCATGGAGCGCAGAGAGGTAGCCACGTCTTGATGTAGTTAGTAAGCTTTTGAAGTAAAGCATGGTGAGTTAGTTGGCCTTTCTCATTACAAAAAAGGAAATGGAAAACTAGTGCCACGGTATTGGCATAATTACTCTAGCATGCAAATCGGTGCTGGTAGGAAGTCAAGGTAGTGTACGTATATCCTCTGTCAGTCCTTGAGACGTGTATGAAATAAATGAAGTCTTATTTTGTTAGATATGAAGGAATGCATAGTCCAGGTGTTCGTAACTGAGCGATAGTATATTTATTTGCCTCAGTGTTTTTTTGGATGGACAATATATGCGGAGGGGGCAGTAAGGGTTCTTTTGTTCCTGTCCCTTATTTGTCACAGGCTAATGCTGGCACATCCTTAAGTTTCAAAATGGAAAACGAATGTAGAAGAAGGACCACACTAATCAGATGTTAGTGGGATTCTGAGGTGGCCTCTGAGAGAAGGAAATATCTGAGAAGTTGAGGTGATTTGTTGGTGACAGAGAAACTTCCAAATTGGTCTAGGAGGTGGATGCTAGATATAGACCTATTTTACAGGAAGTAATGAACTGGAAATACTGAAGGTACATTTTTCTAATGAGGGAAAAATATATCCTGTGAGTCTAATGTCTAATTGCTGCTTCTAGAAAAGTTTTAGTTCTAGTCTTTTTTTTTTTTTTTTTTTTTTTT
>NW_012148130.1:1784026-1788360 GCF_000956105.1 Propithecus coquereli | reverse complement strand
TGCTCAGGCTGGTTTCGAACTCCTGAGCTCAAACAATCCGCCCGCCTCGGCCTCCCAGAGTGCTAGGATTACAGGCGTGAGCCACCGCACCCGGCCTTTAGTTCTAGTCTTGATTTTGATTGTCTTGAATTTGTTCATAAGATTGACTTTTTTTTAAGCTTATATATCTCCTGGAAACTGGACATATACCAAGTGAGTATTATATTTAAGCTTTAAAATAAAATCTTTTACAGCATAGAATTTTAAAGACCATGTAGATGGGAACAAATCTTTGAAGGGAAACCTAAGTTTGGTGTGGAAGTTCATCTAATTGAAATTAAACTTAAGGAAGTTACTCCTAACTCCAGATTATCTTCATGTGTTCAAGAAGCTTATTGGAAATCCGCTTTACCAAAAACAAGTTCTTTAGCTACTTGTGATAGAAAATGCTTAAGGAAGCAATTTAAAATTCAGCATTATCTACTTAAAAGGCTGTCTGTTTAAAAGATTCATGGACAAAGCACTTAGTTTTTTTTATTAGTGTTACATACTAGGTGATCTGGAGAATGGAAATAGATTTTTCTTGCCTTCAAAGAACATACAGTCTCCAGGGTGGGGGAGGGCAGATGGGCAGACAGTATGAACTGTTAGATCAGGCAGAAGAACCCAGCAGGCATAATAGAGTAATAGTATTAGTAACTGTGATAGTAGTAACTGTGATAGTAATAGAGGCAGAAATGTCAAAGAATGGGACATTGGAGCACAGCGTGGGAGTAGTGGTGTCTAAAACAGGTTGACAAACTGTAGGTCTAAATGTTTTTTAAAAGGGTTGTAAAAATAGGGAAGGAAGAATATGTGACGGAGACCATATGTGGCCCATGAAGCCTAAAATATTTACTATCTGGCCCTTTACAGAAAAAAGTTTGCCATCTCTTGGGTTAAAGGGTCAAGAATGCTCTGTAAAAAAACTAATGTTTGAGCAGGAGTTTTGCCAGGTAAATAAAATTTTAATCTTCAGGGCAGTATGGGTGAGGATGGGGGTGTTGCTGTGGAGAGTAGACACCATGCATCACACACTGTGCAGTGGGCAAGGGTCAGCTACCTATATGGTGGGGATTGGGAGGGGAGGGCAAAGGTCATGGCCCATCTCAAATGCCAATAAGTTTGAGTTCAGTTCTGGAGGGTTTTTTGTTTGTTTTGTTTTATTTGAGACAAAGTCTTGCTCTGTTGCCCTGGGTAGAGTGCAGTGGTGTCATCATAGCTCACAGCAACCTCAAACTCCTGGGCTCAAGCAGTCCTCCCACCTCAGCCTCCCGTGTAGTTGGGACTACAGGCGTGTGCCACAATGTCCTGCTAACTTTTCTATTTTTAGGAGAGACAGAGTCTTGCTCTTGCTCAGTCTTGCCTCAAACTCCTGAACTGAAGCAATCCTCCTGTCTCAGCCTCTCAGAGTGCTAGGATTACAGGTGTGAGCCACTGTGCCCAGCCCATCAGAAGCTTTCGAGTATGAGAATGATAATATTATAATTAAAATTGTGAGAAATTGAAATAAGTATTACATTTTCTTTTTTTCTTTCTTTTTTCTTTTTTTGAGACAAGAATCTTAACTCTGTCACCCTGGCTAGAGTGCAGTGGCCTTATCATAGCTCACTGCAACTTCAAACTCCTGGGCTCCAGTGATCCTCCTACCTCAGCCTCCTGAGTAGCTGGGACTACAGGGACATACCACCATGCTTGGCTAATTTTTCCTATAGTAGAGATGGGGTCTTGCTCTTGCTCAGGCTGGGACCTCAAGCAATCCTCCTGCCTTGGCCTCCCAGAGTGCTAGGATGACAGGCATGAGCCTATCGCTTCGTCCAGTGTTACATTTTCTTCTGAGACCTTCTCTCCTGAACTTGTGAAATTGCTTTTCCAGAGTGGTTATCTTGCTTCACAGGCCGCCGACTTGGCGCTTGATGTGCAGATGGGGCCAGGATTCCTAGCTTCAGGCTGAAGGTTTGGTGATGAGCTTATCGTGATTGTTTACATTTTTGATCAGCGGCAGACATCTGTGAAGTGTCAGTGATCCATAAATTGAGGAACTTGAAAGAATTTAGAGAAAGACAAAAATTCTTGCTGAAGTCAGTCATTCTATTTCAGTTGTTAAACTTCTGCATGGAGAATTTCAATGTTATCTACTGTATCAAAATCGGCCTACCTGGGTGTGGATGTATTCTTTGAGAGATGAGACATAGAAGAGGTACCCTGACTCCAGACATTTGGATTCCCAAAGACAGGACATCCCTGAGGGCAGAACCTTTACAGTCACTTATTTCAAGAAGGGGGTCTCCCAGGAGAAAGCTGGGTAAAGGTATCCTAACTTTGTAAGTATGTATCCAGAGAAAATACGTGAAGATAAAAATAAAATAATTTTCCCCATTATTCCCCCACCATTAATATCTTGGTTTATAGTCTTTGAATCTTTTTTCAATATAGATCATGTTATAAGGATTAAGTGTGTACATGATATTCTTTGTATCTTACGGTACAGTGAAGGGTGGGTGGCCTGATCATTAAGGCGATGCTGAATTGCTGAGTTTCTGTGATTCTTACTAGTTTGGTTCTTATGGTGAGCATCCTTGCTTCTCTCTGTATTAGTGCCCTTCTGAGCACACCAAGGGCACTGTTATTTTTTAAAAATCAGGGTCTTGCTCTGTTGTTCAGTCTGGAGTGCAGTGGCAGGGTCATAGCTTACTGCAGCCTTCAACTCCTGGGCTCAAGTGATCCTCCCACCTCGGCCTCCCAAAGTGCTGGGATCACAGGCCTGAGCCACCTGGCTATGATGGGTGTTCTTGACCATTCCCTGAATCCTCACCAGCAGGTAACTATCAGTGCTGTGGACTGGTTTTTGCAGAGGTCAGAACTCTTGTCTCCAAGTATGAAGATGATGAAGGCCTTCATTAAAGCCTTTCACTTTGATTCTCAGCTTGATCTGAATGAAATTGCTAAGATGGACTAACATTGTGAGATTACTACTCCACCAAAACAGCAGTTGCCTTTCCAACCCAAACTCTTCATAAAGCCTTCGTCTGCACTAGGGTCATCCTCAAGGAGTTAGGCCAGGCCCGTTGGCCTGGGCTTGTCCATCTGGGGCTGCCTTCATCACCTTGCCCCTGAGAATTTCCACAGTCTAGTGACACAGCCATAACTCTTAGTGGGACTGAGTGTGACTCAGTCTCCCCTTCCCTAGAAGACCCTATCTGAGGGATTGGGTACCCTTAGGGATTAGCTGGGAGCACATGGGTTCCTGTGGACTTTACTTCAGGGGAGGCTTATCCACATGGCCTGCATTTGTTTATGCTTGCCCTCTCTTGCTGAGCTTCCCAAGAACCACACTAACATTCCTCATCCCAGAAACTTTGTAACCATTAGCCATCACTTCCCATTCTCCCACTCTTCCAGCTCTAAGCAACCATTAATCCTTTCTGTGCTATTGATTTACCATTTCTAGAAATTTCATGGAAATGAAATCATACATGTCCTTTGTGGACTGTTTACTTTCACATAGCATAATGTTTTCAAGATTCAGGCATGTATCAGTACTTCATTCCTTTTTTATTGGCAAATAATACTCAATTATATGGATAATGCCACATTTTGTTTATTCATCAGTTGATGGAAATTGTTTCCCTTTTTTGGATGTTACTCCAAATTTGAATAATTTGAATAATGCTCTTTGGAACAGTCCTAGAAGTTATATAATTTTACTTCTTTTATTCTGTGATCGATTTAGAGTTAATTTTTGTGTATGGTGTGAGGTAAGAGTCCAGTTTCATTCTTTTGCGTGTGGGTATTTTGCATGTTGCATGGTCTTATGACCCTTGTCAAAAATTTACTGACCATAAAAATAATCAGTTGACAATAAATGTAAGGGCTTATTTCTGGACACCGAATTCTTTTTTATCTGTATGTCTGTCTTGATTACTTTGTAGTAAGTTTTGAAATCAGAAATTGTTGGTCCAAATTTGTTTTTCTTTTTCAAGATTATTTTGTCTATTCCGGATCCTTTGCATTTCCATGTGTGTTTTAGGATCAGTTTGTCAGTTTCTGCAAAATATAACTTGCTTCCTTCACTTATTATATAATGAACATTTTTCTTTTTCTTAGTTTGTAATTGTGTTGTCCAGTATAGTACTCATGAGCTAGATGTGGCTGGTGAGCATCTGACACGTCACTGGTTCAGATTGACGTGTGCTTTAAGAGTAAACTACACACCAGATTTTGAAGATTTATTGTGCAAAAAACAGAAAGCAGAAATATCATTAATAATTTTTGGTACTGATTACACATTAAAATGATAGTTTTTTTTTTTTTTT
>NW_012148130.1:1758170-1783682 GCF_000956105.1 Propithecus coquereli | reverse complement strand
ATATTTCTGTCAAACAGGTATTTTTAATAGCATGGCATTCTATTATATGGTTGATTGTGTAATGACTGTGTGATTGTGCCAGAGTTTCTTGATTCAGTTCTCTGTTGTTGGACACCTGAGTTGTTTCCAGTTTTCTCTGTTTTACCCAGTGTTGTGATGAGTAACCTTGTAGCTGGGTCTTCCTGTGCTCCTGTGACTGCGGCCACGACAGTTCATAAGGAGGACTTGGGAAACATGTTTGCTGTACTTCAGAGTCTTGGACGTGCAAACTCCTGTGTTGGAAGTTGTTGAATGAGTGAATTAATGTTTTAATTTTAACAAGAAATAGGGTTTCAAAATAAGGCTATAAACAGAGTCACTCAACAAATATTGAATGCTCAGGTAGAGATGTTGAGTTGGTTGTTGGATATGCCAGTCTGGAATTATGGGGGAGGGGGACTGGAGAACATTTGGGAGTTATGAAGAACTGCTTGGACATCAAGCAGGATGAGTGAGCGATGACCCTTGGATTTGGCAACATGGAGGTCTTTGGGGACTTTGGCAAGAGTGGTGTTAGTAGGCATGGCAGGTGAAAGTTTTCAGGGAGAATGGGATGTGTGTGTTAATTCCTGAAAGAGTTTAAAGTAGACAGAATGATGGGTAGGGGAGCTGGGGACATACTACCACTTCCTGTGTTCTGGAAGGGAGGAGTCCAGGAGGGAAGCTGAGAGAGGAAGGGCTGGGCTCCAGTGCCAGAATGGAGGGTAGACTTCGCCCCTAGGATCTGGAGAGCCCACAAAGTGGACAGGCAGGCCTTCCCTTCAGCAGTGGGAGGAGGAGAAAATTTCAGATTGCCTCCGTTTCCAAAAGTTGAAAGTAAGAGTGACAAGGGGAGAAGGGTGTTGTAGGATATGTTATGGAGTTAAATGTAAAATGTGCATGAATTTTTAATACAAAACATAATACTTCATATAAATTGAGTTGCTTCTCAAAGTGCTTACCCTCAGGGTTCTCTCTCCTGTGCCTTTGGGGGTACTTTGGTGGAAAAGTTTGAGAAGCCACTTTATTATTGTAGTCTATTGTTATGTTAAATCTCACCCAAGTGAGTATTTAACCTTTGAAATTCACTTACCCATTCTGTTAGCCTTAATAGAGCTTTTGCAGCTGCTCCAAATATCCCCGCCCCCCCTCCCCGTTCGTGCAGCTTAATAGTTTTTTGGCAAGCCACTTCATTCTGCATTGGGGAAGACTGGAGCCGGAAGCTTTGTGGTGTCTGGAGGTAGAACAGGAGTGGTCGGGATTCTCACCCTTTTTGGAGGTGAGGATGTGGTGGCAGACTGGGTCTGTAAAGTGCAGCACCCTCCAGGGACATTTTCGTAACTGTTTTCGTGTGTTCTCAAAACACTTAACAAATACACAGTGCGTCTTCTAATTCTGGCGAGGTGGTTTGGGCGAGCTGAGCATAGTGCTATTAGCCAACCTGCATTGCCTGCTTTTTTTCTATGTACAATTTTAGTATGGTTAAGCCCCCTCTCCTCCCCACCCCCTCCCACATTAAAGTTCTTCCGCCTGCATAGTAGAAAGTACTGTGAAGGTTTAATTCACCTGCAAAAGTTACTTTGTGGAATGGAAGCCTTTGAGAAAGGAGAGGACTTGTCCTCCTCCTTGACAGGCCTGGAAGGAACTTGATTTGTATAATAATTAGTAGTTTATATGCATCACTAGGTCAAGTAGCTCCTTGCCTCCCATCATGCTTAATCAAATCCTAACTCTCTAAATGAAACTTTGTAGCTTTGACCAAGGTTCCCCTTCCCCTCACCTTCCAGCCCTCGGTAACCACCATTCCACTTTCTGCTTCTGTGAGTTTGACTTTTTTGGATTCCTCATATAAGTGAGATTATGCAGTATTTTCTTTCTGTGCCTGCTTATTTCACTTATCATAATGTCTCTAGGTTCACCCTTGACCATAGTTAATAATAATGTATATTTCAAAATTGCTAAGAGTAGATTTTAAATGTTCTCACCACACACAAAAAAAGATAAGTAGTCGGGGCAATGGATATGTTAATTAGCTTGATTTAATCATTCCACAGTGTATACATATATCAAAACATCACATTGTACCTTACACATATATACAATTATTCTTTATCAATTAAAAATTTAAAAAGATAATTAAAAAAAATTCTGACTCTTCGACCAGCTCCTAAGCCTACATCCTTCTCCATTCCCCCAGGTATCCCCTCTCTTGCTGCTGTTCTCTAGCAGCACGTCTGGAATTCCTAGAGCAGATGTGCCCCTGCCCTAGCAAACCTGCTGTGCCTGCAGCTTTCGGAGGCCTTCCCTGACCTTCGCTAGTGTCTGCGTGCATGCCTTCTCTGCCTTGGCCCACTGACCGCAGCGTGTTTGCCTGTGAGATGGAGCCTTGCTTAGCACTTCATGTTCTTCCCTTCCATGCGGGCAGGGACTGCAGTCTTGTTTTCACTCTAGCATACCCAGCAGCTGGCGAGGTGTGTGGCATGCACATGCTCAGAACGTTTGTACAACAAACAAATCCAGACTTTTGACCCCTATTGTTGTTGTCTTCTGGCCATCAAAGGGTGCTTCCCCCTGCTGTCGGTTCGTGTTGCCCGTGTGTCAACGTCTTTGGTCAGTACTTGTCCTGTTGTTATTTAACAACCATAAGACCACAGTCCTTTATCTGTAATGTTTGGGTCCAGAGGTGTTTGGAATTTGGAATTTTCAAGGTTTTAGAACAGAATTAGTGAATGTACCATATATTGTGGAGTATCCTAGGCAGCACTGTGTAATCAAACACATTAAGATTTTGCAGCAAAGAATGGGAATATTTACACTAAGTGGGATAAATGGAGACTATGAATGGCCCCCTGTCAGATCAGGGCACACCACCAAGTGAGTTATGAACATGCTTTTAGTTTTGAGACCTTTTTGGATTTCTGAATTGTGGATAAGGGTTTGTGGACCTGTCTTGGTGAGCATGTTTGTCACGCATGCTGGAAATACAAAGGAAGAGAACATTGCGCTTGCCCTCCGGTGTGGGAGGCAGGTGATCACCATATGTGGGGTGATGAGCCCACACCGGGAGGGCACTCCTGGCAGATACTGGTGTTTTACTTTTCAGCCCTCATTTTCTTTTGAGAAGTGTGCTCTACAGGTGCTGGTTCAGGTGAGCCATACAAGGGCCTGGCAGAAGGGGCACTGTACTGTGACCCAGGGTCCAGTCTGTCCTTCTCAGAGTTTAGGCAGGAGCTGTTCTGGATTGTCCTGGATCCCCTTCCCTCAGATCTAGCCACTGTAGTTCAGAGAGTAGAGAGCTGACTCCAGATCTGGCTCCAGGTCAGGGGTCTTGTCCCATTTCCAAAACTTTGTGCCTCTGCTCCCTTCCACTGATGGGGAACCGAGATTGGGGGCTCCCTGTGAGGACGTCGTTTTAGGGCCTGGCCAGGGACTGCCATGTCGCAGTCACACACTTGCCCTCTTGGCTGGGCCCAGAGCTTTAAACATTAAGTGGATTCAGTGTACATTTTTCTGACTTTTTAAACACAATATAGTTTTATTTTGATGTATTTGAATACATCTTTAATTTTCAAAATTTATCTGCTTTCTGAAATGGTGCCTGCATTTTAAAAATATGTTTAATTGCCAGACTGCAGGAAAGTCTGCCTTTTTTAAGATCTAATGAAAATGAAGCTCTAATACTCAAACATGCCTAAACATGGATATTTCAAGTATTTACAAAGGGTATAGGATGAAATAGTGTGTTCTTGAAGTAGATGTTTCTCTATTATTTCCATAAAGTTTGTCTATGGTCTTTGATATCTCTCTCATCTGAAAAGGTATATTAAAGGTTATTCTTTTAATTTAGAATTATTTTGTCCAAGGTACTTGACTTAATGGTTCAATTTTTAATGAGCCAAGGTTTAATGAGACACGACAGTATTAGAAACACACATTCAGTCCTTCAGATTTTGTAAAAGGGATTATAATTTTCAGAAGGACTTATGAGGATGATCTTTTATAATGTATTTTAAGATCGTTAAGAATAGAGTTTATATAGTTAAGGTTAGAGTTTGTATTGCAAAAACTTCCTTCAAGACACATTCCGGGGTTTTATAAGTGAATAATCATGACAAGGTGGCATCACCCCTAGTTTTGTGGTTAATGTTTGCTAATAGTTTATTTAATAGGGTTGAGAAGAGACTCCCTCTTGTGTTTTATAATTACCCGTTTCCAGGGACCAGCTTATACTGTAAAAACTTCTGGTGATAATATCTTTGCTACAGGTGTATTATGTTTATGGAATTGGAAATGTTTGATTTCTTACAGTGTGTGTGTATCAATAGATTATGTAGTTTAAAATGTTTGCATCTGTATTGCATATATAAACATGTCAGTTTCCAAGTGTGGCCTTTAGAAGACTAAGGGTTTTTTAAAAGGTCATAATAGAAAATTTTCATGTTTAATTCCTGAAGTATTTTCTTTCATTGGGATTAAAAAAACTGAATGTAACATGTGAAATGGATGCAACACTGTATGATTTTTCCACAGAAATCTTTCTGTTCACAGTGAAGCACAATGGGAAGGCTCCACTAACATTTTAGATGGTATCATAATTTTGGAAAAACCATTTCACCATACGGGTGTTTACAAAAACTGAAGCCATCTCTGTCAGGTTTTGACATGGATTAGCTATATAAGTAGTAAGTGACGCAGTGTCAAAACCAGTTTTAAATTACCTATATTGTCAATATGCAGATTTTCTTTATTTAGTATTAAAATATGAATTTGCCTATCTGAGTAATTTGAAATATGTAGCATAAAAAGAAATAGATCTACCAAACTGAAAATATGCGCGTATCTAAAGTAGTTTCTTTTCTTGATTTTGGTTAAGTTAACAGAAGTATCTTCACATCTGTAATTTCTGGTAACTTAATGAGAACACACTGAACTTTTGGGTCACAATAAATTTTCCCATTATGTAAAATATTTTACACACTGGTTGACTCATTGTGAATTGTAAGTAGACATGATTCTCTTCCTGCGGAAAATAGAAACACACATTATTGTAATGACGATTTGAGCCAATTACAGAATTGTACTTAGGTTACCACATTGACCTTAGGTGCTTTCTATGAGTTGGATTGTTGCAGTCCTTGAGATGGACAGATGGCAGTGGGAGTGAGTTAAGAGCTTTTGTTAGGTTTAGAGGATGTAGTCTTTCTGTAACTGTTTAGTTGTTTATTTACACATAGGCTTTTTTTGTTGTTCTTGTGAATTTTATGTTGAGTTGATGAATGTGTTTTCTTTGGCCTCCAGATTTGTAAATATCTCTAGGTCTTAAAAATCCAGATGGTCTTCTTTATTTCATAGTGGACAGAACCAAGTAAATGAATACCTTTGGGGGAAGGGTGTAGATAGGTTCCCTAGTGAAACTTCTCCCTCATGTTTAAAAGTACTACATTAAAGTTAAGATCAGTTTTTTTTTCCTTGAAAAGCTGTTGAACTGTGAGGTTTGGGGTGGGGGGAGGAAGTTACCAAAGCAATTATGAGTTGTTTTGAACAGTGAGAAGCTTATTTAAGAATTTTTGGAAGGAGTACCCCAAATTCAATTTTTGGTGTAGTGAAAACTCTTGTAACGTTTTCCTGTGTATTTTTTTTAAGTAAGTGAGTTGCATCTCATTAAGTGGTGTCAACAATTGTATGTTTGGCCTTTGGCCTGATTATGTCCACTTTTTAAAAATAACTATTGAGATAGTCACATTCCATATAATTCACTTATTTAAGGTGTCCGCTTCAGTGGTTTTTAGTATGTTCACAGAGTTGTACAACCATTGTCTATTTGGACATTCCATATAAATGGAATCATACACTATGTGGTTTTTTGTGTCTGACTTTTCACTCAGCATGATGTTTTCAACATTTGTTCACCTTGTAGCATGTATCAGTAGGTTGTTCCTCTTTAATGTCAGATATTATTCCATCGTGTGGATATACTACATTTTATGTATTCATTAGTCCATTATAGACATTTGTATTATTTCTGCTTTTTTGGCTATCATGAATAATGCTGCTGTGAACATTCGTGTGCAAGTTTATATCCACGTATAAATGTGTGTTTTCATTTCTCTTGGGTATATACCTAGGAATTTGTTTCAACTTTTGATGCTTCTTTTACCTACTGTTCATGTTCCCATTTATGTTTGTAAAGAGGCTTTGCTGCTTGTAACTGGGGCTTGTTTGACTTCTGTTGGTGACCCAGTGACTTCCTGTTTCATGCTTAAAGGCCCTGGGACCCTCTGTTGCCTAGAGAAACGGCCAGAATTACAATATCCTTCTTTCCTAAGACCAGATCGCATCTGATGGTCATGAAATAGTCTTATTAAATAAGTATCCAGTTAGATTTTTGGTAAATAGTTAAGTATATATCCAAGCCAAATAAATTTTGTCTGAATTTAATATTTTTTCTTGTGTTCTTCTCCCCACTTCCTCTTTGGGACGTCTTTTGTCCTGCGGCCCCAGCAGCACTGAGAATGACTGTGATGATTTTTCTCTGTGTTTTCCCTTCAGGTGGTATACTACTCGCTTCTTTGGATTTTTTTCTTGTAAATTTTGGTGACTGGCTTGCCTGTTTTTGAAGTGATAAATACCTTAAGATAATAGTGATGCTCTTTAGTATTTTAAATATCCAAATGAAACCTACAGGGATGTTTCCATAATTTGCATTAAACTCATGTAAATGTGCATTAATGATATTAGCTAATCTGCCTCAGTTAGATTATTAATTTTATTACTGCTATTTAATAAAGGGGCAGGGTTTGCTATGGTCATTCCAATTAATGGTGAGTATCCTTTGGGTATCTCATCATGTATTTAAGCTGAGTTAAGCTTGGAAAAATTACTAAGTTCTTTGTGGCTATATTTTGTAACTGTCATGCCTTGCATTTTGAAACAGCTTATACTTTTACACATTGGTTGACTCATTGTGAATTGTGAGTAGACGTGATCCTCTTCCTGTGAAAAGAGTGTATTCTATCAGTTGAAAATCAGATCAGCTTTGTAAGGTTCATAGGCTAGGTCTTACTCCTTTCTTACATGAGGAATCTGGGATACAGAAAGAGGGAGTGACTGGGTGGGAGGCATCAGCATCATTGGGAGACAGAGTTAACCCCGCTGTGCACGAGAGGAGCAGGCTGTAAGAAGAGCAGGCCATACCCTCACCAGGATCCCAAGCATCCACGAAGAGCTGAGCACCCACTGATGCACTTAGAAAGTTATTTCTGCCACTGGAGCCTGCTGTCTCCTCATCTGTGAAGTAGAGATAGTAGTAGGAAACCACCTCCACAGGTGCGTAGGGACCTAGTCTGTTACAGTCCTGGGACCTGGTGCCCTTGGTTTTCAGATGGTCGAACTGGAGGGTGGTGGGAATGGTTCTGTGGCATGCTCCTCCTCTGACCTTCCTTCCCCGGCCCTGGAGGTAGCTCATGCCTTCTGCCTGCCTCTCCCCACCAGGGCACACTACCCTGAAATCTCAGCCCTGGATCTGCCATCCTCCCCGTCTCTCTAGGCATTGTTCCAGAAGGCACAACAGTCTTGATGTTGGACCCCTGTTCACTCTTCCAGACCCCCTGGGAAGGGCCACTCAGGCCAGAGCACAAGATTCTGGCCGTATTGGGCTCAGGGTTGCTGGACTGACATCAGTGGGGGAGGAGGCCTCTTACAACACCGCAGCCGTCTGGGGCTGGTGGGAATGAGCCTGCCAGGGAATGAGCCTTGATCCCTGATTTGAAAGACAGAGTTCTACTGGAACTTCTGTGGGAGTGCCCAGATTGGCACCTAAATATGCTCAGAGGCATTTGATGAAAGTTCCTCTGAGGCTTTTAAACTGCTCTAGTGAGTCTCTATAAAGCACAGAAATGGCAAAAAGAAATTACCTCACGCTGCCTCTCTGTGCCTTCTCTTCTGCCCACTCACCACTTGCTGTGAGATTTTCCCCATCAGTCAGGCGTTTACACACGAGGTGCGTCTGGTTTGGTCTAATGTATTAGCGTTTTATATTAATATCTCACCTTAAAAGGGAGGGATGGGATAGAAAGACTACAGTATTTCCTTGGAAGTTTTTCCATAAATCTAATCCATCCCACCCCCATGAGGAAAACACCGTCTTCTCCAGTTGGTGTCAGTGAACTCTAGCCTATGAGAGTGGAAGAAGGGGTGGTTAGGATGTGGAGCCTGGGTGCTGGGCTTGAGTCCTGGCCCTCCCACTTGGACTGTCACTTAGCTTCTCTGTGCCTCAGCCTCCTTGTCTGTCAGATGGAGATGATTCTGGTAGCTTCTTCACAGAGGAACAAGTGAGTTCTGTGGGGCGGCCGGTGGTGGCTGGCCTGTGGCGAGTCCTCCATGAGTGCAGCTGCAGCAGTCAGGTGCTGGACATTGAAGATACCAAATTGACTCTCCCTGTGGGCTCCGATGCAGGGGTCGCATGTGGAACTGTCAGTACAGTGTGGTAGCTGCTGATGACGGGGGCCAGAGGAAGGGGCCTTGTTGCTAGAGGTGGGAAAGGAGTCAGTGAAGACTTCCTGGTGGAGAACAGTCCAGAGCCAAAGGTGTGAAATTGACTTAGGTAGACAGAGGGAAGGCATAGAAAGGGTGTATTCTTCAGAACAGCATAATGTTTGCAGGGATACTGCAGGTCATTTCATGTTACTAGAATGAGAGAGTGACCAGTAGATACCTTAATTTGTTTATTCATTCATCCAGTGTCAGGCTGGGCACTAGTCAGAGGGTGGAAGAAAACACATCTAAACAGAGGCTACTTTAGACAGTAATGTCTGTCAGGGATTGGTTACCAGAATCGCCAGAAGACAGCTGTTATTGATTGAGGGGCAGCACAGTGGTGTCGTATAGTACAGAGCTGCCCTTTGGGGTTCGAATTTTGGCACTTGCACTTGGTCACTAGTTGTCTTGGGCAAGCGTATGCCTCAGGTCCCAGATACCTAGGTGTCTGTCCATCGTGGTGGTGGCAGTGCCTGCTCAGGGCTGCTGATAGGGAGGGATGGGTCCTCATGCTTGCTGAGGACCCACTGGTACATGCTGGTGAATGTGCACAGCCATCTGGAGATGTCTTCCCCTTCCCCTCCTTTCCCCAGTGGAGTCCACATCCTTCAGCTCCTCGTAAATGTTCCTTGCTCACAGAACCTTGTCCTGGATTCCCAGATGAGCTCTGGTTCTGCTTCCTGTGCAGCGTTGGGCCTTCTCCACCATATTCATCCTCACGCTGGGGATGGCTTGTTCTCCATTAGTCTTCCTACCAGAGTGCCTCCAGATAAACCACCATGACAGGAGGTTTATCTTAGACTTACTGGTTGAGTATCCCTTATTCAAAATGCTTGGGACCAGAAGTGTTACAGATTTTGGATTTTTTTGGATTTTGGACAATTTGCATTATGTAATGAGCTGTCTTGGGGATGGGACCCAAGTCTAAACCCAAAATTAATTTACGTTTTATATATACCTTATAAACATAGCCTGCAGGTAGTTTTCTGCAATATTTTTAATAATTTTGTTCATGAAACAAAATGTTGACTGCATTTTGACATGCAACTCATTGCATGAGGTTAGGTGTGAAATTTTCCAATTGTGTCATGTTGGTGCTCAGAAGTTTTGGATTTTGGATTTTTGGGTTAGGAATGGTCAACTTTTATGTTTTACATACAGCATGTGGTTCACTGAATGTATGGAATGAATGAATGAAAATTAAAGATTACTTAGTAAGCATGCTACTATTTCAAAAGTCTCTTTTTCCGAATTTGATTGTATGGTCCATGGTTTAATGTTTCAAGTGCTCCATGTAATGGTTATTACCGTACTGTGGGGGTAGCTGGGTGTTCGCAGTGATTGCTGCCCACAGAGGAACTGGAAGTACATTTTTTGGAATGAAAATCATGGTTGATTCCCAGGAGTTCCTCAGCAGGGGCTTTGAAGCTTGTGCTAAGCAGCAGATGTGCAGATTCTCACAAGGAGTACTTGAGCACTAAAGATGTTGTGTCATAATGCACATTTCACTCATTTCAGCATTCTTACCCAGCACAATCAGTTGTCACAGCCATCCTCCAGTAAAAACCACACACCAGGCAACCTTTAGGAAACAGGCTGGAAATGTAGAAATACCCCTAGGTGTTTGCAACATTTTTTTTTAAGATTCTTAAAAATCTTTGACAGCTTTCTGTGCTGGGAGTCTCTCTCCAGCGCTTTTGCTTCTGAGGTTGGTAGCTTTCAGAAAGACTGCAATGCAGCGGTTACCAGAGTCCCTGTTAATATGGAAACAACCCGTGGTGAAGTCTTTTGCTCCCCTTCACAACTGCTGACTATTGCCGGCAATCTGAAGGAGGAAGTAATGAAGGTAATACTCCCCTGGACCTGGTGGTTTAGTGATTAGAACGTAAGCGATTTTGTGAACGCTGTGGCTAGCACAGGCATGACCTGCAGCAGCTCTGTTAAGTTATTGATGCGGTGGGCTTCTTGGGAATGTGAAATTGAAGATGCCTTTGCAGTTTGTACACAATAATTTTGTTTTCGTCTCTCTGTTCAGATGGTGGATTATAGGAAGGTAAGGGACTTTAAAAATCATGCATTTATGTCTCGTAAATGTTTATTAATATCTCTGGTCAAGATAAAGAATTATGATTGAATAGATCTCTTCCGAACCTGAGAAATAAAACTTCATATTTCTTGTTAATGACAGTTTTGACATTTGAAAAGTTACCTTACTTGGTGTTGACAAATCCCTTCCAATGAATTATTGAAGACGTTCTTTGAAGAGATCTGCTTTTTCTTTAACTTGCTAAACATAGTTGAATTTCAGAGATGTAGATATGGATGTAATATATTTATTTCTTTAACTTAAGCAACAACAGTTTCATTAATATGAAGGGAACATTTTGTTTTACAAAATCTCACCCATACGGCTGTAGATGATGAAGTCTAATTTCCTTAGTTCTTATTTTGCCTTCAGATGAGCATTTTCGGATGTGTGGAGCTCTGTGCTTATCCATGGGGTGAGCTGGGTCCTGGGTCCAGCTGGTCCTCTTTGTTTGTTAGAGGGAGGCCAAGAGTCAGAACTGAGATTTATTTTGCATTGAATTGGTGGCCCCAAACTGTATTAAGTGCATTATGGGTGGTAATTTATATGTCCAATGCCAAGAAACATAATGTCAGGGTTACCATGGCAACTGCTTGCATTCTGAAAAGCTTATGAATGGGTTCTGAACCTTCTGGCGTTTTAAGTGAGATTTTCCCAGCTGAGAGCCTGCATTCATGATTAGTGTAAATAAATTCAGCTTTCCATGCGAAGCACATCCTTTTCTCTTCATCTGCCAGGGTTGTCCATTCAGCTCAGTTCTTTCTCTGGTGACACTGCCTTGGTCTGTTGGTTCCTGACAACAGACTATGGTTGAGAGATGGTTTTCAACTTCAGGCTGGGGAGCTAGCCTGTGTGTGTAATATACTGCCACCTCAGTCTGTGGCTGTGTAGAATGGGGCTGGCATGTCCACACCTTCTGAAGACAGACAGTATGTGACATCCCCAAAAACATAATTGTTGGTGTGGTCCTGGCAGAGCTTTCCGTCCATCTGAAGAGCTGCTTTCTGGTAACACTCCAGGGCTGTAGAGAGCCTGACTTCCTGGGAACTATCCCTGCCTGTTTCCAGGATATCATGGTGGTTGGTTTTGGGGAGGTAGGCCCAAATTAGACCCATGTTCAAACAGTCAAACTTGCGAAATAATAAATGAGGGCCTATCGTCTCTGTTACCAAAGAATTGTTTGCTGTTTGTTAGAATACGGTAGCATAATTTCTTTGAAAACTAGTTCCCCTTGTGCATTTAAACTATATTGATATGTTGAGCGCATGGGACTGAAACATCTGTTTGTAATTCCAAGGGGCCTGAGGTCTGAGGGGTGGAGCCAGGGAGGAGCTGCTGAGGCAGCCCAGGGAGGGTGATAGCATCGTACCAAGGTCTGCTGAGGATGTGGCTCTGGGAGAACACTTCACACTCCTGTAGAATTCATTCTCTGTTAATGAACATTAACATAATAGAGTTTAAACTTGAAGATAGATTCAACCACATATCAGTGGCCACAACCGTGGTTCATCTGTAGGCCTCAGTTAAGAATCTTTGTCTTAATTCAATCCCTTTATTTTTACAGATGAGGAAAATGAGGCCCAAAGAAGTTATGCCACTTGGTTAAGGTCCCAAACCAGGTCAGAACCAGATCTAGGATCAAAAACCTGGCTCCTGGCTCTCTATTCTTCTAAGGATCACTTTCCTGACAAAAGAGGTTTGCTCTCAGTTCCTTGTTCTTTGCTTTCTTTTTGTCAGAAAGGGGTTTATCATAACAATAGGCCTCTGATTTAGAGCTCTCTCTGATTCAGAATTTTAAAAATTTCTACCTTCTCTTCCTTCTTTTTTGGTCACTTGTTGAACTTCTCTACTAAGTATGCTGGAGACATGTACGGGAGGGACAAAGGGCATGACTGAGCCTTCAGCCTGGAGTGTCGAGATAAATTCTGGCTCAGCACCCACATTTCTGCCTGGCGGTGGCATTCTGTATTCTTACAGAGAAGCTGCAGTGCCAGTTGTCACTTGGGGGTGAATCTGAATCACCACCTATTAAATCAAGGTCATAATGCTGTATTTACTAAGGCAGGACAGCATAGTAATTTAGGCTTAACTTACAAGTTACAACTTTTTTATTACAAGTAATAAGAGGTTCAGCTCATGCGGGTTGAAATACTAATTGACTTTTTACCCAGATTCCATTTAACCCTGGTTTTTAGTTTTCCAGTCTTCAAAGAAGATTGAGATGTTATTGTAGCACTCACTTAGGGGGACAGATTGTATTTTCCTAAACAGACTCAGTGATATCTTCCATTCTCCATAGTCTTCTTCCGTGAACTTTGATGAAGAGGTAGGTTCTCTCTCCCTTTCCTGTGAACCTGAGCTGGGTTTGTGACCTGCCTCACCCAGTAGTGTGGCAAAGTGGTGCTCTGTGACTTCGCAGGTAGGTCTTAAAAGGGGCACAGTTTTTGCCTGGCTTGTCTTTTTGGGATACTCGCTCTGGGGGAAAGCCAGCTGCCATGCTGTGAGGAAGCCCATCTAGCCACACAGGAAGACCACACAGCGAGGCCATTAAAGAGCCATCCCTAAGCTGCCAACCAGCAGCCCACCCGGCATGTGAGATTCTGGCTCTCCCACCTTCTAGCCAAGGCCTGGACACTGTGGAGCACAGACAAGCCATCCCTGCCGTACCCTGTCTAGATCCCTGACCCACGAAACCTGCGAGCGTGACAAAGCGTGGTTTATGTCACTACATTTTGGGGGTACTTTATTATATAGCCTAGTTACTAGTATCCTCACTGTTTTCATTCACCAATATTAGATATGGGATTTTATTACATGCTAGAGATAGAAAGCATAAGAAATTAGTACTTTTTTTTGATAATCATACTTTTTAAAAACTTATTTTTAATAACTTTGAGATAATTTGCCTATCCTGACTCTATGCTGTTATAGTGTCCAATTCAGTGTTTTTAGTATATTTGCAGTTGTGCAACATCTCTACTTCTTAATTCCAGAACATTTTTATCGCCCCCAAATAATAATCACACTCTTAATCTAATTTATTCAACAGACAAATAGTAGTAAAAGATTAGGATTACCAGACAGTATGTAGAAACGTGGTGCTGTATGTAGGACCTTGTTGGCACATGGCTGATGTTTGTGGAATCTGTGAATTCAGATTGAAGAGCACGGGTGGTGACCCACAATTTGAAGTTGGTTGTGGCTGCAGCCTTTCTGAAGCATCTGTTATGCGAACCCGTGTTCATGTTGAGTCTTTGATAAGAGGTGAGCTTTAAGCTGGGTTTTCATGGAGGAGAAGATAAGGAAAAGTTTGAAGGAACAGAGAGTGTGCTACAAATAGGAAGGCCATCTCTGGCAGATCTCCCTGTCAGATGGGTCTGGAGTACACGGGGGTTTGGTGAGCATTGTTGAGTTCAGATGTGTTCAGGCAGGAGAAGAACTTCCCTACACGTTCTCCCCCACCACATGTATGTGCTCCACCTGTGCTCTTTCATCCCCACAGAGGCACATACAGAAGTTGGCATCATGGGCAGAAGCAAAGGCATGGCCCAAGGAGTCAAGAGCTGTTAGCAGCCTAGACCAGGGGTCAGCACGCTGTTTTTGTAAAAGACCAGATAGTAAACATTTGTGGGCCAGTTCTGTGTGTCTCTGCCATTGCAGATGGATGATATGTAAACGAAGAAATGCCTGTGCTCTGGTAAAGTGTTAGTTACAAAAAGGTGGGCCATGGTTTGCCCGCCCCTGGCCTAGATGAATATACCTGTGCCACCTGCCTGCCTTTGTTCCCAACACAGATGCCACTTGTGCTGCCTGTGTCCTGCTCAGTGTTACCTGTACTGACTGACAGGAGGCAGGCTGGTGGTATACCCTCTTTCTTGAGGTGGTGGGGCATTCTTACAGCACTTAGTCCCTGGCTGTCCCCCTAGATTGAGACCTCTGTGGGGCAGGAAGCACATTTCTTGTTGCTCTGTCTCCGGCTCAGCATTCCACAGGGACGCAGTAAGTGTCTGAATAACTTAGGAGCCCCTGAAAAGTGCTAGGACTGTTGCAGATTTGGAGATGGTTGGCAAAAATGACAGAGAAGGAATAAGGGCAGTGGCGGGTCCAATAGCATCTAGATCCTGTTGCTCAAGTGGACACGCGGGTAATACATGTGAAAATCCAGAACTCTGAGAAGATCGAGAATGCAATCTTCAGAAGTTTCTCTTTGGCCCTGTGTAGAAAACCTAGGACAAATACTAATATGTTGTTATACTTATGTGAGGGAGAATTAAATTATTAATAACTCTCGAGAGAGAACTCCATCAGAAGAGTCTTAGAAGTAATCTTTTATATGGAGAAAGATTTTTGCTTTTAGATCTTGGAGGACACTGAATTTTCTTGATAGGAGGAATCCAGTAACCTAGGTGCCATAAGGGGCTGACTTACTTAGGTCTCTAAAACAAGCATCTCAGCAAATAGCATGGTGTTGAGTTCTGTAGGATAATCTAAATAAAACCCCAAAGAAAAAAACCAACACATTCTTTAACTTCTGCTGAAGTCCACATGAGGGATATTCACTAATTTATGGTAAGCGAAATGGTTCCTGGTATTAGAAGCCTGTGATACACTAAAAATGAACTCAGTAGCATAATCTCATTTAAATTGTTCTTTGGTTTAGAAGAATAAAAATTACATTCATTGAAGGGCAGCATCTTGACATGTCAAAAGGGGAGATGATATTCAATTAAAAATGACAAATGTTCACATTTAGATAATCCCTGCATATGTTACAGAATGGCATTTCACAGACCAGTTCATTAATTAGGAATCTTTGCAAGGGTCTTAGGACCACAGATTGTGGAAAGCATCCCTTTTGTGTAGTACCTTGGCAGCCTTTGTTCAGCTGTAGAATATCTACATAACAAGGTGACTTCTGTTTTCTGAGTAACTTCCGCCATAGCGTTGAAACTGTGTTCCTGAACTCCGCAGGCTGAGTTAAAACATTTTTCCAAGCTTAAAATTTGTCTCAGGTTTGCCACATCATGAGGAGATGCCTCTTCATTATTTTAGACTATTGAAGACACAGATTGTGAAATGCTAGAACCTCAGTCGGAGCCTAGATCTTTGCAGCTCTCCTGTCCAGCTCTCCCATGTGCACCTGGCCTGCCCTGCCTGACTCTCCGGCCCCGGGCTGCCTGCTGCCCTTTTATGGGACGGCCTTCTGTCTCCTAACCCCTGCCATGGATCCCCACTGCCCAGAATACCGGAGTCTTTCTTGGCTTAGAACCTTACCTCAGAACTCACAGTTCTTAGAACATTGTTTTCCTTTTTCTTTTGCCTGGGATTTTGAAAATGTCTAGTAGTGCTGTATGGTTTTATTGTTCACCATCATGGGTGGTTTGGCTTATTACAACTTGCAACTTCAAATCTTACAAAACAAATTTATTTCCTGCTTTCAGATTTGCTTATCTAAAAATTCTGTTTATAATATATTAACTTAGCATAAGCCTTCTAATATATAAGTTGTTAAAAAACAGCTCCTGTATCACCTTTAATAAAGATAGTTTTGAAATGTAATTTAATGCCTGGAAGTCAGTTAGTACTGAGGTTTAATTTTGTACTTGGAAAACAAGTATGAGAAGAAAAGTATCCTTTTTCCTTCAAATTAATTTTTTTAATTGACATAAAGTTGTATATATTTATCATATACAACATGTTTGGAAGTATATATACATTGTGGAATGGTTAAATCTAGCAAATTAGCAGGTACATTACCTCACATAGTTATCCTTTTTTTGTGATGAGAACACTCAATATCCACTTTCTTAACATTTTTCAGGAAGAAAAGTGTCTTTTTAATAAACACATTTTCTAAGCTCTGGCCAGCAACCCATTCAATTCAGTTACTATTTGTCAAGAATTGTAAACACATACCCACACACAAACACACTAATATAAGCACTAGTACAGCAAAAAGTTTGTTACCCTAGAATTATAACAGGATTTTTTCCCCTCTATATAATCTACAAAATGAGATGTTGAATTAATGTTTAGTACTGAGCCACTTTTTAAACATTTGATTTTTATTTACCTATGCATTTACTTATGTTTATGATTTTAAAATCTGAGAATTACAGAAAATAGTTGATTTCAACTTATCCTTCAAATTATAGCTTCAACATCCTCTCCTCAGGGAGGTCTTCCCTGTATCCACATACATGGGTGTCACTGTGGTGTACCCTGTGCACTTTGCTTCCGTGATTTTCCTGCCTGTCTCACACACACGTTCCACACAGACACACCCCCCACACACGTGATTGCTGGTGCTGTGTCCTCCTCCCTGTAGTGTGTGCTCTGTGTGGGGGCGGGGTCTGTGTTTTTTTTGTCTTTTTTTCCGTGCGTGTTTTGTGTGTATACGCGACTGTGGGTGTGCGCTTTTTTTTTGGGTGGTTGAATGATTTGTGTCTACCTTTTCCTTTACAGTACTTTCTTAGATGTTTTCAAATGTTTTCTGATTCAACCAAGAAATCTCTTCTCCATTACTAACTTAACTGCTTTTTCAAATTATTGAATACTTCTGTTATCTCCCTTCTCTAAGGAGTAGGAAGCAACTAAGAGTAGATGACTTTCATGTTCTGAGTGGCTCCCTCCTCCCTTTTCTCTTCCCTCAAGTTCTCAAACTCCTGACCTCATGCAGTCCTCCTGCCTTGGCCTCCCAAAGTGCTAGGATTACAGGTGTGAGCCACCACTCTCGGCCTCTTCCCTCAAGTTTTTTCTCATGTCAGTGAACAAATATATTGTGACCTGGAAAGAGTTCACACTTTGGTACATCTCTAAGTTAACATTGAGTTGGATGCCACGTAGGAAAGTTTGTATTAGTGGGTACAGTGATTTTAGCAATGGGGTGGGGTTGCATTTAATTATGAAGTAGATATATTCTAAAGGGTTTATATAGCGTGAAGAATATTAAATTCAAAGAAATGTTACAGTAGATATCTTAAATTTTCAACATGACTCTTACCTAGCTGTAAAAATATATCTGACATTTTATGTTTTAGACGTAAATAAGTATACAGTGGTAATGGTAATGGATGTTGGATCGGGATTTCAGGTGGGTAAGGCTTCAAGGAAACCTATCACAGTGCCAAAAGCAAAAGCAACAAACACTCTCCATTATATTAAGAGCTCCAAAACATGGCTTCTTGCCTCCAAGAATACTTTTAAACATTACTGAGCAGCGTGGGACAGGAGTTCCACTCTTCCTTTGCTCTTTCCTCCTCCTCATTCAGATCCATTTGGATGAGGCTTTTCAAAAGTAAGCTAAGTAATTCCACTCAATACTCATATTAGAGTAGCTAGAAATTAAGCAAATAATTGTTTAAATGATGTGAGAAAGTTTATTTTAGCCTGGCTGAGATCTTAATATCTTCCTTGAAGTCAGAAATGGCCTTATTTGATTTAGCTAACGGTGTTTTCTCTGATAGATCTGGTTGTGAGTGTCATATGTTAGTCCTAAGGGGATAAATAAACTCTGGGTATGTCATTGCTGAAATTCAAAACAATTTTAAAAAGATACCTTAGTTTTAAAGTGGAGCAAATGCATTATTGGTATTTTGGGAATTTTGAGGTGTGTATTTTGCTTCTTACTAAGTAATTATTATAGATGGTCTCACAGGGTTTGAATTTACAGGTGTCAGAGCCATGGAGAGTACTGTGCTCAAGTTGCCATGGAAGGATCACTGGTCCTTGAGACCCAGGTTTCAGTCCTGGTGACTCTGACTTAGGGCACGTTGATTCGTGTCATGAGCTACTCAACAGTCCAAGCTCTGGCCAGCAGAATTGGACCATTGAATATCTTTTTAAGATAATTTGAGAGTGCAAATGGCACACTGATTGAACGGCATAAATCGTTATTGATTCTTACCATGCAAGGCAGTGAGCATGGCTTTGTTGAGGTAGCACCGTCTGGTAGCAGACATGGTAATTGAGAACATGGACTCTGGAGGCAGACCACTCTACCGCTTTGTGAGATATAATGTTGGGAAGTTGCTGAATCTTTGTGCTCCAGTTTCCTCATCTCTATAATGGGCAAAAAAATGAGAAAAATATTTATAGTTGTGAGGAATAAATTAAGAATAACTACAAGGAGTAAATTAATAATAACTACAACCAGTATCTATCAAATGCTTAACTACATGGCAGCCGCTATTCTAAGTACTGAGGATACAGAGTTGGGTGACACGTTTCTGTCTTCAGAAAGCTCACAGCCAGGTGGGAGAGAGCATAGGAAGCAAGGCGAGAGCAGGCTTGTAAGTGTTACAGTAGAGGTACTTATAGGACCTGGGTTTGAGGAGGGTCAGTTTCACTGGGAGAGAGTGTTAGAAAAGGTACCTACGGGAGTTTAATTCAACAAACAAGAAGTGCCTGCCAGGTGTGCCTGGTGTCTTGGTTAGGTGTTGGGACTACAGGATAAATTTAGCGTGGTTCCTGCTCTGAAGGAGCATAAAGTTTAGTGGAAAACTATGAGTCTAGCGCTAAATAGTTGTCAGGATGCCTGAGTGGAGTCTTGAGGATGAAGTGCTTGACGAGACATGGAGTAACAGAAGCACAGAAGTCAGCAGAGTGGATCACGGTTTGCAGGCCACTCTCGGGATGAGGGAAGCAGGGTGCTGCACCAAGCTGGGTGGCTAGACTCACACCCACAGTCCAGGTCAGAAGGAGCAGATGGGGGAGGAAAGTGTGCATGGATTGGGGGTACTTTGCGTTTTTAAATAGCATTTGATAATTAAATTGAGTTCAGTGAGTTCTAGACAATTTCTGCATAAAAATTATAACTTTGAATTTCACAGTCTTTGTTCTTCCACTAAGTTTAATACCATAAATTTTTAATTAAGGAGAAATCTTTTTTGGTCAGCACATTTGAAAACATTTTCCTGCATATGTGCCTTAGAAAATGAAATAAACTGTAGAGAATATGTGGAAATTGGCTTATGTGTAGAAGTTCTTTTCTATAGATGAGATGGTCCTTTTGCCTGCTAAGTGTTCCTATCATACTTATTAGCTAGGATTGGGAGTTGGGAATACTTAGGAAATGAGCTGGCTAATTTCAGAAAGATGGTAATCCTGCAAAACCAAGAAAGGAAGTGTGTTGGTTGATTTGCTTTTAATTGAACTGATACATTTGGAGATTGAGCACCTACTTTCACCAATCAATAAATTGACTTTGTAGCAGTTGCTACAGATGGCTGCCCTTGGCATACCGTGTACTGTAAATGTATCACCCAGATACTGTATTGTTACACTATCATTTTGCAGTCTGTGTGTGCATATATTTATTTAGTAATTATAAGAAAGTTTTTATGTTCTCTTAGTACTTTCCTATGTACAGAGTGCTTTTGTTTACTAATTTATATCCATTTGACACACATTTAATGATTGCTTTTGATGGGTATGGTGGGAACATGTACATATGCGACTGTTAGTTGCAAATAGAAGTAATTAGAGCATAGTTTTCACATTGAAGCAATCTGTTTCTAAGATATCTCTGAGAAAGAAAACATTAAGTGTGTGGGTTTTGATAAACTCTTGTAGTGATAAGGTGTTATATTAAGTCTGATTCTGCTGAGTAAAAGTTATTCCTGGAGGTTTCCACTGTGATAGCATGACAGGGACCAGATTTACACCCCAGCAGGACTAGGGGGAGGCAAGTGAGACACTTGTCTCGGCTGCACACAGTTTAAGGGGGCACCAAAAACCTCAGTAATTGAGATTAATATTTTAATGAAGTACTTTTTAAAAATCAAATTCAATGCAAAAAATAAAATCCATGATCTCTGGAATAAAAAAAAAATCCATGATGAAAAAAATCAAAATTTTAAATAGAGAATAAAGAGAGGGTCAGTATTAATGGTTTTCCTTTTGTCTGATGAGGCCTGGCATGACCCTCCTCCCGATATGTCTTTGTGTAAAGTTTTGATATTTTGTTTGTCATGGATTTTTTTCATTAATTTTGATTTTTATTTCTGTTACAGAGGTTTTTGGCACTCCCTTAAAATTTGTGCCTGGCGCAAGTGTCTCACTTGCCTCACCCTAGTCTCAAAATGACTTCCATCGTAATCCACCTGAAAACCAGACAAAATGTATGAAACAATACTTTTCATACCTTTGACACAAGGTAGGAGTGTGTTCCCCGAAATAAGGGAAACAAATGAAATGAGTCCCATCATATTCCAGCTTATTCCCTAGAGCAGGAGTCTACAAACTTTTTTCTATAAAGTGTCATATATTATGGTAAATATTTTAGGCTTTGTGGGCCATCTGGTCTCTGTCACAACTACTCTACTATGGTCTGTGGCTGCTTTCATACCAAGGATGTAAATGAGTGGATGTCAGTGTTATTTACAAAAACAGGCGGCAGGTGGGATATGGCTTTCAGGCCTTAGTTTGTCGACCTTGGCCAAGAGACAGTTTCCACATTTCAGGGCAGGAAGAAAGAAGTCAAAGAGAACCCAGTGTTTGGGGCGGACAAGGCAGCTAGAATTTGTGCAGCAAAATATAAGCGAGAAAGGGGCAGCTTAGAGAAGAACTCCAGAGATCTACAGAAGGCCCACCTTAAAGCCATGTTTAAGTACTAATCTGCACATACATGAGAGGAAACACCTCAAAGCCAGGGAAAGAACCACCAGAAAGGGGAAGAACAAACAATTCTTGAATATCAGTCACACAGGGCTGGGAATAATTTGTGTTCCCACCCCCCAGAGTGGCATCAGTTCGATCCTTTTAAGGCTTTCTTTTTCATCTTTGTTAGGGTGGGTTCAGAGCAGCTTTTTCATCTAGGACATCAGATAGATTCCTCAGAAGAGTATCTAGGACTAATTCAGTGGGGCTGAATTAGTCCTAGACTAATAGGCTGCTCTGGATCTACCCTAAACTGATTCCAAGTAACTGAACTGGATTCCCAGAACAAAGCCCCACCTGTATTTAAAAGGATACGATATAATCCAGCACCCAAAAATGTAAAAAAAAAAAAATGTCTAGCATCTAATACACAATTACCAGGTACACAAAGAAGCAAGAAAATATGATACTAACCAGGAGGGAAATCAATCAGTAGAAGCAGACCCAAAAATGACAAAAGATGATAGAATTAGCAAAGGACATTAAAATAATTTATAAATATGTTGTACATGTTCAAGAATGTAGGAAAAACATGAACATAATGGTGAGTGAAATGAAAGATATAAAAAAAGATTAAAGTAGACCTCTAGAGATGAAAATACAATATCTAAAATGAAAAATACAGTAGATTGACAGCAGATTTGTACTATAGAAGAAAAGATCAGTGAACCTCACAATATAACAATAGAAACAATCCGAAGTATAGCACAGAGAATAAAGACTGAATGAAATAACAGAGCATCAGTGACTTGTGGAACAAAATCAGCTAGTCCAGGATATGTGTAACTATAGTTTCAGAAGAAGAGGAGGGAATATAAACAATATTTAAGTAATGGCTGAAATTTTTCCAAATTTGATGAAAACTGCAAACTACGAAGCTCAAAAACCCTAAACAAAATAAACATACAGAACCTACCGAGGTACTTCATAATCAGATTCCTAAAAAAACAGTGCTAAAGAGAAAAATCTTAAAAAGAAGCCAGAAGAAAAGAAGACACGTTACAGAGGAACAAAGATACTAATAACACAGACTTCTGGTCAGATATTGTGTAAGCTAGAAGATGACGGAGTGACATTTTGGAATACTGAAAGAAAAAAACCTTTTAGCTTAGAATTCTGTACCCAGCGAAAACATCTTTAAAAAATTAAGGTGAAATAAATTTTTAGGCCAAGAAAAGTTGTGAGAATTAATTGCCACCAGAACTGTACTACTTGAAATATTAAAGGAAGTTCAAATAGAAGGAAAATATCAGATGGAAATTTTTACACAAAGGAATGAAGGGAACCAGAAATAGTCAATAGATGGGTGTTCTCACTTTTACACTTAAAAAAATATTGATTATTTAAGGCCCGGTTTGGTGGCGTACGCCTGTAGCCCCAGCTACTCGGGAGGCTGAGGCAGGACAATTGCTTGAGCCCAGGAGTTTGAGGTTGCAGTGAGCTAGGATGATGCCACTGCTCACTGCTCTCTAGCCAGGGTGACAAAGCAAGACTGTCTCAAAAAAAAAAAAAAAAAAAAAGACTATTTAAAGCAAAAATAACCACGTATTGTGGGACTTGTAATACTTGTAAATAAACGGCAACAGTAGCACAAAGGGTGGGAGGCGAGAAGTGGAAGTACAGTGTTACAAGATTCCATAACTTAAGTGATGTGATATATCTGAAGGTAAACTGTGATAAGTTAAAAATATATATTATATCCAGAAAAATATTTCATCAGGGAAAAAAAGAAACATTAATTGCTAGTATGAGGAATATGTTAATAAAAAGAGATATTACTACAAATTGTACAATGAAAGGATCATAAGAAATATTATGAATACTTTCATGTCAATAAATCTGACAACTTTAAATGAAATGAACACAAAGCACCGAAACTTAAGAAGAGATATGTAACTCGTATAACTCTATATTTATTAAAGAAATTGAATTTTTAGTTAAAATACTTGCCTCAGAGAAAACTCCAGGCACAAATGGGCTTCACTGGCAAATTGTATTAAATACTTAAGGAAAAAATAATACTAACCTGGCAAAGACTTTTTCAGAAAAATAGGAGGGGATATTCTGGCCGGGTGTGGTGGCTCATGCCTGTAATCATAGCACTGTGGGAGGCCGAGGAGGGAGGATCGCTTGAGGTCAGGAGTTTGAGACCAGCTTGAGCAAGAGTGAGACCCCGTCTCTACTAAAAATAGAACAATTAGCCAGGTGTGGTGTCATGCACCTATAGTCCCAGCTACTTAGGAGGCTGAGGCAGGAGGATCGCTTTAGCCCAGGAGTTTGAGGCTGCTGTGAGCTAGGCTGACTCTGTTTCAAAAAAAAAAAGTAATTGAAGAAGGAATAGAAAACCTTAACTAGTCCTATAACCATTTAAAAAGTTTATAAATTTACCAAATGTGATTAAAGGAATATTGAGAATGTGTGTATACATACATGTGTTATCATTTATTACCTTAATTGATGTGCGCAGTTTGAGTACAAGATTAAAACCCATGTTTTTGAATATGTGATTGTATCAGTGAGAGCTTTCTGATGTAAATTTTAGAAAACTCTAAACCATAGCTGTTGTAAGTAACAAGGGGATTTATTGATCACCAGTGGCTAGCTGTAGTTGCTCCAGGTGGCTCCGTTTCTTCCCCAGCATCATTTCCCCCTGTGCTGTGTTCTCAGACAGGCTCTTCACTCGTAGTTGCCAGATGGCAGCATCAGCTGCAGACTTCTGTGTATTCATGTTCAGGTTCTTTGTGAAAGAGCAAGAATCTCTATAAGTCCCAGAGTGGGAAGAAAAGACTTCATCAATTCTGACCTGGGTGTTCCCCTAACTCTGGTCAGGGGAATAGGATGCTCTGATTGGCCAGGCCCAAATCACATACTTCCTCTCTGCCCGGAGGTTGGAGGAGTGTCTCTGGAAGCTGGTGGACTGAGAGAGGGAATTTATACCTGGTGAGAAAGAAGGGTATAGGAACCATAGGAAAAGTGAACAGATGCTTCATTGCAAAATTAAATTTCCGTTGCAGTGATTGTCAGATTTAAAAATTTCATGAATTCTTTATTCACAATAATTATAAAATTCTATAATGAAGAATTCTTAGGTTACTACTGCACAGCTGTTCAGTTAACAGGAATTAAAAAATCTGACCAGTTGTGTTGAAAAAGTTGAGCAGCAGAAACCCTCTCATACCCTTCTGGTGGGAGTATAAGTTGTTACAACTGCTTTCAGAAATAGTTTGGCTTTATGTAGCAAAGTTGAATATACCCAGTAACCTAGCAATCATACTTCTAGGTGTATACACCAGAGAAATACATACCTAAGGGCTTGAGATAGCTGTACCAGCAATATCTTAGTGTTCATACTTGCTCCAAAGTAGAAACTACCCAGGGGACAAGGGAATGGATAACTAAATTATGGTGTGTTTACCTGATGGACTATTACGCAGCAATGAAAATAAACTACAGATACAGCAAAAACAATGTTGAGCAAAAAAAAAAAAAGAAGACAAAAGAATATATACAGTAAGATTCTATTTATATAAAATTCAGAAGCAGGCAAAAATAAACTTATGTATGGTAGAGCTACACACCTAGGGGATAAATCTCTAAATAAAAGTGAAGAAATGATAACCATAAAAATTAAGTAGTAGTTATTTATGGGAGAAGGGGCTTGGGGTCAGAGAGGCACCCAGCCTTTCTGGAGTTACCCTTGGCCTAGGTGGCAGTTGGACTAGTGTTTGTGTAATAACCTTATGAAATTGTACATATATGTTTCCTATACTTTTTTATAAGTATGTAATACTTCACGACAAAGTGATTTAAAAATAAAAATAGTCAAATTTGTAATGCATGTCCTACTCAAAAAATGTAGAAATCCAAAGCATATGCTTACAGAGTGGATAAAAATGTTTTATCTTAAACTTCTTTCTAGATCATTTTATAGAAATTTATATTTTTGAAATTTCATTTTTAAAAGCTTTAAAAATTTTCCAGATGAGAATTGACCAAGTCTTATTCTTACTTCCTAGGTAAGGGACTCCACTACATGAATTGAAGAAGGATAAGGTTGGCACTGCTTTGCTTCTTTCTTTGTTGAAATTTCTTCCTTCCTGATCAAGCTTCAGCATATCTCCTTACAGCATATGATACACAGGTATGCCACTAGAAAATTTAAATTTGTATAGATTTCTTTCTTTAGCTGTTACTTCTTTCCTTTGCATAAAAAT
>NW_012148130.1:1735256-1756640 GCF_000956105.1 Propithecus coquereli | reverse complement strand
CCTCCAAAGGTGCTGCCTGCTCTTGTGGCTCCTTGAGTGGACTGAGCCCTCAGCTCCTCTCTCTGCTTCCTGTCCAGATGGCAGGACTCTGGCCCTGGGCCAGGAGAGGCATAGTATCTTTGCATATAGTAAGTACTGAATGAATGCTTTTTAAAAATCCGAAATCATACGAACCAAGGGATATTGACAGTGCTGGGCCCCAAATGGCTATTGTTTTCTTAAAGGTTTTAAGACCGTGCATTATACTGTGGTTTACTCAGGTTCTTTTCCAGCCATCTGCCTGGGTCAGTTGGTTTGTGTCTCTCTGTCTTCCTCTCCCTCCCTCTCCTAAGAGGGCTTTTAATATGTGATTATGGTTTGCCTATTTTTTTGGATAAGAATCTACTAGTCTCTAGTGCATTAGCCGTGGGGCCTCTCCCACAGCGGAATATTCGATATTAGGGATCATGGAAGAGTCAGCATGCTAAAATGTTTGCATACATATGGATTTCCAGAAAGTATCTTTATCAACAGGGCATACCTGTCTATGACCTTTGACTTTCTTCTTTTATTGGCATCACTTGGATGAGACTTAATTTCCCTGTTGGGCTTGATGCTGAGCTGTTTTTCTACATGTGTCATGTTTGGTACTTTCTTGCTGGCAGGAGCCATTGCCTTTGTTTATCTGATGCTTCCCTGTTTTGGTTTTCCCCGGGCTTTCCAGTTCTTGGAGCACTCTTTTGTCAGCAGATATAGTTTTATTTCCAGTTTTTAAACTCTAATTGAAATGTAGCTGAACTTAAATATAATAGAAGTAGGGGACATAAAATAAATCAGAGTCATGGAGGCATGGAGGAAAGTGAAAGGAATCCACCGTGACTCTGGTGTGTTTCTAAGTACACATATGCCTCAGCTGTAAGTGAGGGGCTTCCTGAGTAGCTGACTGAAAACTATCCTCTCAAATAATTAGAGGTGTCATTCACTTGGATAAAAAATAGGACCCCAAAATATAGTAAATTCATGCCTAAAAAATGTAGCAAACAATAAGTAATATAATAGGGTAATATTCTGCTTAAAGGAAACTGCAGAATAAAATTTCTAGAACTAATAATTCCAGACACTATCCAGAACACCAGCTCCAAGGCTGCTGCTTTCTGGTAATTTCTGGCTTCTCTTTCGGTCCTCAAAGTGGCTTAAGTACCATTTTCAGTCACACAATTTCCCCTTTATTGTAATTTCCTGTGCACTTTCTTTGCTAAGTGGATCTTTTGTTACTGTTCAGCAATACATTTTTCTTTGTGTAGAAGCAAGCATTCTCTTCCCAAACCTGATGCTTAGCAAGGCTGGGAAGGTGAGGTATTGGCAGTGGCCCCAGGTTCCCACCTTGTGTGGCAGACGTGCTCTCCAGAGGTACAAGCCACTGTTCAGTATCTGGGCCTTGTAACCTCTAAGTTGCTTCCCCAAGTCAGGATGTTAAACATTAGTTAGCAAGTCCCTAAAAGTTGCCTCAAACATCATCTTTAATGCATTTGACTAAATTTGCATAATTTTTCTTCATCAACACAATAATTGTTATAAATGTTGTAGAACTTTCATTAACTTATAATTGTCACATCTAAATTTTAAGATACAGATAAGATTTAACTATTTTCGTACCCATGTATAAACAAGTGAAATAAAGGTATTTATATTTCAATTAAGAAATCTAATCAGAAGTTTCCACAATCCTTCATTTTGGGGTGGTTCCAAAGATGTAACTTCACTTATTTCTTGCCATTTCTGGTGATTAGCCTAGAAGCCCTAGGTGGAACACATAGATCATTCCTGGCCTGTCCACAGCTCAGTATGAACGACCAGATACAGTCAGAGATTAGAAATTATCATCATGGATGTTTCATTTAAAACATTTTTTAGATCTCAAGGTTCATCCATGTTACATAAATTTAAAAATAAAAAATAAATTTTTTCAGAGTCAGTGTCTTGCTGTGTTGCTCACGCTGGACTCAAACTCCTAGGCTCAAGCAATCTTCCTGCCTCAGCCTGAGTAGCTGCAACTACAGGGACCTGGCAAGCATCACAGATATTTTTTTAAAAATTTAGCCTTTTAATTTTAGGAACTTTCTATTTATAATGGTTTTTAGTTTGGGGGGGCCTGTGAATAATGGCCTTGCTTTTGTATCTCTACTTGTGGTGTTGTTCCAGTCTGGGAACAGGAAGCGGCTGACTCCATCGGATGCCTGTTTGCTGTCTGCCTTCAGTCAGTGTAGTGTGGTCCATGTTTGATGTTGGCAGTCGTCCTCTTGGCCACTTATTTCTCCTGATTCTCTGCATTTAGTTTAAAATGTTACCTCCTCAAACTTAGCTTTTGATTGGCTTCTAGTATCTTTACTCCTGTCTACTTTTAATTTTCCTATTAAAATACTTACAGTGATATGAAATGCTTTGGATGTAAGTATGGATAGACAGAATTGTGCTGCGTCAGGCTGAGTGTGGTAGCCATTGTTTCCATGTTGGTGGCAGGGGTGAGGAGTGGTTACCAAGCTGTGGGTGATGGGAGAGGGATCTCGATGTCTCACCCCCTTTAACTTTTTTTTTTCACTAAAAATTTGTTTTGATCATTTTCTTATTGAGATAAAATTCACATAACATAAAAGTCATCATTTAAACTATTTAAAGTGTACAGTTCAGTGTCTTTGTGTAAATTCACAAGGTTACGCAACCATTACCGCTGTCTAATTATAGAACATTTCATCACCCCAAAAAGAAACCCCAAAGCCACTAAGCGCTCCCCATTCTTCCCTTGCCCCAGCCTCTGGCAACCACTAATCTCCTTTCTCTGTCTATGCATTTGCCTATTCTGGACATTTCATATATTTGGAATCATAACATGTGGCCTTTTGTTTCTGACTTATCTCTTAGCATAATGTTTGCAAGATTTATCCATGTTGTGGCATATGTCAGTACTTAATTCCTTTTTATGGTTAAGTAATATTTTAATTTGTGGATACACCACATTTTGTTTATCCATTCACCAGATGATGGATGTTTGGGCTGTTTCTACTTTTGGGCTATTATGAATAATGCTGCTGTGAACATTTGTGTACAAGTTTTTGTGTGAACATATGTTTTCATTTCTCTTGGGTATATACGTAGGAATGAGTTTCTGGCTCATGGTCATTCTATGTTTAATTTTTTGAGCTGCCAGACTGTTTCCACAACAGCTGTACCATTTTACATTCCCACCAGCAATGTATGAAGTTTCCAGTTTCTCCAGATCCTCGCCGACACTTGTAATTTTACTTTTTTGTTATTGTTTTAGCCATCCTAGTAGCTGTGAAGTGGTTATGGTGGGTTTTTTGTAACAGTAATTTTTTAAAAAATTGAGGCACAATGTACATAACATAAAATTAACCATTTTAAAGTGAACAGTTCAGTGGCACTTAGTACATTCACAGTGTTGTGCAACCATGACCCTTCCTCTCTGGTGCCAAAACGTTTTCATGGCTCCCCCATCCCCAGCCCCCTCAAATACACATGCCCATAAATGTTTTCAGTGACTCCCTCCTTCCTGCCCCCAGTAGCTGCCTCAGCACTGGGAGAGTTCCAGGCTTGGTGAGGTGAAGGCAAGTACCTTGAGCCAGTCTTGCGGGGAGCCACCAGAAAGGTCAGAACAAACAGTTGCAATTCTGTGCGTGTGAGGCCTGTTCTGCTCCCTCTGGTGCAGTGCTTGCACCGTGATCGCAGCCTGTTACCTTCCAGGACACTGCTGCGAGGGGTGGGACCAGGGTAAGTTAAAATGCCATAGAGTCCACCGTTCATACTACGATTTAGCTGGTTTCTCTCTATTAAGCGTTCCTCTGATTGCTGCAGGTTTTGGGTTAGTTTCCAGAGTTCAGAAAAACTTGATTCTGACAGCTTTCGCCAGTTTTTTTTTTGCATATATTGAAGGATGAACTCTTGCAGTTCCTTACTCAGCCATTTTTGTGGACATCACTCTCGAATCTCTTCCTAACATTATGACCAATTTGAGTTTGCCTAATTTATGCACACCCCACCTAATTCCAGAAGGATTTAAGATGGTTCACGAGGGCAAATATCATAAAAGATAACGGTGAATTATCGTTGTCGGTGTTTGTGGTGTGCCTGTTGGGTTGAGGGCATGTTAGTAAAGACTGCCCTCTCTGCTGTTGGAAACTTGGTCCTATACACAGGAATGTTGTTTCCTTTGGTGACCTTGAGGTTTTCGCCCTCCCTATTACATAGGTGGGAGGGAACCTGGAGCAGATTCCCTCAGTGGTTTCTCCTCCTGCATGACTTTGCTTTGGTCTGAAGGTGATACTCCAAGTTCATGTCCAGCATGAAGAATGATTGTTACAGTCCACCTCTGAGTTGATTGTGAGAAGTTTGCCTCCAGTGATGGTTTTCCTAAACCCAAAACTCCTTTTCCTTAGGACACAATAGGTAGGTATTTGTGTCCTGTTTTAAGACTCAACTACATCATTGCTATTGTTCTAGTTGTTTCAGGAGGTGATGAGGTGATTCTTACACTTCAAATCAGAAGGGGCTTCTCTTAGTGGCAGCTAGTGGCTGGTGGAGTTGAGTATTGTCGGTATACCTGAGACTGCTTGTCCATTGGTTGAAGCTTTCCTTGGAGCCAGTTAAGTCCTGTGACAGCCATCTCTAGGCATATAGAAGGTCACAGGGCTGCCTACTAAGTGCTGCTCAGGGCTTGTGTCATTTCTTTTTTTTTTTGGAGACAGGGTCTCACTCTGTTGCCCAGGCTAGAGTGCAGTGGCATCAAAGCTCACTGCAACCTCAAGCCCAACCTCTTGGGCTCAAGTGATCCTCCTGCCTCAGCCTCCCAAGTAGCTGGCACTACAGGCATGCACCACCAAGCATGGCTAATTTTTTAATTTTTTGTATATACAAGGTCTCACTTCTTGCTCAGGCTGGTCTCAAAATACTGGCCTCAAGCGATACTCCTGCCTCAGCCTCCCAAAGTGGTAGGATTACAGACACGAACCACTGCGCCCAGCCGCCATGTCATTTCCTTTTCTTTAGGAAGAATATTTTCCTTGAGCAAGGTTTGTCAGTTTGATATAGTAGCTCATTTGCTAGTCTTATTTGAACAGAATAACCTCCTTTTGAAAATGATTCTGTGGTAGAATTAAAGCTGCTTTCTGTTTTTCTATATATGCTGGGTTGTCCCTTTTTCATCATCACCCACGAGCTAATCTGAACATTTTTAAAAGGACAATATAAGGATAAATTCTACTACATTAAAACTGAGAGTTTCTCTTCATTATAAGACTCCATAAATAAAGTCAATCCCTGAATTAGGAGAAGACATTTATAATACATACAACTAATAAAGGATTAGCAGTCAAAATATATGAAGAATCCCTACAAATCAATATCGTAAAAGATGATAACCCAATTGAAAAAATGACAAGGAGACACAGTCATTTCACAGAAGGAGAAACAAGTGGCCCATGAGCACATGGAACGATGGCAAACCTTTCTAATAATCAGGATGAGGGGAGAAGCGGCCACTGTACCTGTTAGGTTGTAAGTGTGGTGAGAGTGTGGATTAACAGAAACCCTCGTGCTGCTGCTGGGAGTATTTGTTGTTACCTGCTGTGGAGAGCGGTTCGGCACCCTCTTATCCATTTGGCCATTCATGCAACCTGTGTACAGCAATTCCTCTGTGCTCTCTAGATGCAGAGTCCAAGTCAGGGATCAGCAAGCTCTTTCTGTTAAGGGCAAGAGAGTAAATATCCTAGGCTGTGTGGACCAAATATACTCTTTGTCATGTAGTCTTATTTTGTTTATTTTTATAACACTTTAAAAATCTAAAAAGCATTCCTAGGTCAAGTGCCTTAGAGAAATAGGCTGCTGGCTAGATTTCGCCCACAGGCTGTGTGTAGCTTGCTAATCCCCGATCCCCTGATCTCGGATATATAGCCTAGAGAAACTTGGACGAGTGCCCCAGAAGAGATGTCAGAGTGTTCAGAGCAGACCGTTGACAATAGCAAAAACTGGAAATGGTTTGATAAGAAAATGGATAAGTACATGATTAATACAGCAGCAAAAATGAATGAAGTATATCTATACACAACAAATAGGGGTGAATATTTATAGTGCTAGCGGGAGAGGACTGGTACAATGTCATTTTTATGGAGTAAAAAAACAGGAAACTATTATTTAAGAAATAAAGATATATGCTAGCAGGAGAAGTATAAACACAAAGTTCTGGCTGATTGCTTTTGGAGAGAGGCGGGAAGATGGACTAAGGAAGGAGCACACAGGTGGTTGCTGACTGTCAAGTGGGTGCTGGGTTCTAGGGTTTGTTTTCTTGTCATAATTATAGCACATGATCTTTTTTATGTGTCACATATCACCTCACACATTTTTGAAAAGCAAGAACAGATCACAGATAGGGAGGTCTTAGAACTCACCTGCCTGTCCTCCCTGAAGCAATACTCGGAGTGACCACCAGCTCCGCCCTTCTGGCAACTGTGATGAGAGCACCCACCAACAGAGCCTTCTCTGTTCTGTAACAGCAGTGAGATCGCTCACTATTCTTTCCCCATTGCTTGGTTTTGAAACCCTTTTGAAAAATCAGCTGTGACTATAAATGATGTAAGGGTTTATTTCTGGGCTCTGAATTCTATTCTGTTGATCTGTATGTCTCTCCTTATACCAGCACCATAGTGTCTTGATCACTTAGTTTTGTAGTAAGTTTTAAAAGCACAAAGTGAGAGTCCTCCAACTTTCTTCTTTTTCAAGATTGTCTGTTCCAGGTCCCTTACATTTACATATGAACTTTAAGGTCATCTTATTAATTTCTGCAAAAAACAAAAACAAACATCTGGGGTTGTAGAGATTGAGATAGATCTGTAGATCAATTTTAGTAGTGTTACTATCTTACCAATGTTTAGTCTTCCAATCCATGGACATAGGATGTCTTTCCATTTATTTAGATCTGTAATTTCTTTCAAGTGTTTTGTAATTTTCAGTGTATACATCTTGTGCTGCTTTTGTTACATTTTTTGCTGAATATTATTCTTTTTGATGCTATTATAAATGGATTGTTAATTTTTTTTTTTGAGACAGAGTCTCCCTCTGTCACGCCAGGTAGAGTGCAGTGTGATCATGGCTCACAGCAACCTCAAACTCCTGGGCTCAAGGGATCCTCCTGCCTCAGCCTTCAGGGTAGCTGGGACTACGGTGTGTGCCACCATGCCCTACTAATTTTTTTGTATTTTTGTAGAGATGGAGTCTCACTCTTGCTCAGGCTGGTCTGGAACTCCTGACCTCAAGCGATCCTCCTACGTTGGCCTCCCAGAGTGCTAGGATTACAGCGGGGAGCCACCTTGCCCAGCACAATTGATTTTTATATATTAATTTTGCATCCTTCAATCTTGCTGAACAAATTTATTAAACTAGTTTTTAGTTGATTCCTTAGGATTTTCTCTATATAGGATCATGTCATTTGAAAATAGAAAGTTTTACATCTTCCTTTCCAATATGGATGCCTTTTCTTGTCCAATTGTCAAGAAGGGGCTATTTTTTGGAGACGAGGTCTCACTGTGTTGCCCGGGCTAGAGCGTGGTGGTGTCATCATAGCTCACTACAGCCTCAAACTCCTGAGCTCGAGGGATCCTCCTGCCTCAGCCTCCTGTGTAGCTAGGACTACAGGTGTGCACCACCACACCCAGCTAATTTTTTAATTTTTTGTAGAAACAGGGTCTTTTTATGTTGCCCAGGCTGATCTTAAACTCCTGGGCTCAAGCAATTCTCTTGCCTCAGCCTCTCAAAGTGCTGGGATTATAGGCATGAGCCACTGCACCTGGCCAAGAAGGGGCTTTTTGAAGAAAGGCTTTGAGCCATCCAAGATGAGGAACCAGCCCGATCCTTGTCAGGCCTCCTGATGCACTTGGTAGGAGGTTGGGTCTTCTGCATATACAGTGCTGTGGAGTTTGCAGAAGGATTCTACAGATACTGTTTCAGAGATGCCTGATAATTCTGTGAGATTTAGGTATAGTATCTCCTTTTCATGTGAAAAAGTGAGGCTGAGTATAAATGCTATACTCAAGGATCTGCATCAGGGAAGGGACACCAGGCTGGCAGTCCCACCGAGACCTGCTCAAAACCAGATGCCCTATCCTGCCCTGGCACTGCTCAGCCATGAGTCTCTTCTACAGTGATAGCCCAACCCAAGTTCCCCTTCATAGGCACCTGGCAGTGCTGTGTCTGCTGGCCTCTTTCTTCTCTTCCTCTGCTAGAATTGAAATTATGCCACAAGTCCAACTCAGGAAGCCCTGGATTGCCCCTTAGCAGAGGTGGTTGCTTCCTCTTCTGACGATCTGCAGCCCTTTGTACCTTTGGGTTGGTGTTTCTCATGTTCTGCTCCTCATCACAGTTACTGACTCTAGGGTGCTCCTTCTTCACCTTCCTCATGACTCCCTGAAAATTCTTTAAGGGCAGGGACAGTCTCCTTCCTTCCAGGTCCCCTGATGTGCTAGGCACAGAACCATGTACATCGTAGATGCCCAGTGTAGGTGTTGAAACAACAAGGAGTTGTTTGGGCAAGAAGCTCTTGCAGAATCTGCTCGGCATGGTGCAGAAGGGCCTGGTGGGGGCACTGGAGTATCTGTGCCTGTGCCCTGCTCTGGGCCCCCTTGGAAACAGGCACCCACAAGGAGAGCCATGGCACTGGACAACAGTGTGGCCAGCAGCATACTCCAGAAAATAAAGTGGGAAACATCACCAGAAAATATTTGTTTAATAGTTTAATAGCCATTGGAGGAAGTATACATTGACACACCTTTTAAAAAGGCAGGTTGGGCTGGGCGTGGCGGCTCATACCTGTAATCCTGGCACTCTGGGAGGCTGAGGCCGGAGGATCACTTGAGGTCAGAAGTTCAAGATCAGCCTGAGCAAGAGCGAGACTCTTTCTCTACTAAAAATAGAAAAATTAGCAGGGCGTCGTAGCACCCACCTGTAGTCCCAGCTATTCGAGAGGCTGAGACAGGAGGATCACTTAAATCCAGGAGTTTGAGGTTGCAGTGAACTATGATGATGCCACTGCACTCTAGCCAGGGTGACAAAGCAAGACTCTCTCTAAAATAAATGAATGAATGAATTGCAGGTTGGCAGTGATTATATTTTAAAATACGCATCATCTTTGACCCAGCAGTTCTGTTATTAATACTATATGCTGGCCAATATGTACAAAGATACATGAGCAAGAATGTGCACTTCAGAATTGTCTGTAATAGCAAAACATCAAAAACAGCCTAACTCTCCCTAAGTAGAACTGGTCATATAAATTATGGTGAACCATACAGTAGAGTGCTGTGCATCCCTTGAAAATATTAAGATAGATTTTTATATGTTCATATGGAAAAATGCCTAGGAAATGTTGTTGGTAACAAAAGAAAACTATAGCTTAATTTTCATTTTTGACAGTTTGCCTGTAGGTGAAAAAAAGATATATTTTCTCCTATGTGCATTGGCCATTTCTGGATGTCTGCATGGTCACACTGAACACCAGAACGGCTTGTCTACTTCTGGGCAGTTGCAGTTGGGGAAATCTGCTACTTATTTTCTTTACTTCATACCCTCATGTCTGAACTGTTTGTTTTTTCTCTGAGCCCATATACCGTTAGAGTAAAAATGAAAATCTCATCATGCCTCTCATATCTCAGGTATTGTCCACAGCATCTGGCATGATCCAGTTTCTGGTTAAAAGTGTAACATTTTGAAGAATGTGACACTGTATATCTATATAAATATCACAAGTTAGCCAAACCTAAATGGAAGCATTTTGAACAATAACTTCGTTGTATTCTTTGTTTAGATTTCAAATTGAGATATAATTCACATACCATAAAATTTACCCCTTTAAAGTATACAATTTGTTGTTTTTTAGTCTATTCACAGAATTGTGCAGCCATCACCACTATGTAATTCCAGAACATTCTCTTCACCCCAACAAGAAATCCTGTGCCCATTAGCAGTCATTCCTCCCCCTTCCCCATCCCCTAGTCCCCGATAACCACTAGTTAACTTTCTGTCTCTATGGATTTGCCTGTTCTGGACGTTTCGCATTCAGATGGATTTTATGCTTATTCCCCTCACTGGTAAATATTAGGCAAAGGAGGTCTGATGTTTTTCCTGTTGCTGTTGCCTAAGCACTGTAGGGCCTCCTCCCTCCTCTGAAGGCTGCTCTCTGACTAGTGACTCAGCTCAGAGATGGGCCGTGCATGGGACGAGATGCAGGGGGACCTGGGTGGGGCTGTGAGAGAACCACAGTGGCTCATGTTGCAGAGATGCCCACGTCAGGGCCCTGCATCACAGAGTAAGTCCTGGCAAACCTGCAGGTTTGGGGTTTTCCTGTGCTCTTCAGGACAGGATTGCTGTGAGGTTTCTCATTTATGTGCTTGGAACATCCTTTGTATCTGTTCCCCTTTCTTCAGTATTCTATAAAAACAAAGGATCTGAGGCTATATTCTTCACTTGTTTATATAGAGTATGACATGTTATAAGGATGTGAACATGGATTATCTATCATTGGCTTAATCTTAAATCCATTGTCCCTCATATTGGAAGTAGGAATTTACCTCCCAAGAACCAAACATTTTTCATCAAAAACTGTTTGTTGAACACATGGCTTCCTAAGCACCATAGGATAAAATACTAAACTGAAGTTGTAAATATCTTACAATGTAAGTAGGGTTTTTAAGGGCATGAAGTTACAAGATCAGCTCCAAAAGCTGAAGAGTGGTCTTCTTCTGGAAGAGTTGGTTTGTCACAGAAATACAGTTTGGTCTGAGTGGTTTGGACTTTATCTTTCTGTTTATTTGTTAACTCAAGAAATGTGTATGGAGCACCTTCTACCGGTCAAGCACTATTCTAGGGACCTGGAGTTTGTGCCGACAAAACAGATCAAAACTTGTGTCCACAGGAAGCATTCTTCTGAAGGGAGAGAGATAATACATCATAAATGTGCAGTCTTAGCAGCAGGAAATGCCATGGGAAAAGCTCAGAGCAGGCCAGGGGAGTTGGGAGAGAGGGCTGGGCCAGGCAGCCTCCTTGAGAAGGTGGAGGCTGGCCTGCAGGTGGGTGGGCAGGCTCCGCAGAGGCGGGGCTGGAATCGGGGCCAACCTAGAGCATCTGAGGGGGCAGAGGGCTGGGGCTGGTGGGCACTGCCAACAGGTGTACACAGGGCCCTTTCCTGCTGGGCTGGGAAAGATTGGTTAGCGTCATAATGGACAAAATTCTGATCAGGTTTGTAAATGAAGAGTCACTAGCTTCTCAGGTCATTTTGAAAACTTTTTTTGTTTTTACAAGTAAGCGGATTTCCTATGAGGCTCCCACGCTTTGCCACAGTAATGTTCTATTTTATTAAAGCTAACCCAAGTGTGGCTAGAACACCAGTTCATCAGTCTGTCAAATGTTCTGCTGCCGACGTTCGTTCCTATGCGTTCCTGACTGTGAACCACTCCTAAAGGCAGCAAGAGGCGGCGCGAGAACAGGGCTCGGAAGGAGCAGGCCCACCCGGCACCTGCCTCCCAGGACCTCGGGAGTAGAAAGAATTTGGCACTTTCTTTTGTAAGTAGCAAAAATAGATCGATTGGGCAGGAACACATTGTATTTTTGAGGGAACTGGTGAGTTTTGAAAGAAACTTCCTCTGTCCATTCAGCAGATGCATTATCCTGTTGTGGGAAAGGATGGAGGCGGCGCGGAGGCAGGAACGTGCACGCGAGAAAAGTCCCATAGTGTGGAGGTGACTTGTGTCAGACATTGGGGGAGTGGGTCTTCTCTGAGGATTCTGCGCCTGGTTCACTCTTGGTCCCAACCCCCCTTCACAGTCCCCCTGCTTCCTTACCAGGGCACATGGGGGTACAGAACTGACTGGGGGCTACTGACGGCTGGGGGTGTGTAGGCTGAACCTGAAGGATAGAGCTGTCCTTGACGGAGCTGCCCGGCAGAGGCTTTGTAGAGATGGGTCGCAAGGAACTAGGTAAACACTTGCCTGAGAAAGTTCACTGTGTACAAATCAGCCTTCACGCTGTCCAGCATTCAAAATGTGTTTTTTTATTGTAAAAGTATACACTCTGTGCTACTTGGGAGATGAAGCAATAGGATTGCTTGAGCCCAGGAGTTTAAGGCTGTAGTATGCAATGGTCGTGCCTTGTGGATAGCCACTGCACTCCCGCTGGGGCGACAGAGCAAGACCCCATCTCTTAAAAAAAAAAAGTGCACATTCGTTGAGCAATATCCAGGAACTAAAAAAAAGAGAAACCAGCCTTTATAGTATTATCTGGAAACACTTAATTTGTGCTTTAGGTAAGTGTTAGCAAATATTTAGGATGATTAGTCAGTTTATTAACGTATATTTGTTAATGCATGGCATAATTTTTATTAATGCTAACGTTTCTTCAAGAACTTTATTCAACTCCTTTATATTATTTTCATTTTCCTGAACTCGAGGTCTCAGCTGGCAAAGCTGCTCATGCCGGGATCTTGGTGGCTTGTTTCTAGGATCTGCTTACTTTACCTGTTGATGGGAACTTGCAAGTGGGAAGCAGATGTCCTTGCAGAGTAACTTGTAACCAGGTGTAATAGGAGAGCCTGCCCAGGCGAGGGCACAGGAGACCCCATCCAATGCCATGTCCCTGGGCACATTGGTACCTACCTGAACCTGAGCCGCCTCAGGTACAAAGGGGAGCCAGGCCTCCGTCACACGCTCCTCGCAGACTTGTGTGAAAGTGCCCTGTAGGTCCACGGCAGGCCCACCCCAAGGCTCTGCAGTGCAGAGTGCTGGCTCAGGGTGTTGCAGAGTTGGTAAAACAAGGGTGGACATCAGAAGCCAAGTGCCTCAGGTACAGTGGGCACACACTTGTGGGGTTTCACCCCATGAAGAGTAGTGCTTGTGGTCTGGAAGCACATCCATTGCAGTAAGTGCTGCTGTGTGAATGAGATGCTGTTCTGACCACAGACCTGACTACAGTGCTGTCAGAGTTGGACAGGGCCACCTAAACTGTGTTGTCATCCACAGAAGTTAAGTAAGAAATAAAATTGGCTGAAAATGGCCATTGCTGTGGCCCAAATACCAGAATGATGGATAGAATTTGAAGTCATGACACAGCAGAGTGGTGTTACATGTATTCTAAAGAACTTCGAAAGTACAATTTATTAAGTATACCTGTAAGGAAGTTTTTGTTTGGATAGTAATGTTAATAGGGATGTTTGGGTAAAGTAGAAAGGAGGGAAGCATATTTGATCATGTTTTGTTCCCAACACAAATTAAAGTTGGGAAGGATTCTTGTGTGTTACTTAAAACACCACGTCTCTCGGGCACTTCTGCTTTCTCAGAGCTGTGTTTGTTACTTCCTCGCGTGGGAAGATGTGATGGCACTCTACTCCCGTATTGTTTTTTTTCCCAACAGAATTTCTCTTTCCTAAAATGGAGTCAAGTAAAAAGATGGACTCCCCTGGCCCTCTGCAGGCTAACCCACCGCTAAAGCTGCATCCTGACCGCAGCGCTGGGACATCAGTTTTCGTCCCTGAACAAGGAGGTTACAAAGAAAAGTTTGTGAAGGCTGTGGAGGACAAGTACAAGTGTGAGAAGTGCCGCCTGGTGCTGTGCAACCCGAAGCAGACCGAGTGTGGTCACCGGTTCTGCGAGACCTGCATGGCTGCCTTGCTGAGGTAGGCATCCTCACGGGCTTGCTGTGGGCAGCCTGGCTCCGGCCAGTTGTCCTCACTCTTCCACCTGTTTATTTATTTCTCTGAAATATAAACCTCTAAAGGTTTAAAGCCCTAAAGAAGTATATGACAGTCTCAGAGCCCAGTTTGTGAATTGCTAGGGAAATACAATAGCATTCCCCCTGTGTATCTCTGGCCCAAGCCTGGCCCCCCTGCCCCACATCCCTCCTCCCGTCCTGCAGACTGTTGTTCCTCTCCTCCCCACTCATCTCTTGTGTCTCCCTAATGGTGTTGCCCACTGTGTCCATGGAGCCTTAGTGTGTCCCCTGGTTGTGTGAAGGATTGGGTAAGTCCCTACCTAAGCAGAAATCCAATCCAAATCCATGCTTATGTAGCAAGTACTCAAGGAATGTGCACCAGGCCTGTGGAAGCCCTCATTGGCTGAGTATTGATGCCATTGTATAATCACAAAGACAGGCTGGAGTTTTACAGCAAAAATAACACTGCTAAGAAAGCATCTTTATTCATGTCACAGATATTTTGTATGTTCTGGGCATCATGCTGGGCACTGGGTTACTGCAGGACCCACTCAACTCAGGTGCTGCTGCCAGGGCACCTCAGCCTGGGAAGGCTTGCCAGCTCCTCCTCCTGGTCCCTACTTGGCCTGAGCTGCCCCAGGCCCCAGGCTGAGTATAGCAGCCAGCCTCCCTCCCTGTCATCCACCATCATCACCCTCGCACTCCTCTCAGTACTTCCCTCTGTGGTCTCAACCCACTTATCCCAAACAGCCAACTCACCTCTGCCTGCTTGTGGGTGGAGTAAGGCTTGAGTTGAGCTTGGTAACAGCTCAGAAGCCTCAGAGCACCTGATTTCCTTTCACACAAGACCCACTGCACCTCTGGGCTGGGACAGGCCTACTCGTGGTGGGGGGAGAGGTCGGACCCTGGGGATATGGTGGATCTGGGGGGAGGAGTGGACCCCGAGGGAGGAAGGACTGGCTGTTTTTAAAAAGCAAGAGCATTTAAAGGCTCTTTTAATAAACTGGATGCTCACACTGAGGAGGTCCTCGGCAGATAGCTAGTTTTGGTTTCTGAAATAAAATTTCACTTTTACGTTAATCAAAAGGGGCTTTCCAAGAGGGACTGAACTAAACTGTTCTACTTGATAACTTCCTTTTGAAAAATTACTATTTTAAAAAATGCAGCCTTTTTCTCCTATGGCTTCATGTTTGAACCAAATTCACCATGGCACCCTGAAGCTCTGCTGGTTGCTGTAAGCCGCAGAGCAGACCGGACGGTACAGCGAGTGGTTCCGTGAGTTCTGGTGAGAAAGGGACTCATCTAATGTCATTGTTGTGTGTTTCCCTTCAGCTCCTCAAGTCCAAAATGTACAGCGTGTCAAGAAAGCATCATTAAAGATAAGGTATTCTTGGGTTTTTAATAAGTCATTTTGTCAGATGTTCTAAGCTGGGTAATGCTTTTCACATAGTTTGCATTCAGCACTCTGACGCTCGGTTTTACCTCAGTTTTGATGACTGATGGAGCAGGCTCTGAGACAGGTCACCTGGGCAGATGGCAGGGTAAGGTCCACTTGGCTGCTGCTCTGCTGCATGAGCTCTGCGAGGTGCTTCACCTGCTAAGACCCCCTGGAGGTGGTGTCGGGCATCAGTGAGTTGATGTGAGTAAATGCCCAGATGCCTGTCCGTTGCAGGGCTGTTCTGGTTAGGTCACTTCTGTCGCTGTGGGTCTTTATCCCAGACAGCTGATACTCAACTCTTACACTAGATTTTACCTTCAGACATGTGCTAGTCTGAGGGGTTCATTTGAATTTGTTCTCTCTTGCCCTCCCACCCCCTGTAATACCGTGAAGTCATTAAACTTCCAGTGTGATTAGTCCCTTCTCTTTCCCCCTCGGTGTGTGTGCACCAGTGAGAGTCCATGGGTGTCACTGCACACTCAGAGCGTGAGCTTCTGAAAACTCACCCGCCAGCTTCCTTCCCGGGGCTCGTCCCCTCTCGTGTTGTCTCTGACAGGTCGTCACCCACGTGCTGCCAAACCCTGCCAGGCACACTTGTAGTTTGAAACAATTCATTCTTAAAATATCAGTAAAAAATGTGTGGTTCCAATATTTTGATTAATGAACCTAACAATTTTTAAATGTAGGTCATTAAATTGTACAATAAAATTCTTCCTCTGGGGTTTTCCTGTCTAAAGCATTTTGTAGGTCGGGTTTGTTGATCAGGACAGCCCAGGTGAGTACAGTGATTTGAGGGTTTCTGGCACAAGGTGCCCCTGGGCTGCCAGGGGACAAGGGCATCTGATGTAACCTGCTCTGGAAGAGTTAGAGATGGAATTGGTCACTTCTCCATGTACCTCTTCTTCCTTAGCATTTACCTGCTATTATTATTGTTATTATTATTATTAGTTTTGAGACAGAGTCTTGCACTGTTGCCTGGGCTAGAGTGCCGTGGCGTGAGCCTAGCTCACAGCAACCTCAAACTCCTGGGCTCAAGCGATCCTCCCGCCTCAGCCTCCCGAGTAGCTGGGACTAAAGGCATGTGCCACCATGCCCGGCTAATTTTTTCTGTATATATTTTTAGCTGTCCAGATAATTTCTTTCTATGTTTGGTGGAGACAAGGTCTCACTCTTGCTGAGGCTGGTCTCAAACTCCTGAACTCAAAGGATCCTCCCGCCTCAGTCTCCCGAGTAGCTGGGACTACAGGCATACACCACCATGCCCAGCTAATTTTTTCTGTATATATTTTTAGCTGTCCAGATAATTTCTTTCTATTTTTGGTAGAGATGGGGTCTCACTCTTGCTGAGGCTGGTCTCAAACTCCTGAGCTCAAAGGATCCTCCCATCTCAGCCTCCCAGAGTGCTAGGATTACAGGCATGAACCACCACACTAGGACTGCCTGCTATTATTATTATTAAGAAAAGCAGCCCGGGCATGGTGGCTCATGCCTGTAAATCCTAGCAGCCTGGGAGGCTGAGGCAGGAGGATCACTCAAGGTCAGGAATTTGAGGTTGCTGTGAGCTAGACAGACACCATGGCACTCTAGCTTGGGCAACAGAGTGAGAGTCTGTCTCAAACCAACAAAAACAAAAATCCTTACCTTAACATGTACCGTGCTAACTTGTTTTTTGTTTTTTTATTTCAGCATATGATGCTAACTTGTTAACATGTATCTAACAATTGTGACTCAGAGAGAAGTTTGAAACAATCAGCTAGAATGATTTTTTTAGTATCTTTGTTTCATTATTTAGAATTATTGTCCCTATTTTTCAATGACATTGGTGGCTGAAGAAAAACTAGTTCTGTTAAAGAATCATTGATGAGATGGGCTAAAGGCGTGGACCCTCATGGGAAGAGTGGAGCTATTAATATTTGGGCCCCAGGTGACCTAGATACACACCTCACAAGGTCACTGAGGGATGTGAGGCCTCCAGTCCTCATCTATAAAAAGGGACATGTAGAGTAAATAATCTGAGTCCTTTTCAACTCTAAAATTCTGTGCTTTTAGTATTCTGATGTTTTCAGTCAATTTTTTTTATTGGAGAGTTCAACTCAAATGACTCAAGGAACTTAATGGACAAAAAGGAAGCCTGTTTCTTACTGGTTAGAAATATCTGTTATGTTGACTTTGGTACCTTAAGTCATGATCTTTTAAAAAAGTCATGTTTATAAAGGATTAGCTTTGAGTCCAAATTAGTTTATTTTTAACTCTTAACAGCTGTTGATTCTATTTCTTTGCGTGGAGTTGAGGAAGGCGCATAAAACGTCCTGTTTTTCCACTGTTCCAGAGTGTTAACAGGTGGGAGTTTCTTAGAAATGCCCGAAGAATAAGATATTGTAGATTGTATTGTTAGAAAGAGTGAGAATATTTGTTTTCTAAGGGAAAAATAAAGAAAGGCAGGAAGGTTTTCATTTTTAAAAGGAAACATTTTCATTATTAGATTAACTTCATTCTTTGCTATATGTATTTAAAAGAGGTTTTTTTTTCCCAATAGTAGGCTAATACTTTTCTTTTTGGTGAAAAACAAGTTATAACAGCATAACTTTAGAAGGAACCAAAATGAAAGTTTTACACATTATCCCCAAAATACAGTATTTTACAGTAGTTTGTCCGTTTTCCTAGCAAGTGATATAAAAAGTGTGTGGAGTTGCATGAGATTCTGCCCTTGTCCTCTGGTGGGGAGGCATACCACTGTGGCCACCTTCTCGGTGCTGGCTCTCGGAAGTCTACAGAGTCAGAGTATGAACTTAGTCTTCCTCTGCCCCTGTCCTGAGCTTATGCCAAAGTTAATTGAAAATGTTTAGATTCTCCAGAGTAATCTTTAATTATTCAATATAATTCATTTTCTTTTGGCTTAACTAATAAAAGATAATAGTTAAGGTTATATTATTTAAATTGTGTCTCTTAGTGGGGGCAGCTTTTTCATTCTACTTGTGGAAATTAAGATGGTCCTTAATGCTTTCTGAGGTCCACTTAAGAGTTGCTCTCTTGATTTTTTTAAAGTGGTTTTGCCTTGTCCAAAGTAGCAGCATGTGGAGATTAAGAAATATTAATCCTCTAAAATAATGATCTTTCAATTTCAGGTGTTTAAGGATAATTGCTGCAAGAGAGAGATTCTGGCTCTTCAGATCTATTGTCGGAATGAAAGCAGAGGTTGTGCAGAACAGTTAACGCTGGGACATCTGTTGGTAAGTACCAAAGTGGCAACAGAGGCCTACACATGAAGGAACAGAGCCCCTTACCATGCCCAGTGGAGGAGCTGGTCGGTGTGGTGTGGCACCTTAAGACCATGTTTAGATTAAGACCATTAATCTTTCCAAACCCAACCAAACATGGAGCAGTCAAAGCCACTTGAGTATAAAATGTTATTTTTACAACATAATTGGCAACTGGTTTTTAAACACTCTATTTAGAATAGAGAGAAATTTGAATTCGATTTTAATTTTGGAAGGCCCATTGAAACCTTTTTGTACCATAAAATTCTACTTTTTTTTGGTCAGTATCATATTTTATCCTAGAAAGATATTTGAATTAGAATACAACAAAGTTGTTAGCGGATAGTTATCTATCTATTTATCCAAGGGGGACAACTGACTTAATTCTTCAACAGCAGTATAGTTTGAGTAATCACTGAATAGAACATGAAATTCAGTGTCTCTTGGCATATTTGTCACTCTTTGCCATGAAGAAGGCAGGGCAGAAACATTTCTGTAGAATTTTACTGCATAGAGGTTAGAATGTGGTATTTCAGGTTGAATTTTTTTGTTAATTAAGAACTTTTAATGGTTTGTCTTACAGGTGCACTTAAAAAATGATTGCCAGTTTGAGGAGCTTCCGTGTGTGCGTGCTGACTGCAAAGAAAAAGTCTTGAGAAAAGACCTGCGTGATCACGTGGAAAAGGCCTGCAAATACCGGGAGGCCACGTGTAGTCACTGCAAAAGCCAAGTCCCCATGATCACATTGCAGGTGCGGTGCCTTCCTGTTTCACCTGCCTTCTGCTCACTTCAGATGTGATTGCTGCGCAGAACCACTTTCCAAACGAATGTTCTAACAAGAATTCAGAGAAAAGATAGGCATAAATAGCAATTTTCATCTGACTTGATTTCATAGTTAGGCTTTATTTGTTTTGCCTATTTTGATTTATGTAATTAACATTTTCCATTGCCTTGATTGAATATTATTTGAGGTGTCAAAAAAATGAAGAATAATTATTCAAAAAGGTAGAATTTTTAACTTGTCCCAGGGAATGGCCTCAGAATTTTGATGGATTGCCTGATCTTTTTACAGCTCTATAACATAATCATCGCTTACAATAGGCTAATTTATTCTGCAGCATCAAAATGCAGCTGTCTATCCTGGGGAGAGATGAGAACTTAGAGTGTTTTCATACCTCAGTTATTTTGGCACGGTTCTATATTGTGTGTGTGTGTGTGTTGGAATCGTATCACTTCTGTGTAAATTAAAGAGGAAAGGAGAGATGTTGAGGGCGCATTCATGGGATAAACATTTACTAAGTACATAAGGTACTATGTGCCAGACACCATTCCAGGAGCTGGGGATTCAGTGGTGCGGCTCACTATCTAGGGGGAAGAGATAAATGACAAACGTATAGTGCCAGGTAGTGATAAGTCCTGTGAAGAAGAAGTCAACTGGCATCAGGGGAAGAGGGTGATGGAGGCCGGCTTCTCAGAGGCAGTCAGGGCAGTGCAGGAGCACACAGGCTCTGAGGTGGAACTACCTTGGCCGTGGGTTTCAGGAACTGCAGGGAACATGGGAGATGCAAAGGTGGTGGGGGCAGCCAGCCAGAGGGTGAGGGCAGGGCACTAGTGTCCTGGAGCAGAAGTGGCAAGCGGGCAGGAGGAGAGCACCAGGCCAGGTGGTGGTGCTGGAGGAAGGGCAGTGGTACTGGGTGCGCCTGAGCATGGAGCAGTAGGATTGGCTAGTGGTTGGAATGTGGGGTGTGCAGGAAGGATGACACCAGCACTTGTGACGAACCAGGGCATCCTGCCAAGGTGGGGCTCAGCATAGGATAGCAAGCTTGAGGGGAGAACGGGTGCAGGAGTGGTCCAGGCTGCAGACACGTGTGAACTCATGTCCTTGGGGCCCTGGGACTGGAGGGGAGGGCCAGTGTTCACGGGGCCTGGGCACGGGCTCTCTGGACTTGGCAGCATGGTGAAAGGGAAGAGACCAAGGAAGCGCAGCCAGGGTGTGAGGGCCACTGTCGAATTCCTGTTGGATATTCTGGAGCTCTTAATTACCAAAATCTGGGGAAAGTTTTCTTTACTTTTCTTGATGAAAGGAGACATATTCTTGTTTATAATTTCCATGTTTACCTTCCTATAACTTTCCTGTGCCTGTGACTTTCTTCCATTGTGAAATCTTTTTTTGTATGATACTATAGACCTTTCCAGTTATTAAGAACTCTTAAGAGCTGTGTCCTCCCCTTTGAGAAACCGCAGTAGTACTTGTCATGATCGAATAATTCCTCCAGTAGTTAAATTCCAATGAATGAGACACATACCTAATGAACAGTACTTAAGGCCTTATGCCTGTTGGTATATTGCTATCAGACTTAGACTTTGCTTCTTGCAAAAATCAATTACCTTTATTTGCAGAATAGAATCCAGCAATTAATTTTTGTTTGAGAAGGAGTTGTAGAGCATGTCAGCTAAACACCATGTAAGTCACTGACTGAACAGCGGACAAGGTGTAAAGGGGTTCTAAAACACCAGCGTAGAACATGGATTCACAAAACGTTAGTTGAGTGCCTGTTGGGTGGTAGGCCCTGTGCTAGTTGCTTAGGGTGCACACAAGAATAAATTGGGGTCTCTCTTCTCAGGTCATAGTCACATACAAAGTTAAATCTGTTGCAGCATGGGAAGTGCTGTGACTTGCACGGTGAATAGCATACAGCAGTGAAGGACCCGCTAACTTAGCCTGATAGGGTCAGGGAAGGCTTTGTTGAAGCCTTTGGCTTTGATTCGATCTGGGTCTTGAAGTTTTCAACTAAAGCAGCGGTCCCCAACCTTTTTGGCACCAGGGACTGGTTTCATGGAAGATAATTTTTCCACAGATGGGGGCTGAGGGGGGTGGTTTTGGGCTGATTCAAGCACAATGCATTTATTGTGCACTTTATTTCTCTTATTATTACTTTGTAATATATAATG
>NW_012148130.1:1723014-1734756 GCF_000956105.1 Propithecus coquereli | reverse complement strand
CAGGCCTTTTGGGGTTGGAAAATAATGTTCAAACTTTTTTGAAAGCTGACATAGGTGATCATGCACTAACTGGGAGAAATAAGGCCCTGGCTCAGTCTCTTTCAAAATCTGTGCTAATGTTTGAAACATGTCAAAAATCCCAATGTTCACTCTTGCCCCCATAATTCCAGTTTGGCTTTGAATGCAGCCACTTTATCTGCTGACTTGAACACACTGTCTATTCTCCACTGAAGTGACAGATTGAGTTTGTTCAGCAGGTTGAATACGTCACACAAGTAAGCAAGTTTTGCAGCCTATTCTGTGTCACTGAAATGTGCTGCCAGTGGTAACTGTTTTTCTAAAAGAAATCTCTGGAGGGGCTCTCATAACTGAGAAACTCTGGCCAGTGATGTACCTTTAGAAAGCCATCTCACATCTATATATAAGAGAAAATATGTTTGCTCTGTGTGCATCTCTTCACAGAGCTGTGTGGATGGATGTGAGTTAGGGCATGTATTATACTTTAATGTGGTCGATAATTTTAATCACATCTTGCAAAACATTGTTTAGTTCAGGTGACATTTTTCAGCTAGCCAGCATTTCTGTATGGATGACACAGTGTGTAAACTCACATTCACAATCGACCTCCTTGACCCATGTAGTAGTGAAACCAGGAAGCTGTCCAGTCATGGCAGCCACTCTGTCCGTGCATATATTGACACAAAATGACCAATTCAGTTTTCCTGATGTGTCATCATTCAAAGCCTTGAATAGTTCTGCAGCCGTGGTGTTGGTTGGCAACAAAAGTGCACATAATATATCTTCATGCACATCCTCCTAAAAAATATATTGCACAAAAACAAGCATTGTTGCTTGTTGTCATCATCAGTAGACTCGTCAACCTGGATTGCATACCGAGGTGACTCATTAATCCTAACAATCGTGCCTCAGTATCCTCTGCTGTTTCATCAGTTTGTCTAATTATGGTGCTAGCCGAAAGAGAAACACGTGCCGCCTTTTGAACTGCAGCCTCTCCTTAAAAGTTCATGGCAAATGTCCTTAGCAGCAAACGGGATCAGCTCTTCTCCAGTAGTAAAGGGCTTCTTAGCTTTAGCAATGTGGTTAGCCACTAGGAATGATGCTCTCAGTGCAGACACGTTTGATGAAGTGGTGGCCTTCAAATATTGCTTCTGTTCATGTTTTTTTCTTTTGAAAAACTCCAAAGTCTTGTCTTTTAATGAAGGGTGCTTGGTCTCTATGTGATGAAGCAATTTTGAAGATTTTATGGTTTCGTTGGGTAGCCAGTCACCACATGTTATACAAAGCAGGCTTGGAGAATGTGAATCACCTGTTGCAATGAACCCATAATTTAAGTAAGACCCTTGTTTTAAATGCAGCTTTTATTTTTGTTGGCAGTCTTAGAGTCTTCTGCTATCTTGGGTATTTCCCCCTTTTACCAAAGAAGCTCTCCAGTGGTTTGTTTTTTATTCATTTTTGCTAGGATTAGCTTGTGGGCTTACCAAAACTATGCCTGAGACAGGTGTGCACTGCGGGAAAGAGGCGCGGATGGAAGTGGTAAATAAAATAATGGGTGGGCCACACGCAGGCTAAAATAAGTGTTGGATTCTGACTTAAAGCCTGCCACCACATGCAGCTTAATTGTCACTTACCACTCACTGACAGGGTTTTTTTATCTCTTTTTTTTTTTTGAGACAGAGTCTCACTCTGTTGCCTGGGCTAGAGTGCCGTGGCGTCAGCCTAGCTCACAGCCACCTCACACTCCTGGGCTCAAGCGATCCTTCTGCCTCAGCCTCCCGAGTAGCTGGGACTACAGGCATGCGCCACCATGCCTGGCTGATTTTTTTTCTATATATTTTTAGTTGTCCAGTTAATTTCTTTCTACTTTTAGTAGAGACGGGGTCTCGCTCTTGCTCAGGCTGGTCTCGAACTCCTGAGCTCAACGATCCACCCACCTTGGCCTCACAAGGTGCTAGGATTACAGGCGTGAGCCACTTTTGATACGAGTCTGTGAGCAACTGATTTTTTATGGTCTCTATGCACTCAAACCTCTCTGTTAATGATGATCTGTATTTGCAGCCGCTCCCCAGCACTGGCATCACTGCCTCAGCCCCACCCCAGATCATCAGGCACTGGATTCTCACAAGGAGCCGCAACCTAGATCCCTGGAATATGCAGTTTACAATAGGGTTCGCACTTCTATGAGAATCTAGTGCCCCTGCTGATCTGACAGGAGGCAGAGCTCAGGTGGTGGTGCAGGCAGTGGGGAGTGGCTGTATATACAAATGAAGCTTTGCTCACTCACTCGCTGCTCACCTCCTGCTGTGTAGCCTGGTTCCTAACAGGCCCTGGACTGGTACCAGTCTGTGGCTGGAGGGTTGGGGACCGCAGGTCTAAAGACGGTGGGTGTGGGGGAGTAGGGAAGACAGTAAGTGTTAAGGCACAGAATGCCAACTAACAAGTTTGGGACCTGAGTTGTACAGATAAATAGTCCTTATAAATCTTGCTATACTCTTGCGATGAAAACTGTTTTAAACGGTTTTAACAGTGTTGCATCTTAAGGCATACGTTGCTTTCTCTCAGGGCCTGTAGTAGTTGTAACAGGCACTTGTGTTGGAGATCCCTGCTGTGTTTCCCCTCCCTGACGCTGCAGAGCAGTTGCTCATGTGCTTCCTTTCACACTAGGGAAGGTTCTGTGACTTGTCCTGGGCCTCCTCTTTTTGCAGTGGCATGATTTGATTCCCAGGTCTTTTGTTGTTTCAACTCTAATACTCTCAGTCTCATCCCCTCAGGTCTTAAATTTATTTTTGAGAAGAGCAACCATCTAACGTAGACAGACCTAATACCCAGGTCATCGTAATTTTCCTACATTCTCTATGTTTTGTGGTATATCACATGCATCAAATGTTGATAAAATATGCATTGACAAAGCATTGAAACTCTAGATCATTGGGGTTCAGATGAGGATTTCTTTTCTGTGTTTAAACTGTGGCATACAAGTATAGCAGCTGTTCTCAAGTTTTTTCTTTTTTAATCTATAGGTCAGCATAGTTGAAAGTGTCAGGGAAAAAAACCTTCTTTCACTTTTTTTTTTTTTTTTGAGACAGGGCTTTTTTCTCTTGCACAAGCTAGAGTGCAGTGGCATCATCATAGCTCACTGCAACCTCAAACTCCTGGGCTTAAGTGATCCTTGTGCCTCAGCCTCCCAAGTACTGGGACTACAGGTGCACGCCACCATGCCTGGCTAATTTTTAAATTTTTTTGTGGAGATGGGATCTCACTGTGTTGCCCAAGCCAGTCTTGAACTCCCGGCCTCAAGCAGTCTTTCTACCTCAGCCTCCCAAAATGCTGGGATTATAGGTGTGAGCCACCGCCCTGACCCTTTTACGTTTAGTCTAGAAATTATCGAGTATCAGTCTCTTTAAACATCTCTGTTAACTTGTGAAAATCAGGATTGTTAAGATCTTGCTCTATAGGAAAATGCACGTGGTGGAAGCATAGGTAGGTTCAGCCACTTTGGAAAACAATTGGCAATGTTCTGTTAGGCTGGACATTCATGTACTCAGTCAACCAGCAGTTCCTTTCCTAGATGTGTAGGAGAAACGGTTGCACAGACACACCAGGACATGTGTTGAAGCATAACCGGAACAGCAGGACTCTGGAAACATCTCAAGCACTCATCAGCAGGAGACTAAACAGCTCGGTGGTGGTGAGCCCAGTAGACTGTGATACAGTGGTGAAAATTATATTACAGCAGTGTTATACAACAGAGATGTATCCTACAGTAGTGAAAATTCAGGACCTGGAGCATTTGCAACATGTGGATTAGTCTCAGAGGTATAATATTGAGCCAAGTAGCAGAAGACTCCTGTAGTAGAATTCCATGTTACTAAAATTCAGAAACAATCAAAATGAAACAATATTTTATTTGGCACACATATGTGTAATGGAACTTTTTTATGAATGGAAACACAAAATTCAGGACTATGGTTTTTAGTGGTTACTCCTTGAATGAGAATGAGTATGAGATAAGAGAGGAGTGTGCAGGTGTATGGAACTTACTAGTCACGTTTTTGTCCCTGGGTGGTGGCTTCATAGGGCTCACTATGTAGTTGTGCTGTACAGCTCGAGTGCACGTATGTGCTTGTGTATCAGAATTACGTTTAATCATACAGACAAGACTTATTGACAGAGTCCTTAAAAATCAGTGGAAGATTAACAAGATTTTTAATGAGTATATTATTTTCCTTTGGCTGCTAAACAAAATACCACAAAGTTGGTGGCTTAAAACAACAGAAATTTATTTTCTCACAGTTCTGAGTCCAGAAATCCAAAACCAAGGTGTCAGCAGGGCCCTGCTCTCTGACAGCTCCAGCTTTGCCTTTTTTTTTTTTTTGAGACCATCCCACTGTGTCGCCCTAGGTAGAGTGTAGTAACGTCATCATAGCTCACTGCAACCTCAAACTCCTGGGCTCAAAGGATCCTCCTGCCTCAGCCTCCTGAGTAGATGGGACTACAGATGCATGCCACCACACCCGGCTAATTTTTCTATTTTTAGTAGAGACGGGGTCTTGCTCTTGCTCTTGCTCATGCTCAAGCTGGTCTCGAACTCTCGAGCTCAAATGATCCTCCTGCCTCAGCCTCCCAGAGTGCGAGGCTTACAGGCGTGAGCCACTGCACCCAGCCAGTTCCAGCTTTTGGTGGCTGCCAGCGGTCATTGGCATTTCTTGGCTTGTGGCTGCATTACTCCATCATCTGCCTCTGTGTTCACATGCCTGTCTTCCTGGTGCAAGTCCTTGCCTCTTCTAAGGACCCTGGTCATCATATTTAGGGGCCACCCTAATCTAGTGTGTTCTTATGTTAATTACATTACATCTGCAAAGACCTATTTCCATATAAGGTCACTTTCTGAGGTTCCAGATGGACGTGAGTTTGGGGAGGACACCATTTAGTCCACTACGGTGGGCAAAGCTATGAAAAGGCAATTTACAGGAAAGGGAAGTATAAGTGATTAGTAGATATCAAAAATGTGCTTAGTGGGCGATGGGGTGGAGTGCATCTGTGCTGGTGCGTCGAGGGGAGAGGCAGCCGCCAAGATGGACATGTTCGTCATGATCCGGTGCCACAAGATCTCCATCTTCACGGACACCAAGGAGCCGAGCACTGTGTTCAAGCTGAAGCCTATCGTGGAGTGCGTCCTGAAGTGGCCGCGTGACGAGCAGTGGCTATACCAGGACAACCAGCTCCTGGATGATGGCAAGGCTCTGGGCGAGTGTGGCTTCAGCAGCCAAACAGCAGGGCCACAGGCCCCCAGCCACAGTGGGCCTGGCCTCCAGGGCAGATGCCTTTGAGGCCCTGCGCATGGAGCCCTTCTCCAGCCCGCCAGAGCTGCCCAACGTGATGTAGCCCCAGGACTCAGCGTGCAGTGAGCCCTGGCCCGCCCCCAGGAGGTCCATTCCCCCCAGTAAAAGAGGTTTTGGTGTCAAAAAAAAAAAAAAAAATGCTTAACCACACATTACTAAAGACTTGCAGGTCCCAGATTAAGAAGTATGATAGAATTGGCAAGGGTGTGGGGTATGCATTCCCACAATGGTGGGAGTGGAGATTGGTGTAGGGGTATTGGAGGGGGGTGGGTCAACGTTTCAAAGTCCAGTTTTAAATACCTGCGCCCTTTGACACCACACAGAACCTACTTCTAGAAATTTTCACAGACGTATGAAATTCTCTATACAAAGATGTTGATGGGTCTGCCCTGCTGGGCCCCAGCCTCACCTCCTCCATCCCCTGCCGAGCCCTGCCCTGTTCGAACACTGCCCCCACCCCACTTCCTCCTCAGTCTCCCTTCCCTGAGCCCTGGCTCCCATTCCACTCTCCGCAGCACCCTGAGCTTCCCTCTCCCCTGGCCATGGTGATTATCTGTTTGTCTGCATCCTAGCTGTCCTTGTTTTGCTGACTCTGGCTAGCACTGTCCACTCTGGCTAGCACTGTCCATCTGGCCAGGTGGATGAGAGCGGGAGTTAGGGCAGGTTCAGGGAGGAGCGTAGCATCCGTAGAACGTTTAACACATTTCTGAGCCTCCTCTCGGCTCTCTAGGCCGATTTAGCCCTCATTTAGGTCATTTAGCCCTCAGCACCCCTGGGAGTGAGGTCCAGCTACTCCCCGTGCTCAGGTGAAGGGTCTGGGCCAGGGAGGTGAGGCCACTTGCCTGAGGTGTTCCCACTGAAAGACAAAGCCTTGGCTTTGTGGGGCCTGGGAACGCTGGATCTGAGCACAGCCAAGCAGGTGGCAGTCTGTGCTCGACACCCTGGTGTCCCCATGTGGCATCTTCTTTGAGGGAGGCCTGCCGGTCAGGCTTGGCCCAGTCGTGCACCTGGCAATCGCCTGGGGATGGCAGTGGACTCAGCCTCGTGGATACTGAGGGCCTCTAAGGACCCAGCCCCAGAGCAGAAGAGCCCTGCACCTTACAGGTGCTGCCTCTGGGCTGCAAACCCACAGTGCGCCTGCAGTCGGGGCCTGCCCCAGGCCCTCCTCAGATGAGAATGGTGTCTGGTGTCCTGAGGACAAGCCTCCCTTTAGTGGGCCCCGCCACAGTCCTTGGCCCATTCAGATGGAGGCTGTCCCTTGGCCTCCCAAAGGGGATTATAGGTGTGAGCCACCATGCCCTGCCTCAAACTTTTTGAATATAATGACTCATCCAAATGTAATGTGAGTGTTGTTACTTAGGAGATGATGACAGTGAGCACAGCCCTTACTTTGGGTCCATGTGGGGCCCTTGGAGGAGACGTAAGGAAGACAGATTATGTGTTTCAAAGTTGACAACACTATCTTTCTCTCTAGAAACACGAAGACACCGAGTGTCCCTGCGTGGTGGTGTCCTGCCCTCACAAGTGCAGCGTCCAGACTCTGCTGAGGAGCGAGGTAAGGGGCGCGGCCAGGCTCAGTCAGGCATCTGTGAGTCCTCGGGACCAGCGGGCCACTCTTCCGTTAAGAGCTGAAGTGTGACATTCTCCCAGGTCATGACAGTAATGCGAATGGCAGAAAAGCAAACAGAAATAATGAAAAGCCTTGTATTATTTTTTGTAAGTCAGAAGCAAGCAGTCAACAGCTACACAGTGGTAAATTCAAAGTAAAAAATGCTATTGAGAATTGAGAAAATGGGACTGTTTTATCTACAGTACAAAGGTGACACTTTGTTTTTTAAAAAAGCTATTTTAAAATCTTTAAAATAGGAATTGCTATAAAATTATCTCAAGAAACTGAATTAACTTAGAGATACTTGAGAACCATTTGACCCCACAGGCTGGGTGGGGGCGGCCCTGGGTAGGAAGCAGGTACAGGGCAGCTCCCGCATCCCAGCCACCGGCAGGGCGGCTGTGCAGCCTCCCCAGAGGCCGTGGTCTCACACCACCCTTGGTGCACTTTTTTTGAGACAGGTAGACTTTGCATTAACTTCATTTGATCAGAATATATCCAGATGGAAAAATTCCAAGGATTCTTAACATTTTTGTGTCGATCCGACCTGGAGCCCCTTCAGTTGCTGTTTCAGAAGCCGTCTTGGGCTTCCGCTGGGCTCCCAGTCGATCACTGCTAAGGAGCCTGCTCACGTTACCATTTTTCAACAACCTGAAATTTTACCACTGCCTACTGGCGGGTGGGAAACCAGCTCATGTATCCTTGACTGAGCAAGAGGGCCTGTGTGGGCCTAGGGCCAGGGACTTGGGGTGCAGGAGGAATGAGAAAGCCAGTCTCATCTGAGGTGCATCTTCTCAGGACCTTGATGCTGATGGGCGAGGCTAGGTCTTGCCTGATGATAGTGGCCTCTGGGCCCTCAGTGTGCCTCTGGGAGGGGCTGGGGAAAATTCATGTAAGTTATTTCCACAACTGAACAGGCCCTCTGTTAAAGTTAATGTACAATAAAGTCTGTGCTATTGAAATAATTTCATTTTTAAAAAAACCCCTTCAACCTGCATTTCTCTTGGATTTCTGGTGATAGGTGCTATTGGGCTATAGATTACTCTTCCCTCTATTCCAAAGCTCCTGTAAATTCTGTAAGGCTCTGAGAATAATGATAATAAAATCAATTTAGGAAAAGGTACAATACTGAGTTTATAGTAGTATGCTGAAGATAACCTGTCAAATTCAGTATGTCCTTGATTTTAACATTAGAAGTGTTAGCTGCTTAAGTTCATCATCCCATTAATGGCACTGGAAAAATATATTTTAAAATTTTAAATTAATGACACTACATGCAGTCTTCACACTGCGTTTCCAGGCCGATCACCTGTCGTGTGCCCTGTGGGCACTTTTCTCCAGATGCAGCCCAGGCTGGGTTTGGAGGAGCAGCAAGAATGTTAGGCTACTCGACCCTTAACTGCCTTGACTCTTCCCTGGCTCAGAGACCTTCTGTGATGGGCAGCCTTGGCGGCAGTCATCTGAGTCCCTCAGGTCATTCCCACGTTGGCCCTCCTCCTTAGCTATCACAACAGGGCGAAAGAGAGGTCCAGGATTCATTTTCTCCTCTGTCTTAATCATTGACCTAGAGGAAAGGACTGCCTTTGTCCTGGTAGACTGAGGAGTAGTTGCAGAACCTACCTGTGCTGGACAGGGACAATCTGTGAGCCTCAGGGCATGTGCGAGCTGGCACATCGCAAAACTGGTTCCAGGCCACTGTGTGCTGCACTCACACACTTGCTCTCCTAAGGAGGGTCTGATTTTGTTTTCTGTAAAGAGCTATCCCACCTGGACACAGTGGCTCACACCCGTAATCCTAGCACTTTGGGAGGCCGAGGTGGGAGGATCACTTGAGCCCAGGAGTTTGAGGTTGCAGTGAGCTATGATGACATCACTGCACTCCAGCCAGGGCAACAGAGCAAAACCCTGTTTCAAATAACAGTTTTAAAAAGGATAATTAAGAAGATCTATCCCTAGAGTTTCTGGATGAGAATTTAATTTCTTCAATAAAAGAAGGAACTATGCTTCAGTTGTATTAGCCTAACGCATCACAGTATCTTTAAAATACAGTCTTTTCAATTCCCTTTTTCTCTTGTTGGGGCATTGTTAGCAGTTTTTATTTGTTGACTCACCAACATTTGAGCTGAATGAGGGATGTTTTCCTTGCAAAATGGGTTATCTACTCCCAGTCCCTCATAATTTTCCTGCCATCAATTAGGAGTGACAGTATTAAGATTCATGTGGTTAGAATGATCTTAAAGGTCTTTGAAAAGCTACACGAGTTTCTGGTGGTGCAGAAGGAAAATAGTCTTTTTAGATGAAGGAAAAACTCATCTCCAGTTATCTCAGGTATTATGAGTAATGTTACATAGTGTAAGCTTGCTTCGAAAAAATATTTATTTTTGTGTACTGTATATTAGGTGTGTGACCCAGTTGCATTCTGAATGCTTTCTAATTTTTTGTGTTTCATGCAATTTTTGTTTTTAGTCTTTAAATGTGCATTTCAGTTTACATTTTTTTTCTTTTTTTAATTCTGGCACTACAGATGGCATGTCACATTCTAAACAATCTGTTCTAAAGAAACTGCAAGTTTAGGAAATGTTATAGTAAATGTATTTCTGTATATTGGTGTATATATGTGTATCACATGACTACCATATATTTACTGCATAGAAGTCTAGGAAGCAGATGATATATACACACCTGTAGCTGATAAACACCATTCTTAATAGTACAACCCAGATGCTATCTGTGCCCTGATATGTTTGAACATTTTCATGCAAACGTTTGTGCCACAACTCACGTCTCTTTCCCGTTGCAGTTGAGTGCACACTTGTCAGAGTGTGTCAATGCCCCCAGCACCTGTAGTTTTAAGCGCTATGGCTGCGTTTTTCAGGTCAGTATCCAACATTTGTCCTTCCCAGTCACTGACATTCTGCCATGAGAGAAAGTTATTATATTAACATTTTAATATGAAAATTCTGGACTCTTTTAGTCTTTGTCATGAAACCGAAGCACCCTGTTGCATGGGTGACGAAAGCTGTGTGCAGCAGGCATGGGTGCTTGCTTTCCAGTCCGGTGGTGTTTTGAGACTCAGGTAGACACTATGCTGAGATGGAAATTAATACAATGAAAGAACTACTACATCCAAAACCAGCTAGTAATGGGATAAACAGGAATGACATTTGGTGGGGTTTCTAGATAGATTATTATGGAATTTTAGCTATTACTTGAATATAAATGAATATCAAACCAGACATAGTTTCAACTGTGTGTGTCAGTACACAGGCGTAAGGATCACACCTGCGTGTGTCCATAAATGCATCTTGTATACAAGCCTGTGCTGACTCTGACCCCAGCTGGGGACAGGCTCAAAATACAGCACAGCGCATAGAAACCACACCTCCCGGGAAAATAGTGCGGGGAGGATGTCTCTGTTGCTGCCACACATGTAGTGTGAGAAGCCTGCATCTGTTTTTTTGTTGTTTATTTTTTTTTTTTTAACACATCTGAGATTGCTAGTGAATTGGAACTGAGTTTTCATTTAAATGTATATCTTAATTTTAAAACTATCAAAAGGCAGTATATATTACAATTAAAGTATTTTATATTTAATTTCATGTACTACCAATGCATTATTATGAAATCAGTACAGAGATATTGGCATCTTAGTACTTTGTGAGAAAGTAAACGGCCTAAGAGTAAGAATGACTCTGCCTTTCCTTTGCTTTAGTCTCCAACGAGACTTGAGCCTCCCCCTGTTATGTCGTACGTAGTATCATTCATTCTCTCTGTGTATGTGTATATATATGTTTATATATTGCAATACTTATATCAACATATATATATGAATATTCTATGTACAGAGTATATGTTTTGGAGATCATTAAAATGCTTTCTGTGACTTCTTAATTTTTCAATAGCAAAACAAATTATGTCATCATACTAATTATTTCCTTAAATAAATGAAGTACAATTTCATGTGCTTATTCCTGACTCTAAAATGGTCTACATCTTATGTACTCTGTAGATTGTTTATGTTTTGTATGTAACTTTCTAAATATATTTAGAATGGTGAGGAACAATATATTTTTGGATGCAGTGTATTTGAATTAATAAATCAACATTAAAGTAAATTTTTTAGATTCCTTCTTTGCTTACATGTTCACTAGGCTGTTTAGCAATATGCAGCTGTACATGCAGGCACCTAAACATTTTCCAATTATAATATATTCTTAATGAAAAAGTTATTTATAAAGGAATGAGTTTAAAATTTAATTTCTTGATACTACAAATGTGAAACCTTGATAAGACAGTTGAGATAAAAAACTCGAGGAGGCTGGGCATGGTGGCGCACGCCTGTAATCCCAGCACTTTGGGAGGCCAAGGTGGGAGGATGGCTTGAGCCCAGGAGTTGGAGGTTGCAGTGAGCTATGATGACACTACTGCTCTCTAGCCCGGGCAACAAAGCAAGATCTTGTCTCAAAAAAAAAAAAAAAAAGAAGCTTGAGGAATGAAGACCATGAACTAGAGATTCTCACTGTAACATTGCAGAGTGTTTTTTCTTGGAGCTCTCTGTTCTTCCTCGCAGCCCCCTCACCTGCACAAAGTAGATAGGTGGCCCTAGCATGACTCTCCTGAGGCTGAGATTCCCTGTGAACTTTAATGCTGCTTTTAGAGTCGTTGTGTTACCCTTTCTGTTCTGCAGAAGGGAGTGAGGTTGACTTAACACCCTGCATCTTTGCTCTTGCAGGGCACAAACCAGCAGATCAAGGCCCACGAGGCCAGCTCCGC
>NW_012148130.1:1700662-1722379 GCF_000956105.1 Propithecus coquereli | reverse complement strand
GCCTGTAGTCCCAGCTACTCGGGAGGCTGAGGCAGGAGGATCGCTTGAGCCCAGGAGTTTGAGGTTGCTGTGAGCTAGGCTGACGCCACTGCACTCTAGCCAGGGCAACACAGTGAGACTCTGTCTCAAAAAAAAAAAAAAAAGAAACAGCATCAAGAGATTATCAGAAAAGTAAATTCTCTTTGTGTGATCTTGAGCTCATAAATGAAGGTGTTTTGTTTCCGTTTGTTCTTTGTTTTATAATTGCCAAGCAAGCAGACAGTGCTTCTTTCCCCCCAGTCACATTGCAGTTATTTTAGCATTTATCCAGCACAGGGATTATTAAACTTCCAACCTTTCCCTATTTTTTTGTAAATAAAGTTCTTTTGGGACACAGCCACCCTCGTTCATTTCCGTATTGTCTGTGGCTGCTTTCGCTCTCCAGCACAGACTTGAGACAGACCGTGTGAACTTCATAGCTCAACATATTTATTATCTGGCTTTTTACAGAGTAAGTTTGCCGACCGTGATCTGGACAGTTACCAGTATTAACTGCTTTATAGTCTGTCTTTTGTGAGAGACAAATAGGAAAAAACATTTCCATATCACCAGTGTTTACTATCAATTGTCTCTGTTGACACTTTGTGAAAATTTGGTGCACTAAGCACATAGACAGGAGCACTTCCCAGCCAGGCTTACTCTCCTCCCGTGCTGTTTTCAAGAGGCCTCCATCGCAGGGGCTGGGCCCACGAGCAGGCACCTTCCTGTAAATCCTTCCGGTAGAGTTTGTTCTCTGATGTGAAATCCAGCTTGGCAGGGCCACCTTTTCATGAGGACAAGATGAAAACCTCAAGAATTAATAGAGAAGAAGTTGTTATAGGATCTCCCATTGTGGCTTATTTACAAAAATAAAAACAAAAATTAAAAAAATACATTGAACAAACATGTATTGAGAAATTGCAGTTAGAAGGGTATTACGATGAATCAGAGTGGCCAGTGGAGTGGACATTTGAGTTTTCTAAAGATTTGAATATCTTGTTTCAAGTGTTAACTCCAAGCAGTTTAGAATTTAAATGTACTTGAAAGAGTCTAAAATTTTAAATCAAAAGATTTTCATTAAATCTAACTTAAAATAGTTTTTTAATATAAATGCTTGATTAAAGTTGGGAAGCAGGCCAGGCGCGGTGGCTCACGCCTGTAATCCTAGCACTCTGGGAGGTCAAGGCGGGTGGATCGCTGAAGGTCAGGAGTTCGAGACCAGCCTGAGCAAGAGGGAGACCCCGTCTCTACTAAAAATAGAAAGAAATTATCTGGACAACTAAAAATACATATATAGAAAAAATGAGCCAGGCATGGTGGCACGCATGCCGGTAGTCCCGGCTACTCGGGAGGCTGAGGCAGGAAGATCGCTTGAGCCCAGGAGTTTGAGGTTGCTGTGAGCTAGGCTGATGCCACAGCACTCTAGCCAGGGCAACAGAGCCAGACTCTGTCTCAAAAAAAAAAAAAATAAAGTTGGGAAGCAATGAAAGATTGGAGTGTTATATGAACATGCAGAGCGGAAGAGTTCTGTCGGACAGTGAAATCAAACTCATGTTGGATAGATTGTTGGCGATTTTGCCATGAGCACATGGGATTTGCTGAGTTCAGTGATGGTTTACCTATAAATCTTTTTTCCCTTCTTTTTAAAGAATATATTCTGTTTCTACCTTTTTAAAATTATAGGCATCGATCACAAGGCTTCTTGTCTCTCATAGATGGTTTCTTATTTAAAAGTTTCTTCCTTTCATTTTAAGAGTTAGTTTTGTTATACTTGTACTAGTTACATAATAGTTTAGTGGTTCTGAGGTATGTGGTTTTCTAGTGGGACAATTTTTGACAGTTGCTGTCACCAAGTGGATTTTTGGGCTCGGTTCCTGTGGGGAATTCATGTCCTTCCTTCCTGCTTCATGGTCTTCTCCCCATTCTAAGTGAGTGGTTCACATCATTGGAGACCCCAGGACATACCAGAGTAACCTGCCTACACATAGTACAGCAAGTTCTTGCTCTGTGAATACCTCGTGTGTTTAAACTATCATCAGCCAGGTCACAGTGGAAATCCTGAGAGCGTGGGGTGCTTTGTAGCGTCTTGCCATGGAGATACGTGAGAGGTCGCTCAAGGATTAGTCTCTCCCCAACTATCTATCTGAGCGGAACCCCTGGCCCTGGCCTTTGGTCAACTGAGCCTCGGCTTATGATCCTGAGAAGGTGCATGCCTACCCTTCACTAGCTCCAAAAGTAAAGGCTGGATGAAGAATGGAGATATTTATGTTTTCTTAAAATGGAATTTATCATTATAGTGTTATTCAGTTGGAATCTCTTAGGTTATTTAGTTCATCTGTCATAGAAAATAGAATATGTTGATTCAAAAAGGCTTGATGATCCTTACATTTGTGTTAAAACTAAAGAAAAACTGTTTTGTAAAATGTGGACTTAAAAACAACAATTTTATATTTTAGGAAAGCTTAAATCGAAGGGAAATGAAAGTAGGCTAGAGTGAAGGATGTTCTGGGTGCAGGGGGTCTTAGGGGAGGCCAGCCAAGGGATCTCTGTTTCCTCTGCCATGTGGGTGTCGTGCTGCTTCGTGGAGACTCACCTCCCAGGCGGACTTTCCTGTGCAGACGACGCCTGCCTAACGGAGGCATGAAAGCGGCAGTCTGCACCCAGGAGCTAGGTTCTTTGATTAAAAGAAATAAATCAAATTAAAAGGTAAATAAGGGAAGTCCCTAAATGAAAAAAGTCAAGTTTAATACGGCATGATCTGTGTTTATTGCTATAAGTTGCTCTTGCTCATACTCAGGTGCTTGATTTGTTGCAGAAAAAGAATTGTCAGTGGTTTTGGAAATATTGCTGAGATTTTTGTCAAGAATTGGCATAAATGGTGTCTCTTTTTGTGGGGGTGAGAATAACGAGTCTGGAAATTGTGTTCACCTGTGATAGATGGAAGGGCGTGAGCCGCAGCTGTAGGTGAGACAGGCACCGCGCGACGCTGCACGTGGCCCGTTCTGCATTAGTGCAAGTCGACCACTTGTAGGAGTTCATGGACATGGGAGACATTATACTTTAGGATGGAAAGTCAATTTTTGCTGAGTAAAATCCTAGGAAAGTGAGTCGTATTTTGTCCATGTGACATTGTATTCCTTAGTAAATTTGTATTTGTTTTAAAATAAAAAATAGATGGTGATTGTTTCTAAAGGTGCTTCTTGCCTTAGCAGATTGTGTCCAGTATGGAAAGAACACTTATCTGCAGGTTGGTTATCCTTGATGGCATTAAGGAATCTGTTCTTTATCACACCTGAGACGCCTTCGGGCCATCAGCTTTGTGACCCGTGGCTGAGGCCAGTCCCCAGGACTTGATGCTTTTGGATGGCTCATCGTTGGAGAGGCACACATCAGCTCCATCACGGAGCTCAGGGTCTTCTGGGGTGGCAGCAGCACCCCAAGGATAGGTAGACCCATCTGTTGATAGATGGGAGCATTTCGCCAGGGTCACAGTGCCCTTTGTAGAAATCTCGTGAGGAAGGAAACCTTGTAAGAATTACCCTCAAACTCATCTCAGCACCTTTTAAGACCAGGTGTTCGTTGGTCCTTGGGAGCTAATTATTTTTCAAGAGATTTTGGAAAGGTCAAAGGTGAGCTTGGCAATGCTTGTTCAGCAGGCCCTTCCTTTGATGGCGGGGTGACTCTGCTGACCTTTTGTGGAAGGGTCTCTTCAGGCGTCAGCTCCATCCCATGTTTGAGGGTTAAGAGCTGGCCCCGAGGGTAAAGTGAAGCACTGTGCAAGTTTTCTCCTCTCCACGCCTGCTCATTATGTCCAGAGGGCCTTTCAAACTGCAAGGTTGCGCCCATTGGTGGATGTGAAATAATTTAGTAGGTTGTGACTAGCATTTTTTAAAATTGACAAATAATAATTGTAAATATTCATAGGGTACAGTGTGATGTTTTGATATATGTATACATCATGGAATGATTAAATTGTGCTAATTACCCTATCCATCACCTCACTTCATTTAAAATCTGTTCTTTTAGCAATTTTGAAATGTACATTATTGTTAACTGTAGTCTCCATGCTGTGCAGTAGATGTCAAAAACTTATTCTTTGTATCTAATGAAACTTTGTACCTTTCACCGTGACAACATCTCCCCAGTCCCTCTCCCTTCCCATCCCTACCACCCCACCAGCTGCTGGTAACCACCATTCTACCGTCTGCCTCTGTGAGTTTGACTATTCAGATGCCACACCTGAGTGAGATCATGTGCTATTTTTCTGTCTGTTCCTGGCTCATTTCACTTCGCATAATGTCCTCCAGGGACTAGCGTTTTTCAAAAATGAATAAAATGGAAAATACCAGGGTACATCATAAGTGATTAGGGCAAGTATGGTTTTGTGAAACCTATTTTTCAGGTATATGCACACACAAATGTTTATATAAATGGAGTGAAATGTAAGAATGTATTTCTTACTATGTTTCTTGGCAAAAATTTGAAAGCTACTCTTGTAAAAACTTTTGCAAAAACTTTAAAAATTAGCATCTCATTTATTTGGAAATTCAATCAGCCACTGCACTTTGCCTCACCCTAATCACTGGGAGAGATCCTGAGACACATAGTTTATAGAATTTCTTATTAAATTACCAGGACTTCCGGCCCAGCACACTGCTCATGCCTGTAATCCCAGCACTCTGGGAGGCCAAGGAGGGAGAATGGCTTAAGCTCAGGAGTTTGAGACCAGCCTGAGCAAGAGCGAGACCCCGTCTCTGCTAAAAAAAGAAAAATTAGCCAGGGGTGGTGGTGCCTGTCTGAAGTCCCAGCTACTCGGGAGGCTGAGGCAGGAGGATGGCTTGAGCCCAGGAGTTTGAGGTTGCAGTGAGCTATGATGACACCACTGTACTCTCTCTACCCAGGGCAACACAGCAAGACCCTGTCTCAAAAAAAAAAAAAATACCCGGACTTCCATTTTCTGTGTGAAGGGATTTTTTCTTCTGGAACTCCTTTCAGTAAGCTAATAGAAGGCCTATATTGTGAAACTTATACTGTCATTATCATTGTTGTTAATTAATATTAAAACCGCTTTTTCTTACATTCCTTTTTCAGGTTTCCTTGCTGCAGAATGAAAGTGTAGAGAAAAACAAGAGCATACAGAGTTTGCACAATCAGATATGTAGCTTTGAAATTGAAATTGAGAGACAAAAGGAAATGCTTCGAAATAATGAATCCAAAATACTTCACTTACAGGTAATAAGCGTAAGGCTGTGGCTGGATCAAAGGGGAGGCGTCCATGTTCCACTTTAGGGCTTCAGAGCTGAAGCCCTGACCTTGGACAAGCAGAGAAGCAACTTGTTCTTGCTTAAGTGAAGACTTGGGCAAGGTGGCCTGGGGTAGCTCCAGCCCAGCCTGGGAAGCTGCAGGTTGGCCGTTTCCTCTCTGCCTGGAGAGCAGGTCCCACCACCTCCCTTCTGTGCCTTTGATCCTCTGCTGGAGAAAGAAGGCCTACGGCCTGCATTTTAAAAATTAGCGGGTTTTATTATTATTTAAGACTTCTTATTGTTTGCAAAGTTTCACTTCCTGAAGTGAAGTGAAACTAAACTGCTGAGTTTTCTAGTGACACACATACTCACCCTACTTTATTTCACCACGATGATCCACACGAACCTCCAAAACAAATTAATAAACCTTTACCACTCGGATAAAGGTGATTATATAGATGGGCCTGATGAAATGTTGCTGCTCATTTCTGTTATCAGGACAGGGCTCCGTTAGGTGCTTGTGTCTAGATTATCACAGATACGACCTGCACGTTAACTTACTGGTAGTGTACATTGGTTACAGCAAGTCCCACGTGTATCACACCCACCTGTGGAAGAGTCACTGGTGTCACTGAAGTGGTTTTTCGGTACTTATGATGTGTTTCCCTGAATCATCTGTAAGAGAAAACATCTCTAATAGCGCAGATTCGTGGCATCTCGGAGAATGCCTTTTCTCCCATTTTGGCATTTGGAGATTAATCATAATGCCTTGAATTGCATGAAGATTCATGAAACTAATTTCATTTGTATTAAACTTTGTAGTTACTCGGAGTGAAAAGGAAAAAACACATTAGATTGTATTAGAAAAGGCACACATCACTAGTATCGAATCAAGCCAGAAAAGTAGAATGTCTCATAAAACACCAACAAGCCTCCTGCTGGAAGCCCCTGGCATTTTGCTGAGGTCCCACCAGTGTGCTGGTCAGGTCGTCCATGGTGACCTGTCCACGCCATGGCCCACCCCCACCTGCAGTACTGCCTGGTGAGCAGTTTTAGCTATTCAAAATTACAGCTACTGAATTTGGTCTGAGGCTCAGAGAGGCAGGTGGAAAGGCAAGAGAAATTAATGTTATGCCGGACAGTCGCCTATAAAAATACCCACGACAGAAGAGAGAATGAATAAGTAGTGGGTTCATATATAGCATATATAGCAAAACAATTAGAATATACACAACGATGTACAAATACACTGTTCAAAACCTCAGAGATTTCATGTGCGTGGATCTCTTTCATTTTCTCCTCATCCAGCCAGAGAAGTTTTCATTTATTTTACTTTTTAGTACAAACACTACTGTGTGTGATTTATATTTTTAAACTTTTGTGACTGAACAAACCAATAAGGTGTTAAGTCAGAAAGAAAGGGGGAAACTGAGTCATACAAGCCCAGAGAAGGGGAGACTGAGTAATGATGGCAGTTGTCAGTGTCCCTGACCTATCGTAAGTAGGAGGGTTCCTTCCTCCACGGAAAGGAAAGCGTGGAAGAGAACGGCCATGTTTGAAGAAAGGGGCTCAGCGCAGGCTGGACGCTCGTGATTTCCGTGAGTGCAGGATCAGGGGCTGCGTGCAGGGTGCTGCGGACGCCTCGCAGTGTGCACCCACTTGATGGGAGTGGGCTGCGTAGAAGGGCGTGCAACTGCGAGGTTTTGTGAAAGGTGGGATGTGGCCTTACCATTGGCAGCACCGTGGGGCCGGCAGCCTGCCTGGCGAGGAGAGAGTCCAGAAACACTGATGGAAACCCCCAGGTGTGCAGGGGCGCTGGCTGCAGGTGGGCCACGCCGTGCTCTCAGACCCTCTGCCACCCTCTTCGTTGGAGCCCATGTCCTCCTCATATTCCAGTCCTCACCTTCGAACCCTTTGGTAGGAAGGGTTTACCTAACTCTTCACTGTGGCCCAGAAGACCCCTGTGACTGGCCACCAGTCACCTTCCCAGCTTTGTCCCACTCTGTGCACAATGAAACGGACCTTCTCTTCTCTCCTCGAGAGGTGCCACACTCCTGCACAGATGTCCCTGAGTCCTCTTCCCCATACCTTCCTTTCCTGGCCAACTCCAGCTCCTCTCAAACACCTCGGATGTCAGCATAAATGCCACCTCCTCCAGGAAGCCTTACCTCACCCATCCCTACCCTCGGTGCTGCCTCAGCCCTGCATGTGGACCACCTTGGTGACAATAGCACATGCTACTCAGGGTTGTCTCCTTCCTTGTCTGATTGTCCAGTAGACCCTAAAATCCCGACACTGATAGTATGGAGTGCCTGATGGCTGGGCTGTGGCTGGTGGGGACACAGGCAGGGGTGCATTAGGGCAGTGCGATTTAAGAGCAAGTCTGCTCTTGATGGCCCAGCAAGGGCTGTCTCAATATTTTACTTCCCAGAGATCCTGTTTTTCTCAATTAAAGAGAGCTTGACCCCGGGCTCCTGCTGCCAGCAGGACTAGATGGACAGGTGGTTCTTGCGGTCAGGGGTCTGCAGGGCCCGAGCAGAGCAGCTCGGGGCCGGAACAGAAGGCAGGCGGCGCTCCGTCCACACGGCCCTCGCTCCACCTCCACAGCTCCACCAGGCTGTCTCACTGGACAGCGTTTGTGTGCCGAGGTCCCAGTGGCCTGAGGGTGAGAAGTGACAGCAAGCAATGTGATCGAAGCCTTGAGGTGTGAGTGCGGGAGGCTGTGGGGCGACGCTCTCTGAAAGCAAATCTTCTGATGAGGGTTTGTTTATGGAGTGCAGCCGATACCATTCATCTCAGAATTCTTTTTTCTAGTAAAATTCCACACCTGCATTTAAGATTTGTTTTTATAGAAACTGCAGCGGCTGCGGGTATGCTCTTTGAGAGTGGAATTGCGTTTTCTGCATTTTACAGAGAAAGCTTGACTTAGATCTGCATTCTGCTTTGAAACTGGGCCTTTCATACAAATGAAAGGCCTATTTTAAAAATGGGGTGTTCTGCCTTGCTGTGTGGGAACTCCTGTGTTGGTTGAGCCTCAGCTGTGTGCTGTGTGTGTCCCTGACTCGGTGCCCTGCTGCGCGGGGGCGGCCTCCTGCTGGTGCAGACGCCTCACTCAGGCTCCGGGCTTGAGATGAGGCCGAGGCCGGGTTGGGCGCCGCACCAGGGGCCTGAGGTGTGGCAGTGGCGAGCGGCTTGTCGGGGGCCGTGCTGTGACTCGTGGTTCACTCCTGGGTGTCCCCTGTTACAAAATGGCCTCTCAGAGCTCTGTTGAGTAAGTTTTCATTAACTTGCCTCTTCTACTCATTGGCAGCCACGCTAGCCTAGTTTATGGTATCAGTGGGGGAGCGTTGCGATGTTCACGCAGAAGGCATCGTGTGGGGAACGGTGGCGAAAGGGGTGAAGAAACAACCACAGCAAAGAAGGACGTTGTGGTTTGGGATATTCATTAATGTCACTAGTACCATCCCCTAAAAGCAGACTTTGTGACCGAATCAAATATTCCTCTGGCCATATGTACTTGTTTAAAATAAAGGTACATTGATATAGAAAGAGGTTTTTTTTAGAGAAATAATCCTTACTTTTTAAACGTTGGCTAACATCAGCTTTCTTAGAAAGAACAGGAAGAATAACACTGTGTTTTTGCCAAAGAATAACACTGTGTTTTTGCCCCCAAAAAAGTAATCCAAACCTGCCATGTTTATTCCTTCATGGTTGGTAACAGCCAGCAAAGGTGCTGAAACATAAAGGTTTAAAAATAGACCCAAAAGGAGAAGTGAATTCAGTGGGCCCTGGGGCTGTCCCTTGAGCACCTGCATGGGCCTCAGCTTCAGAGCGGCTTGGCCAGTCTGCAACTGCACCGGCACTGAGCTCTCTGGCCTTCACAAGCTTATTTCAAAATGCATATTCTTTTTAGAAGTGAAAACCGGCTGGGCATGGCGGCTCGTGCCTGTAATCCTTGAACTTTGGGAGGCCGAGATGGGAGGGTTGCTTGTGGCCAGGAGTTCAAGGCCAGTCTGGGTAACACAGTGAGACCCTGTCACTACAAAAAATAGAAAAAGTAGCCCAGCGTGGTGAAACACGCCCATAATCCCAGGTACTTGGGAAGCTGAGAAGGGAGGATCATGTGAGCACAGGAGTTCAAGGCTACAGTGAGCTGTGATCGTACCTGTGAATAGCCTCTGCACTCCGGCCTGGGCAATAGAGCGAGACCCTGACTGGGCCACCAGAGCTGGAGCACGATTCTCATCTTTCCATAAATACAAGTGGTCTGTTTCTGGAAAAACGGCTTTCTAAATTATTTAAAGTAAGATAGCACAAAGTCAGGCCTGCTGTTGGCAGCCACTCATGTGTCTGGCAGCAGTGTTGCTGCTTTCCTGCCTCTCTCTCTGGGGGGCAGGGGCCGCAGAGCTGGCAGCCTGGGAGGAGGAGCCCCACTCCTGTCGGCATTGGTCCCCTTGGTTTCACTGAGGGCCTGAGGACCCACCTCGGGGCCTTTTCCTGCCACCAGCCCTGTGTAGAGCCAGTGAGGTCAGGTCTCCCAGGATCCTGGTGCAGTTCTGGGACACCCTCTGCAGCAACAGAGACGGGGCCACACTTCCACCCTGGACCGGCAGCGGGATAGGGGGCCCTCAGATGTTTAAAGGGGCAATAGGCCACAAGGGGTGACTCTGGCATCCTAACCTGAGACCCTGTGGGTCCTGCACTGAGGACATGAGCCCTCTCTACCTTGTCCCTTCCGCTGGGAAGCAGGGACCATCAGTACAGTACCTGTGGCCTCTGAGGTACATGAGGGCATTGGACCAGATGCCGTGGAACCTGGCGAGCCTGCAGAGGGGCCGCCAGCCTGGGAGGAGACACATGGGGGTGGGGGCGAGGTCAGATCCAGGCATCTGACGGGAGAGCCACAGGATTGACTGGTGCCCGGATGTGCATGTGTGAGAGCCGGGCAGCAGGTGACCCTTGGGATGCTCCTAGGTGAGGAAGCCCAGGCAGGAGCTACAGCCTGCCCTGAGCGTACATCTGAGGTATTGCATCTGGTCATCTGAGCCCTCGGCGCCTGTCACTTCTCTGTCCTGAAGGTTCTCTGTTGGCAAAGCACATTGGACGTAGTGGGACATTATTCTGTTGTTTTGTATAAGAATGATCGTCCTCCGTCTGGCTTTAGGTCACCTCGAGTGCTCCCTGCAGAGCGCAGGCTTGTCCCAGGGAGCTCCCAGGAGCAGTGCCAGCTCAGGTTGCCCCATCTGGAGCTGGAGCCGCTGGTGGGTGGCCTCATCCAGGGGCCTCTGTGGCTGACTGTTTTGCTCCTGGCCAGCCTGTATTTGATGGGAGGTGGCTTGGCGTTTTCAGAGTCCTAACTGGTTGTTGCTTTTTTAACACCTTTGGTTTGGAAGCGAGTAATAGACAGCCAAGCGGAGAAACTGAAGGAGCTCGACAAAGAGATCCGTCCCTTCCGGCAGAACTGGGAGGAAGCGGACAGCATGAAGAGCAGCGTGGAATCCCTGCAGAACCGCGTGACTGAGCTGGAGAGCGTGGACAAGAGCGCTGGACAGGTGGCTCGGAACACAGGTGAGGCGGGGGCAGGAGCAGAGATGGGCGTTCCAGGTCCCAGACGAGTGCCTTGGTGTGAATGCGTTGGGCACACACTGCCTTAGAACAGCTCTTTCCAGTTACAGGTAACACACGTGCAGCGGTGTGATGACTTCCATTAGTAAAGACAGAAACGTTCCCCGCTTAGGCTTGTCCCCTCCGTGGGAGGCCCAGTGTGGTAGAGAGTAAGGGCAGGTGCCCCTGCAGGAAGCCCTGCCCAAGAGAGACCAGGGCCACAGGGGTGACCCACAGCACGGACCTGAGTGGAGACAGGCACAGAGCGAGGCCAGGGCCTGTTGGTCAGGGTGCTCCGGGCCACACTGCTAAGAGCCCCAGGGACAGGAGCTGGTAGGGCATGGGGGGCACTGCCCCCATGCACTCAGCCAGCATGTTCCTGATATCCAGTGGCAGATGTGGGTCTGCGGCTCTGCGGACTGAAAGAATATTGTGAATATTTGCATGGAAGGGATTATGTGGAAGGGAACGAGGATCACTGCAGTGCACTGGGGTTGGATTAGCAGGCAGAGGATGTGGATTGGAGTAGACGGGAGCGGCTTAGACTCAGAGCACACAGATGATTCGTGGCCTGGCGGCTGGAGGGCAGGGAGCGTGCGCAAGAGGGCAGCTCTCCTCTGCCCCCCAGGAGCTCCCGCCCAAGGCAGGCTTCACTCTGTCATCGACCCTGCAGTAAGGTGCCCTGTGACACGCAGGCCCAGGGCCACCCCCCAGGGCATCCCATCTCAGCAGGCTGTGGCCCGACAGTTCCTCCAGCCGGATGGCGCCGTGGACGTGAGTGTTGGATAGACGTGGTGTAGGAGCCTGGGCTCTCCTGTAGGAGGGACGCTTCAGGGCATCTGTGTGGTGTTTTGCTGCTCTCACCTGCAGCAGCCACAGTGATTGTTATGTTGTTATTTAATTCAAATGCTGGTGTGAGCCCCGTGAGGTGGTTCACACCTGTAGTGCCAGCTACTCAGGAGGCTAAAGCAGGAGGATCGCTTGAGCCCAGGAGTTCGAGGCCAGCCTGGGCAACGTGAGATCCCGGCTCTAAAAAATAATAATAAAAAAAGAAATGCTGGCGTGGATTTGCTTTTCTAACCTTTCTGACATTCATATGTCTCATTCGCCAAATCTCTCCTCACCTACGGTAGGCTTGCTGGAGTCCCAGCTGAGCCGTCATGACCAGATGCTGAGTGTCCACGACATCCGTCTGGCCGACATGGACCTGCGGTTCCAGGTCCTTGAGACCGCCAGCTACAATGGCGTGCTGATTTGGAAGATCCGAGATTACAAGCGGCGGAAGCAGGAGGCCGTCATGGGGAAGACCCTGTCCCTTTACAGCCAGCCGTTCTACACGGGCTACTTTGGCTATAAGATGTGCGCCAGGGTCTACCTGAACGGGGATGGGATGGGGAAGGGGACGCACTTGTCGCTGTTTTTTGTCATTATGCGTGGAGAGTATGATGCTTTGCTTCCTTGGCCATTTAAGCAGAAAGTGACGCTCATGTTGATGGATCAGGGGTCCTCGCGGCGTCATTTGGGAGATGCATTCAAGCCCGACCCCAACAGCAGCAGCTTTAAGAAGCCCACCGGAGAGATGAATATCGCCTCTGGCTGCCCGGTCTTTGTGGCCCAAACTGTTCTAGAAAACGGGACATATATTAAAGATGATACAATTTTTATTAAAGTCATAGTGGATACTTCGGATCTGCCCGATCCCTGACGAGTCCTTGGGGAGGAGGATTTAGCAGAAGGTAACTCCTCTGGGGGGTTTGAACCAGTCTGTCTTCACCGAGGTCCTCGAGCTCAGAAAAGGACCTTGTGGAACGGAGGAAGCGGCAGAAGGTGGACGCACGGCCGGCAGGAGGAGCCACACATGAACACACACCTGACATGTTTTCTATAGACTAGCAACACTTCACTCTGAAGAATTATTTATCCTTCAACGAGATAAATATTGCTGTCAGAGAAGGTTTTCATTTTCATTTTTAAAGATCTAGTTAATTAAGGTGGAAAACATATATGCTAAACAAAAGAAACATGATTTTTCTTCCTTAAACTTGAACACCAAAAAAAGAAAACACACACATGTGGGGATAGCTGGACATGTCAGCATGTTAAGTAAAAGGAGAATTTATGAAATAATAACGCAATTCTGATATATTCATTCTAAAATTCAAGAGTGCAACCTTGTTTCAAATATAGTATATTGTCTATTTTTAAGGCCTCATCTGGTCTCTGTTTTAATAATTTGTTTGTCAGAAGACCCTGAAGTACTCCTAGGTCTTTTTTTGAAAGTCTCTAAATTCAGAATCATTTTTTAATTTAAAGTTCTACAAATAATTGTTACTGCAAACATTTTATTTTAAAACGTTGATAGACTGATATTTCTTGGAAGAAAATGTAAAATATCAAACACTGGTTATCACTTGTGATAGGAAAGAGAATATTCAATCTGTTGTTATTTCTCGTTAGAAATGTAAACCTTCAATATCTGTCGTAGTTAATGACACTACTTCAAAATTATTATGAAAGGAACATTGCTCATGGATGCTGTGCATCATTTTCAGATTTATAATTGTTTTCACCCTAAAATAGGGCATTAGTTGAACTTTGGAGTTCTGAACAAAATCCTGTAGTTTTTAAAATTCTGCCCCATGTGTTCAGACAAGCCCTCTGTGGCTGACAGTACCGGCCTTGGTCTCTGTGTCCAGTGTCCAGGGGTGGGCAGGGGTCTGCGCGGAGGGCCCGGCAGGTGTGTCTCTTCATTCTGTCATCTTGCTGCGTTTTGTTAATGATCTCCGAAAGCAACATCTTTGCATAGAGATGGTGGCATACGGTACATGTGCCTTAGATGTGACATGCTGCTTCTCGACCCTGGGTTTGCATTCAGCATAATTCTAGAAAGTGCTAGTTTAACCAGACTTTTCTCTCCACCACTAGATCCTTGTCTCTCCAAGGCCCTCAGACAACTCCGTACCCGCTGAGGGAAGCCAGGCTCCACCGTTGGCTTCTGGAGCCTCCGCTACTTAATCACTGCAGATTCCAAATCTCTAGGCCCCAAAAGTGAGCTGCCTGGTCCAAGTACAGCTTGGTCCCACCCTGAGGGAGGCAGGTGTGGGGCAGAAGCTGAGTCTCTCCGTGCCCCCACCTGGGCCCTGGGGGCCCACACAGCTCGAAGCAGAACCCTCTGAGCATTCTCGAGACCGCTGCTCTGGGAGCCTGCCCCGGCTGATTGATGGGCATTCCTAAACCACCACCCTGGCAGGAGGGGTGGCCACAGGGCCTGTTGTCCCAGCCTGTGCCTGCTCGGACGGCATTCTCTCAACTCACTGTTTACTGTCTCTCAAAGGTCCAACTGTGATGAGAAGCCTGGAGCCCTGCCCTGTACCCCTTTTGCTATGCACCACGCTTCATGGTGCTCTTACCACTGATGGGTGCTACACGTGACGGGTGCTTCTTAGGCAAAACCAATGTGTGCGAACCACACCTGTGCCACTTGTCCAACAGCCGCGCCCACGATTGGCCAGCTGGGCCGCGCACTTCAGACTGCCTGCCTCTGGGCTCTCCCCATGGCTGCGCGGGGACAGCTTGGCTGGTGCCTAGTGGCCCACCTTGTCTCTGGTGCTGCCGTCTGTCCTGGGTGTGCCTTCGCCCCAGTGCCTGCTGGAAGTGCCCTCCTGTCACACACCCATCCCCGTGCTTCCACGAGGGACCTCACTGGTTCCACGCGCCTGCCATGCCCTTTCGTGGTTAAAACGGTTGGTCGTCCTTCATCTGCCTTTCCTTTCTTCACTCTCCTGGGATTGCTTTGGGGGCAAATTGGTGTCGTTGGTTCTGTCCCCATAAAGGAGTCATGTGTCCCTGCTCATAAAGGAAGGACTTCCTGCAGAAGCTCAGAAAACACTCTTCCCTCAAAGGTGTCACCAACCTTCTCCAGGCCTGTCCCCTGGGTTCTACCCTGGAGGCCTGAAGGAGGGAGGACCTCCTGGCAGTCCCTACCTGGCTCAGGTGGCTTTCCTGAGGCCAGGGGTTAACAACAGGGACACCCCTGCGACTTCCTTTCCAGTCACTAAAAGTGTGTACAATATTCAGACAAATTTTAGGGTAAGCAGCATCTTGGTCTGGTAAAAAAAATTTTCCCTGCTCTGGATTTAAGTCCTGGTCTGGGTGTGGGCCACCCAGAAGCACTCTGGGAAGCATCCCTCACTTGGTGGTGGGACATTCCTAGTAGCCCTTCCTAGACAGATGTTCCTGATGGGGTGTGGCGGGGCTCCCGGCCTCCCACCTTAGGGGCCCAAAGGATGTAACTTGAGTAACCAGCACTGTCCTCCAGGCTGAGGCTTGGCCTGTGTCATAGCTTCATCTTGGTGTGATTTGATTATCTTGGGGGGGCACGTAGCTTCTGGTCTCTGTTCTGGGTACATCTCTTGGGTACTCAGGACATGTGGGAAGGTGGCTTGGACAGTGTTCTGAGCTGTCCTGACTGTGGACGTGCCTGTGTCGCTCCATCCTAGGACTCCTCGGTGCCCTCGCCTGGGCCGCCCGGGCTGTGGTGTCCTTGTGGCCGAGGCCCAGCAGGCCGGGGGTCAGCCCGCCCCGCTTCGCAGGGTCCCGGCAGCCCAAGTGCAGGGTGGGCACGTGTTCTGTGGGTCTTGGTGTATGCTTCCCTTTTACCAAACCAGCGGAATTCCCAGCAGGACAGAACTGTTCAATACTTTAAAGAAACTAACTCTGAGTCCTTTGTGCATGAATTAAGCCAATCTGTTACCCTGTCACCTTCCTAATGGAAATGAGAACAACTTCCTGTTTCTACTTGCTTTGAGCAGTTTCTCTTGAACCCTGTGGCTCCAGCCTCTCCCTGCTGCTGGCTGAGCTGGGGATGCTGGGGTGGAGGTGGTCACTGGGGGCTGTAGTGGTCCAGGCCAGGCACACGGGACGGGCACAGCTCTTCCTGCGGCCGCGCCACAGGCTGCAGCGGGCCCATGACGGGGCTCAGAAGCCTGACCCTCTGGTTCTGGGGCTTGTGCCAGTGGAGGCTGAGTAGCTGGAAGTCAGGGTGTGTCTGTGGCGGTGTGGGGGCTGGGCTGTGGTCAGCTGTGGGTGGGGGGCCTTTACAGCAGGCTTGAGGGGCCGGCGGGGTAGAAGTGGGGCTTCGTGGTGCGCTGGCTGGGCCTCTTGGCTCTGGCTCCTGTCTGGGCTGGGGTTGGCCTAAGTGGGACTCTGTTTATAAGCTTGGCTTCGGGCTCCCCACGTGCACGGGCAGCGCAGAAGCAGCAAGGTAGGCATTTGTTTGAACTGTTCTGAGACTTGCCGAGCAAGAAGGTGGTGCTTCGCCCCCGAGACCAGGTCTCGCAGGAGCCTTGGGTTAGGGCCTTGACGTGCCGGTGTGTGTTCACGGGCGGGTGGGCAGAGGAGGGTGCTCGTGGGGGCCTGTGTCGTGACTCCAGTCCATGACCCCCTCCCAGAGCAGCCTCTGCCAAGGGATGGCACCACGTCCCTTTGATGCCAAAACGGCTGGTTGAATTGGGAAGCTCTGCTCCTTCCCTGCCCCTCTCCATGTCCTCCTTGGCCTGTGACACCAGGGAGCCACGGTGTGAAGTGTGGTGGCTCCTGCTTCCTGGGCACCCACCCGCCTCCACCAGGGCCCTGCAGACCCGCTGCCACCAGCGTCCACTGAATTGGCTCTTTGGCAGAGGCTTCCCCGTGACCACAGGAGGCCACCTCAACAAGGACATAGGGTGTCAGGTGCAGTCCCACGGGGACAGCCAGCCACCTCCCCAGACCACCCCAGTCTGCTCCAGGGTCAGGGGCCATGTGTCCCAGTGGACGCCTGCTATCCCGATGTCATCAGCAACAGTGCCCCCTTCACTGGACAGCGTCCCGTGGTGTCACCCGTGGTGGGCCCGGCATATGCAGCCAGTGGACGGTGTCTGGCAAAGGAAAGGACATCTGGATAGACCCTGAAACAACAGTAGTGTCCTGAGAGGGCCCGAAGGGAGACAGGGAGGGCACCGACGTCTTCCTCCCTCTGCACGTGGACGGGTGGCAGCCGCCACAGGCACTCCAGCCCAGCAGGGGGCAGCGTAAGACTCCATGGGGTGGCCTCTTGCCCCTTCCCCAGCCTTCCCAGCCACCTGCCTCTGCTCGGGGTAATTAGTGCATTGAAAAGGGCTCAGGCCGAGCTGTAAAATACTATTTTTTTACTTTTAGTCCAGATCTTGTTAGACTGCAGGAGAGCCAGGGAGAGTTCTGCGAGCTCCTTCACTTTGGTGTTTGTGGGATGAATGGGGGTCTGTCACCCAATCTACTTCTCAGCCCAAGATCACGGTTCTGTCTTCCGTTTGCAAATCTCAGTAGCTCTGTTTTCTCCAAAGTAGAGTGTGCCCGTTAGGGTCCAGGTCAGATGGGGTCGCTGTTGGCAGGTGGCCTGGGCCTCATGGCTGTTTCATCCTGGCTGGTGCTCACTGTCCCAGGCACTGGGACTGTAGGGAGCTGGGCTGGTGGGGGCGTGAGGTGAGGCCCAGAAACCTTCCGGGGCTTTTTCCACCTGCCTCAGGTGTCCTGGACACCGTTGTGGGGCAGGCGTGCCGTGCCGTGGCCCGCCCTGGGGCCGATTGTCGCGTGGCTGAGGAGGCCCTCCAGGCCGAGCAGAGCTTGCATTTCATTTCTCCTGCTGTGCTGTGTCCGAGTCTGTCTTGTGAACTCTCGCCGTGAAAAAGGTTAAAAGTGCAGGATCGCTGTACCACTCCTGTAATTAGTGGCGGTTGGTTTTTATAACTTGGCCCCTCAGACAAGTAAGATAACCTTCAACAGCAAACTAAATGACTTAATTGGAAAACACAAAAGCCGGCATTATTTCCAAGGATTTCTATAAGAAATATCTACAGAACGACATCTGTGATAAAGGAAGTGTGTAAATCAATGTAGACAACTGTGTAACGTTTTCAGAATTGCATTCTTTCTCCGATGGCACACTTCCCGTGTTCAGTTCTATTACCCAAAACAAAGACCAAAGAAGGCCTGTCTCTCATTTGACTCTGTATTTTTAATCTGCCTGTTTTAGAAATTGCCGTCTGTAGTGACCGCTCGCTGTGAGGACCCATCTTGACAGTCCAAGTGATTGTGACCAGTGATTCACGTCCTGTGTTTTTCGCTCTTCTAAGAAAAAACAAAAGTATAAGTTATTGCTCAGCAATAATCATGTTGTTCATGAGTTAGCAACATGTCTTATTTTCTGATAGCATTATTATGTTTTATATTTTTGTTTACTGTATATTATGTGTGGTTTTATTTGATATTTATTTGTGTTTTGAGGTCTTGCAATGTTTTTGTGTTTCTGATGCTAATAACTAAAGTTCGTAAGACTGTAGAATGCGAAACTGAAATGCTAAACTGTCTTATTAGAGGAAAATAAATCTGACTACGGAGTCTTGGCTTCTTACCACACCGTGTCTCACAGGCTGGGCTCCAGGCGAGGGGCCCTCCTTCCTGCTGGGCCGGGGACAGGGCCTGGGCCGAGGCCTGTGTGGCTGTCCCGCTGCTGCCATCTCGAAATCCTCAGCAGTTTTGAGCAAGGGGCCTGCAAGCTGCATGTGGTCCTGCCTGTAGCCTGTCGCCTTCCTTCAGGCGATGGCTCTGACCTCAAGGGAGCCCCGGGGGCCTGACTGTCAAGTCTTTGGTTGGTCCAGAACAGGACCTCTGGCGCTCCGGCCCAGATGCCGGCCCACAGACCTGGGACCGGTCTCCGCTCTACCACTTTGTGGTGGAGGCTCAAGTTCCTCCTCTAGCATGGAAGGACAGCGCCTGACTCCTTTCTGAACCGAGGGGGTTGTCGCTGAGTTAACACCAGTGCTGATGTGTGGGCGGCTGCGGGCGCTCCGTGCGGCAGCTTCCAGGCAGCTGCCCGTGGCTGGGAGTTGGCGGGTCCTGGGCCGACACCGCCACTGCCACCGCCACCGCTACTGCGGCCCGTCTTCATCCCTCCAGGTGGTTGTCTGGGTCAGGCCTGGTTGGCAGGAAGCCCTGCATCTCCCTGGAGGGCCCCCAGATTATCAGGTGGGGGACCACTCAGCCCTCCCCCAGTGTCCTGCCCCCCAACCTGCTCAGCCCCTGCCTGTCCTCCAAGGCACAGCTCAGGGGCCAGGGGCAGAGGAGATGCCATTGGCCTCCAGTGTGGCCCACCAGGCAGCAGGAAGGGGTGGGCCCAGGAACAAAGGTCCTCCCTCAGGGTCCCAGGGCCTCGCCTGGGGGTCCTGCCCTGGCCCATCAGCCTGGCTCTCTCTGCAGGTCCACCCTGCTTCCACCATGGCCAGGCTGGCAGCAGCCATGATGGGCCATCAGAGAGTCCCCCCAGGGCCCAGGCGGACTCCACCCTGCGTACACGACGGGAGCCTGTGGCTGCCTTGGCTCCCAGGAGCTGCCCCAGGAGCACCACCTTGTTGGTCCCTCCATCGGGGGCCCAAGTCCCACTCCCTATGGTGGAGACCTGCGCTCCATCCACCTTCCCGGACATTCAAGCCCGGGGTCCCCTGGCGGCCTCGACCACGCCAGAACACAGTGACACCCGGCAGTGTGCCCCGGACACTGGGGAGTGTGTCAGCGCCACTGCAGGGGGCTGGCCCGCCAGGACTTCAACAACTAGATTCTTTTCTTTCTCCCTTTTCGGATTTCTTTCTCTGGGTCCTGTAGGAAAGGAAGTGGGCAGGAAACCCGAAGGCCCGCTGGGCTTGGACGGAGCCAGCTTCGGCCCTGGGCTTCTGCGCAGGTCTTGTCGTCCAGCGGCAAGAAGCAGGCTGACTGGGGGGTCTGAGCTGCTCCTCCGAGGGACTCAGGCTTCCTGCCCCCAACCTGATGTCCAGACCTCAAGGGGGAGGAGGGCTAAGTCCAGCCACGGGGGCAGACGAGGCCATCGCGTGCCTCTGTCCTGCTCTTAACCAGCGCTGGGAACAGAGGGTCATGGTCCAGGCCTGGAGAGGAAGCCGGGCTGCCTTGTGACCTCTACCTGCCTCCTCTCGGCTCAGGGGGACCAGGACAGGGCCACTGTGCTCTGAGTGATGAAGGAAATGATGAGACAGCAGCGGGTGCAGAGTGTCCCTCGCCAGGCCCCTGGCGCCCGGCTCACGGGCAGCGCTATGAGGTGGCGCCGTCTCTACACCCGAAGCAGCAGCAGTCCCCACGTGTCCAAACCCCACTGAGGACCACACCGGGGAAGAGCCTGGACTAAAACTCGAAACTACTTGGGGAGACGGGCCAGAGAGGAAGGCCAGGGCAGCCCGAGCCCACCCCTGCTCTGTCGGCCTTCGGAGACCTCGGCGTCCAGCGACACTCGGACCTGCTCGGGTGCCTTGTGAGACACTGCGGGAGTCACAGGTGGCAAAAACCTAGACTGGATCTGGATTGTGGAGTCCAGGGCGTTTCCAGTTGCATAATCCAATCCCAAATCAACAATTTCTTGTTACGTAAAAAGACCAGGAGAACCAAAGGGCTGTACGGCAGAAGTGTCACCGCTGCCCGTGCCTTGACCCTGCGGCGGCAAGTTGCTCTGAGGCTGGAGGCCTGTGTCCTTTGAGTGCCTCGGTGTTGCCTGGAGGTCTTAGTCCTTGATTACAAGTTAAAGGTTGAGGGAGAAGACAACTGTCAAACTGCTCTAAGCCCACGTCCTTCACTCCAGCGGTGACTTCAAGTGGACCCGCTTCCAGTGACCCCCGACCCCAGGGTCGGCTCGGAGGCTGGAGCCGGGCCTCAGGGACAGGCCGGCTCCTGCAGCAGGCAGGTGCCAGGCGGGGCACTGTACACGAGGCACACCCGTCTCCTCTTCTGTCGAAGGGGACACTGCTGGTGCCGCCCCAGGGTCGGCGTGGAAAGCCCCAAGGCCACACGCCCAGAGGGAAACACCCAGACAGGGTGGCTGGCCCTGCACTGCTGGCCCAGGTCAGCTCCAACCAGCTGCAGGCGCACGGGAGGTGGGAGACCACACGGGGGCCATGGCCTGGGGTCCAGAAGCTTCCACCTCCTCCGCTTCCCCTGCATGGAGCTTGGGGCACTGTCACTGAGTTGGTGGCCGCGTGGGGCGGTGAGGGCTTGCTGTGGCCGTGCTTGTGGCCCCGGCCCCAGCACGGACAGCCTCCTTGCTGGGATGTCCCCACAGGCCAGGGAGACTGCTCTCGCCCAGCCCTGGTCCTCAGACTGCCCTCATAAGTTGCCTCGGGTCACATCCATTCACACGCCCTGGCCCAGCCAGCCTTGCTGGGACCCTGCCCGGGAGGGACAGTGAGTGTTTGCTGGTGCCCGGTCAGTGCCCCCACCTCCAGCTGTAGCTCCTGCCCCTAACAACCCCTCAGTACAAAGGACAGGGAAGGTGACAAATTAACCCTCCCATCCGGAAGGAGGGGTGGAGGCGGAGGTGGGACAGTGGCTGGTCCCCGGCCTGGACCTTGCAGGGGCTTCTTGCAAGCAGAAGCATCTGGGGGCAGGCGCAGCTCCCCGGTGTTCTCTGCCCGTGGATGAAGGGGCCTGACTGTGGCCCCAAGACTGAGCCCTCGTCTCCTGGCGCTCCTGCCCCGCCAGGCCAGGGCTGCCGTGCCCTGTGAGGTGGGCACTGGTACCCCCATTTTGCAGGTGAAGGAATGAAACAGAGAGGCTAAGTGAATTGTGCTGCCTCACACAGCATTTAATCCAGAACAGGGCCCAGGTCTGGTCTGACCATGGCTGCACACCAGCAGGGGTGCTCTGCCTGCCCCGGCCCAGCTCCAGCCAAGCCAGTGGAGACCCCCCAGTTCACACCCTCCAGGGCTCCCCTCTCAGTTGTATCCAACCCACCCCCAGCAACAATGTGCCCCCAACTCGCTCCCCTGGCCCTCCCTCCCCC
>NW_012148130.1:1658805-1700492 GCF_000956105.1 Propithecus coquereli | reverse complement strand
CTGTGTGCACAAGGGAACCAACACAGGAGGGCAGCTGAGCCGAAACAGAGACAGACAGACACAGAGACTGAGCCCTAAGAGTAACCTCCAAGCCCCTGGATCTAGCCTTACCTGAAGCAGCTTTGCCACGAGATTTCCTAGTTCCTCAAGGAAACTGTGGGGCTTTGTGTTTCTCCCACTTCCTGCTGCAGTCCTGACCAGTTTGCAAGCTTGTGCCCACATGTGTGCTCGAGCGGCCAGGGCACCTGTGCCTGTGGTCAGGGGCCTTCTGTGGCCCTTGCACACAGCACCTGCAGTGTGGACCGGCCACTCCTTGCCTCATGTCTCTCTCCTCAGTGGTCCCAGTACCCCGTGGCTGCTCGGGGCCAGGGATGGTGCCTGACGCTTGGCTCGTGTGAGCTCCTCTCTGGGCCACCCTCTGACAGCTGGACCCGCCTACCGTTTCCACTCGGGGACGCCCCTGTCAGGGTGGGGCATGCCACTACCCCACGGCCAGCTGGCCCCAGCCCCTCCCGTTCTGCCACCTGCAATTCAACCTCTGCATTGTGGCTGCTGGTTTGACCTCATCCTTCCTGTCTTGTGTTACTGTCTTGTTACTGTTGCCTCTTTCGGGACTCCCCTGACTGCCGGGGCGGCCTCACTGCCCGCTGCGCAGCACAGTCCCTCTGGGAATGGCCTGCCGGGGGGCAGCGGTCAGAGGTTCTGTTTCCCTAAGTCCCGGCCATTTAACCCCCTGCAGCCTCCCCTGCGCGCGGCCGGTAGTGCAGTCCACTTCCTGTGTCAGGAGAAGGAGCCCCAGTCTCGGGCAGACCCGGACTCTGGGCCCCGGGCGGTGACGTTTGCTCAGCCCCACACATCTCTGCATGGAGAGCCAGAGGGGAGGGGTGCAGAGCTGGACGCGCCAGGGTGGAATTCCAGGAGGCCCAATCAGTACACTGCTTCCTTCCCCAGGAGAAGTGATACAAGACGAAAGGCCAAACATGACCCAGAAATGTCCCCTTTGCTCCTGGTTGAGGCTACCTTGGAGGATGGAACTTCCTGTGAGCCCAGCAGGGGGCCAAGGCCAAACCCTAGGACCTCGCGCACCCACCCTCCTGGTCTCAGGCATGGCTGACGCCCCGACACCCGTAGAGCAGGTGCTTCCGCCTGAAGGCGACCCCACCAGGAGAGAGTGCGGCCAGAGAAGTCGCAGCCCCTGCCGGGGGCATAAAAAGAGGCAGCACGCCCCCCAGCGGCGGGCTCCTTCCTCCGGTGAATTATCTTGCTCAGGAAGAAGCAAAGATTAGTTAGTTGGATAAAGGCACATTCATGTGGGAGGTATTCACCCACCACCCCTCGGTCGGCCCACCCATCCTCCACCTCCCACAGGCCCACCCATCCATCCATCTATCCACCACCCACCCACCATCCACCCATCCATCCATCCACCATCCACCACCCACCCACCATCTACCACCCACCCACCATCCAGCCATCCATCCATCCATCCACCATCTACCCATCCACCGTCCACCACCTACCACCCACCCACCATCCACCACCCACCATCCACCCATCCACCATCCACCATCCACCACCCACCCACCATCCACCATCCATCTATCTGCCACCCGCCATCCACTCTTCTGCCACCCATGCGGCCCTCCATCAGTTGTCCACGGCTCAGCACCCATTATTCTCCACCTTTGTGGACCCTCCACGTATCTTCCCTCCACTCTCCTCCTCTGTCATCCGACCACCATCCACAGTCCGTGCAGGCCCGGGCAGGAGGCGTCCTCAACAGGTGAGCAAACTAGGTTCGGCCCCAGGCTCCCAGGACAGAGAAGGGGACAGCCTAGAAGTTGCTTCCTGCCCCACCGCCCCACACGACCCGCATTTCACCCGGCAGGTCCGCAGGCCCTGGAGGGCGGTGCGGAGACGCTGAGTCCGAGGTGAATATGTAACCGACCCCGGCGCCCCCACCCGCCCCGCCCGGTCACGTGGGCGCCGGGGGCGAAGTCCCCACCAGCGAGCGGAGCGGCGCGATGGGCGCGCGGGGCGGGCTGCTGCTGTGGCTGCAGCTGTGCGGTGAGCCGGACGCGCCGACGCGGGCCGGGGGCGCGGCGGGCGGCGGGGGTTTGGGGGGCCCCGAATCCGGCCTGGGCCCCTCCTCGGGCGAGCGCGGGCGCGGCCTGGGCGAAGCGGGAGGCGTCGCCGCCACCGTCCTCAGCCCTGCCCGGAGTAGCTACTGCGCTGTGGCTCCGCAGCCTGCCTCGGTCGCGGTCCCTGAGCACCTGTGCCCCTGCCCTGAGCCCCTCACGGCCCCCTCCGGACACAGCCCCGGGTCAGGGCTCGGCTCTGCCCCCTCCCCGCCCCTTCTTCGCACGGCTGGGATGCGTTTTCTGCCGCAGCTCTTCCTGGCCTGGTCGGACTCCTCCAGGAAGCCCTCCTGATTTCCAGGTGGAGGAAGAGGCCTGCGCTGCCCCATCCTCCTCCCTGCCCCCGTTGTCACTGTCCTTGACCACCCTATCCTCTGCTTCAGCGCCGGGCAAACGGGGCGGGGCGGGGAGGCGATCCAGGTGGGCGTCCTGTAGGAGGGCACGTCTGAGCGGGCTCTGCAGATGCAGTAGAAGTCCGTCGGAGAGCGCGGAGGCAGGGCTCCCGCGGGGTCTGGCGTGACGCGCCAAGGGACCCCATATGCGCCCCGGCTGTGGCCCGTCGGGCCGCCGCGCCTCTCTGAGCGGGTCGTCCTGGGGGGAGAGGACGTGCGGGCAGGAACAGGGCAGGCACTCAGCCCCCCCTCCCCAGCGCTGACCCGGGCCGCCTACAAAGCCTGGATCCCCAACACTGACTTCGACGACGCCGCCAACTGGAGCCAGAACCGGACCCCGTGCGCGGGCGGCGCAGTCGCGTTCCCGGCGGACAAGGTGCTCGGAGTCCCCGCTGGGGGCCTGCGTGGCCGGGCGGGGGCGGGATTCTCCCGCCACCCGGTGCTGACGCGGCTTCGTCCCGCAGCTGGTGTCGGTCCTGGTGCGGCAGGGTCACGCCATCTCGGACATGGTAAGGCGCGGGCTGCGGCTGCTGCAGGCGGGGCGACGGCCCGGCCGCTCCTTCTCGGCTGCCGCGTCCCCAGGGCGGCCCCGCCCAGGTGGGCGCGGCTTCGGGCAGGTGGGGGGTCCCCGGAGGGGCCGTCTGGGCCCCGTGGAGGGAGGGAGGCGCCTCCTGTCCCCACAGCCCTCGGCCCGGCCCGGCCCGTCTTCCCTCCCCGCAAAGCGCGGCCTCGTCGCGGCGCCTGATACTGCGCCCGAGGCCGCACGCAGCGCCGGTGTGCGGGATCCGGAGGACGCGGGTTCCGTGACCGCGGGGTCCGCAGCGTCGCCGAGCGGGGCCCAGGGCAGCCCTACGCGCAGCTGGGGACGCTTTTCACCTTTGTGAACGGCTGGGGGAAAATCAAAAGAAAAACGTATTTTGTGGCACTTGAAAAGTGCAGGAAATTCGATTTCAGTGTCCGCAAAATGCAGTTCTGTCGGTCACAGCCCAGCCCATTCGGTCTCCGTCCTCTGTGGCCTTGTCACGGCACAGGGCAGAGTCGCAGCCTCGGGGGGGCCCTGGGTGACATCTTCGTGCCGGGCTTCCGAGTCCTTGGAGGTGAAAGCCCTCCCCGAGCGGCTGTCTGGTCACCGGTCCTGTCGCCCGCGTGCCCACCGGCACCAGCCACCCTTCGTGAGGGCGCCGCGAGCGGGGCGGGGTCCCCGGGTCCCGCAGGCAGGACGCCCGTCCGCCGGGCCCAGCCCGAGACTAAAGTGCGGCGGCGGCACCGCAGGCCCCGCCCCGCAGCACGTGCGCAACCCCGGCGACCGCGCAGCGCGAGCGGGCAGGGGGGTCGGGGCGAGGGGTCCGGGCTCCTGCCGCCGGCTTCGTCACTTTGATGCTCTCCCTTGCGAGAGCTTGGGGGCGACTTCATTCTCCCTTCGTTCATCCGTCCGTCCGTCCGTCCACGCGCACACAGTGACCAGGGCTCTCCGCCTGGCCCTGGCGTCCGTCCCCTCCCTTTCCGGGAACTAGGTGAGACGCCTGCTCCCCACCTGGTCCGCCACCCCTGCGATCCGCCGGGTGGGGCCGCCCTCCTCGCCCCCTGGCGGCGCTGGCCCCGCTGCCCCGGGAGCCCGGGCGGGAACGTGGCCGAGTGACCCGGCGCTGCCTTTGTTTCCTGCTTTGGAGCCCTCCCCGGCCCTGCCGCCCCTCCCGTCTGCGCGGCTTTCTCGCGGGTCTGGCGTTTTGCTGGGCGCCCCTCCCCCGCCGCTCCGCGGTCACGGGGCGTCGCTGTGTCCTGCGGGGCGCGTGCGGGGCCGGCTCCCGCGACCGCTCGCCAGCCCCCGGCGCGCGGGCTCTTGGCCCGTCCCGCGTCCGCCCGCTTCGCCCTTCGGCTCCGAGGTGCTCCGGGGGGTTGCTGGTTGCGGAGCAGCCTGGAGTGGGCGACCCGGAGCCCCCGCCGCCGCCCGAACCTGCACTTGGGCGGCTTCCGCCGTGCGGCGCGGGCTGGCTCCGGGGGGTCGCGTCGCCCACGTCCTCTGCTGTAGTCTTGCTGCGCCCCGCAGGGTCTGGTGCGGCTCATTCGTGATTACTCCATAGCTTTGCTTTCTGTCATGCGTGGTGCCCATATTTAAACATTATTCTCTCGGTGGTCATTTTTGCAAGTAACGACAGGTGTTCCTCGTCCTTTCCCGTCCTAACTCCTGCTCCTCTTCTCTCCGTGGGCTGGGACCGCTACTCTGTGTTAAAGAAAAGCGATAAAAGTGGGCATCCCTGTCTTGTTCTCACGTTAGAGAGAAGCATTCCAAGTTTCTCCGTCCACTGTAATGTCTGCTGCAGGTTTTCGGTATGTAAACTTTATTCCACTGTGGAAATTCTACTCTATTGCTAGTTTGCTAACAGATTTTTTAAAAATCATAAACAGGGCCGGGCGCGGTGGCTCGTGCCTGTAATCCTGGCACTCTGGGAGGCCGAAGCGGGAGGATCGCTTGAGCTCAGGAGTTCGAGACCAGCCTGAGCAAGAGCGAGACCCCGTCTCTACTAAAAATAGAAAATTAACTGGGCGTGGTGGTGCACACCTGTAGTATCTAGGCAGGAGGATCACTTGAGCCCAGGAGTTGGAGGTTGCAGTGAGCTATGATGATGCCACTGCACTCTAAGCCCAGAAGACAGAGCAAGACCCTGTCTCAAAAAAAAAAAAAATCATAAATATGTTGAACTTTTTCAGTGTCTTTTTCTTTCTACGCTGATTGAGATGTGATCCCCCACCCCCCTTTTTAAATGAAGTTTCCTGAGGTTGAACTCTTGCAAGACTGATAGCCTCCGGGCACCTGGTGGGGGCAGGTGAGGTCAAAGTACCACCTCCAGTGCAGGGTGCCTGGCTCAGCCTGTAATCCTGGTGCTTTGGGAAGCCAGGTGGGAGGATCTCTGGAGAGCAGGAGTTTGAGACCAGCCTCAGCAACACAGTGAGACCGCATCTCTACAAAATGTACCACTTCTTCAAAACACTGGACTTCCCTCTGCCACAATCTATTGATTTTGCTGGCACACTGCCATGCATGCCTGCCCGGTAGTCTGGAGGGAGGAGGCCCCACTCCTCTGTCCCTGCATTCTTGGCACCTGAATGCTACTTGACCACCATGTATTTTTAAAATCTAATTTAAAGAAACTTGAAGACTTTATTTTTCATAGCATTTTTAGGCTCACAGCAAAATTCAGCAGAAAGTACAGAGATCCCCCCCCCACGCCGTACCCTGCGCCCAGGCACAGCCTCCCCCACCAAAGCAGTGTGTTCGTCACAGCTGACAAATATACACAAATATACAGCATTTTAAATATACACTATTGGTTCTAGTTAGCTAACATTTTATTTAGGATTTTTGCATCTGATTTATGAGTAAATTGGGCAGTTTTGACATTTTGAAATTTTCTAGAAATTGATACATTTCATCTAGGTTTTCAAGTTTGGTAGTTCTATTGATTCTTAAAATCTTTTTTTAAGTTTTATTGATTTCTTAAAAACCTTTCAACATCTGTATCTTCCCTTGAACAAGCAAGTTCCTTAGTGCACGCCGGTGCCCTTTGGTCTCCTGCTCCATCACATTTTAGTCTTAGTTTTTAGATTTTTAAAAAGGCGACAATTAGCTTACCAAAGTATTCCATCACTCTTACTTCTCGTGTCTGTTGGAAGCCTCTGGATTTCTGCTCCTTACTTCCTCCGGGCATGTGTTTGGGGCAGGCCTTTGTGAGCATCGTTCCGAAGCCGTTTAGGCTTGTAGACATTTTTCTTATACCCTCACATTTGAACAGCAGTTTGGCTGGATAGAAAATTCGAGATTGAAAGTTCTGTTCCTTCCATATATAAAATATTACGCTCTTGTCTTTTTGCATCCATTGTTGGTGCTGAGAAATCTGAATCTGCATTTTTTTTTCCTTCCTGGGCGACCTGTTCTTTCTTTCTGAAGCTTGCAGAAGTTCTCTTCGCCCCTGATATTCATGGACGTACTGGCCCCTGTGTAGGTGCGGCTCTTGGCACTCCGTGGGACCGTTCGGTCTGAGGTTTCCCAGCTTGCTTCACATCTGGAAAGTTCATCTTCATTGTTTCTTCAAATACTTTCTCTTCTCCCCCACCTTGCGTGTAGATTCTGGCTCTTGCATGTCTGCCCCTGGGTCTCCGGGTTTCTCCCTGTCTCCTGCTGGCTCCTGTGGTCCACGCCGTGGACACCGGAGTCATCTTCAGCCGGATCAGTCTTGATGTTATCCCACCAGTTGTGCTCATCCATCCAGCTGCTGGGATTTTCATATTGATAGCCTTCCCTTTGCTTCTTTTGAGAAATGCGTTCTTGGTCATGTTTCCCACTTCCAGTACCTCCCCTTCCAGAGGTGCTGTTGTGCTTCTGGCACATTCCTGCCCTCTGTCCCAAGCTCCTCTGGCATCTGTCGGGGAGCTGCCTTGCTGTCCGGTGCGGCACCTTCAGGTGTGGGCGCAGCTGGCCTGGGACCTCACACCCTGGGGTTGGTCTGCTGGTCCGGGAAGGGCTGAGGGCAGGCCCCGCCGCCGCTAAGGTGGGACAGGAGGCTGTGCCGGGCGGACCCTGACAGTGCTGAGGCCCCTGCACGGAGCAGCTCCCCCGGCCCAGGCCGCCCCTCAACCCCTGATGGAAAAGCATGGGGGAGGGTGAAAGAGAAAGGGGGTCCTGGGGCTCGGGGGGCAGTGGGAGTGAGGGGCAGCTGGTTCGTCACCCTCATTTCAGCCGACACCCAGCTACTGTGGGGAGGGGCTGCCATGGTGGCACCCAGGCCTGGGGGATGACAGGGGCGACTTCAAGGCGCCCTTACCCTCCCTGCCTCCGCCCGAGCCCCTCTGCCCCACCCCGAGCCCCTCCCCCGCCGCCGGTGCTGCGAGCTGCCTTTAGGCTCCCCAGGGCCTGTCAACGTGTTGAAGTTTAGCTCCTGGAGCCCTTCCCTTAAACAGTGTCTCAGGGGGATGGGGAGGGCAACAGCCCTCGCAGGTGCCACCCGCTGCCCCAAGCTCCCCAGGGTCCTGCTTCTCGGCCTGTGCGACCCTCCGGCTCAGAGTTACAGGACCCTGGAGCCTTCGCACGCGCTGTCTCCCCCGCCCCGCGCAGAACACTCTTCCCCTTCCTTTCCATGGCCGTGTCCTACTCGCCCTGCTAGCCTCGGCCCTGATCTCGCCCTGGCGCGTTCCGCGATCTCGGTGCGGGACCTCCTCCCTGGGGACCCCGGGCGCGGGGATGCGTGCCGAGCCAGCCGGGACAACCGCCTGGTGCCGCCTCAGCCCACGCCTCCTGCAGCTCCTGCCGCTGGATGGGGAACTCGTCCTGGCCTCGGGAGCGGAATTCAGTGCCTCAGACACGGGCTCGCACCCGGACTGCAGCGCAGGTGAGGCCACCCGGCCCCGGACCCGGCTGGGGAGGGCGCGCCCAAGGGCGGGGCTCGGGGAGGGCGTGTCCAGAGGCAGGACCAGGAGGGGTGTTTCTAGGGGGCGGGGCTATGGAGAGCGCGTCCAAGGGCGGGGCCAAGGAGGGCGTGCCCAAGGAGGGCGTGCCCAAGGCCGGGCCCAGGAGAGGGCGTGTCCAGAGGCAGGACCAGGAGAGAGGGCGTGTCCAAGGGCGGGGCGCAGGGAGGGCGTGTCCAAGGGCGGGGCCCCGGAGAGGGCGTGTCCCGAGGCAGGACCAGGAGAGAGGGCGTGTCCAAGGTGGGGCTCTGGAGGGCGTGTCCAAGGGCGGGGCGCAGGGAGGGCGTGTCCAAGGGCGGGGCCCGGGAGAGGGCGTGTCCCGAGGCAGGACCAGGAGAGAGGGCGTGTCCAAGGGCGAGGCGTGTGCCGGCGGAGCTCAGGGACTTGCGGCCTCCCAGGCGCCCCTGCGCTCTTCCGCGACCCCGACCGCTTCTCTTGGCATGACCCGCACCTGTGGCGCTCTGGGGACGAGGCACGTGGCCTCTTCTTTGTGGACGCCGACCGCGTGCCCTGCCGCCACGACGACGTCGTGTTCCCTTCCGACGGTTTCCGCGCGGGGCTCGCGGGCGCCGTGCGCGTGCGCAGCGTGTCGGCGCTGGGCCGGGTGAGCGGCGGGGGCGGGGTCCTTCCCACTGTCCCGCACCCGCCTCCGGGCCCGGCGCTCAGACGGTGTCTGCGCCCCGGGCGGCCCCGCTGTGCCCGCTCCCGCAGACGTTCACGCGCGCCGAGGACCTGGCCGCCTTCCTGGCGTCCCGCGCGGGCCGCCTGCGCTTCCACGGGCCGGGCGCGCTGAGCGTGGGCGCCGAGGCCTGCGCCGACCCGTCGGGCTGCGTCTGCGGCAACGCCGAGGTGAGCGCAGGGGTCGGGGGGTAGGGGGCGCCGCCCTTGGTCCCCGCCGTCCGCCCTCTCGGCGCAGACCGCCGCGCCCGCTTCCCCAGGCCCAGCCGTGGATCTGCGCGGCCCTGCTGCAGCCCCTGGGCGGCCGCTGTCCCCCGGCCGCCTGCCACGACGCCCTCCGGCCCCAGGGCCAGTGCTGCGACCTCTGCGGTGAGCACCCCGGCCCCTGCTTGCTGGGACGGACCCTGACTTGTTTGCCGCCTCAGTTTCCCTGTCCGACCGGGATCCACGGTGCTAACTCCGCCCTCCTACCGCAGGAGCCATCGTGTCGCTGACCCACGGTCCAGCGTTTGACCTGGAGCGGTACCGGGCGCGGCTGCTGGACACCTTTCTGGCCTCGGTAATGGGGCCGCGGCAGGTGGGGGGGTCCGATCCCGGCCATACCGCCTCGGCAGCCCCCGCCTCGGATGCCTCACCGCAGGGCCTCCGGGGCCCCGCCGCGCGGCCCACTGCCTGCCACCCGCCCCTGCCCCGGCGTCCCCGCAGGCTCGAGGGGCTGAGTCCCGGGCCAACGCTGTCCCCTTCCCCAGCCTCAGTACCAGGGGCTGCAAGTGGCCGTGTCCAAGGTGCCGCGCTCGCTCCAGCTCCGCGAGGCCGACACGGAGATCCAGGTGGTGCTGGCGGAGACCGGGCCCGAGACGGGCGGCGCGGCGCGGCTGGCACGGGCCCTCCTGGCGGACGTCGCCGAGCACGGTACCGCGCGCCCCGCCCGGCCCCCACCCCCGCCCGCCGCGTCCGGACACTGAGCCGGCCCCTCCGTTGCAGGCGAGGCCCTCGGGGTCCTGGCGGCCGCCGTGCGCGAGTCGGGCGCGCCTGTCGGGGGCGGCTCCGCGGCGGGGCTCGTGGGCGGCGCAGTGGCGGCCGCGCTGCTGCTGGCGCTGCTGGCGCTGCTGGCGGCGGTGCTGCTGCTACGCCGCGCGGGGCGGCTCAGGTACGCGGGCCGGGCGGGGCGGGCGCCGTCCGCAGGGGCTCACGCCGCGTGCCTGCGCAGGTGGAGCTGGCGCGAGCAGGCGGCCCCCGCGCCCGCCGGGGCGCCGCTGGGCTTCCACAATCCGGTGTTCGACGCGGCGGCCTCCAAGGAGCGGGTGAGGGTCCAGGGCCCGGGAGGGCGTGCGGGGCTTCCCCGGGGCGGGGTCTCGGCGCCCGCAGCCCCCTGAGCCTGTGTCCCCGCAGCCCCCTGCGCGGCCTCCCAGCCTGGCCCTGAAGGCGGACACCGCGGGCACCAGCCACAGCTACTTCGTTAACCCGCTTTTTGCCGGGGCCGAGTCCGAGGCCTGAGCCGCCGCCCGTCCCGCCTCGCCCGACCTGCCGGCTCCCCCGCTGCGCCACCCTAACTTCCTCCCCGTCCCCCGCTGAAGGCCAAGGACAGGCCTTGCCCAATAAAGGGTTCCGTGCACCTGCTGTCAACCTGGACCTGCGGCCTCCTGCGCCACCTTGGCCCCTGCCTGCTTAGGAGCTGGGAGGCCGGTCCGGGGCTGCACAGCGGGAGGGCCCTGCCTGGCCACCCGCTGAAGGCAGCCCTGGGTGCTACCTGCGGAGTGGCGTGGGGCTGACCCCTAAGCAGACAAGCCCAGGGCGGCCAGAGGCTCCGGTCTGTGAAGTTGAACCCAGAAGTGAGAGGGCGGCGCCCCGTCTCTGAAGGAGCTGCCAGGAAAGAACCTGCCCCCAGCAAGGGGCAGGGAGAGGAGGGCTGTCCCCTACCCCCGTCACCATGGTGCCAAGCTGCTCGGGCCCAGGCCCCACTGAGCTAGGACAGGGAAAGGACCCTCCAGGTGGACAGGGACAGCCTTGGGCAACATTCTGGAGGGACAGGGCGGGCCTATCCCCTCTGCAGGGGCACCCAGAGGCGCGGGGACAGGGCTGCGCGACAGTGCATGGAACATGTCAGTGCTGGGGGTGGGTCCTGCTGGGCGAGACCCACCTGGTCCCATGGCACCAGCTGTTTGGTGTCTGTCACTGCAAGGCCAGGCCTTGCACTCCCCCTCCGAGGTGGCTCTGACCTAGGGGCAGGGTGCCAGCACTAAGTAGTCCGGAGTTAGGACACCCACCTGGCACTTCTGAGGCCATAGCGGAAGGCAGACTGTACTGGAGTCACACCGTGTGTGCGTGCCACCGTGCTGACACAGACAAGGGTAGCAAGCCCCTGTGCACAGCGTGGACTTCTGGGTAACCAGCATCTGGGTCTGAAACATCACTGGTCCCCCGGGTCGTGGCCCGGCCCCCGCTTAGGAGTTTCTGACTGGGGGACTCCTCTAGCCACTGAGGCGTCCGTGAGCAGGATCACGGGACTGCGCTCTCCACGGCCACATCTGTCTGTGGTGCTCACTCAGGTGCGGTTGGAATTTGTCACTCGATGCTGTAGAGCTGCGGTCCCCAAAGCCTGGGTCTGTGGTCTGTTAGGAAGGGGGCTGCACAGCAGGAGGTGAGCGGTGGATGAGTGAGCGAAGCTTCACCTGTGTTCACAGCCGCTCCCCATCGCTGCATCACCGCATAAGCGCCGCCACCTGTCAGATCGGTGGCCTTAGATTCTCACAGGAGCGCAAACTCTACTGTAAACTGCGCATGCGAGGAGGGATCTAGGTTGCGGCTCCGTGTGAGAATCCAGTGCCCGATGATCTGGGTGGAGCCGAGGCGGTGACGCCGGCGCCGGGGAGTGGCTGCAAATACAGATGTTCATCAGCAGAGAGGACGACTGCACAGTACATGTGATGCGCTCGAATCACCCCGAAACCATCCCCCCGACACCCTCCTGCCCCCATCTGTGGAAAACTTGTCTTCCATGAAACCAGTCCCTGGTGCCAGAAAGGTAGGGGCCTGCTGTTATATAGCATTCCATTGTGTGAACGCCACAGTTCGTTCACTTTTTTATTCCAAGAGCTAAAATGTCCTATTTAAAAAGTGGCTGAGGCCGGGCGCGGTGGCTCACGCCTGTAATCCTAGCTCTCTGGGAGGCCGAGGCGGGCGGATTGTTTGAGCTCAGGAGTTCGAAACCAGCCTGAGCAAGAGCGAGACCCCGTCTCTACTAAAATTAGAAAGAAATTAATCGGACAACTAAAAATATATAGAAAAAATTAGCCGGGCATGGTGGCTCATGCCTGTAGTCCCAGCTGCTCGGGAGGCTGAGGCAGGAGGATCGCTTGAGCCCAGGAGTTTGAGGTTGCTGTGAGCTAGGATGACGCCACGGCACTCTAGCCCGGGCAACAAAGTGAGACTCTGTCTCAAAAAAAAAAAAAGTGGCTGACGCGTGCTGTTCAGACCCAGCACGGGCGCTCAGCAGTCACTGCCGGCTTTAACGCCGGGCGGGGGAGCTGGGAGCTGAGCCTGTCCGACCCCGAAGCTCCACCACCCACCCAACACTCAGGCATTTTTCAGGTTTTTCAGCTGCTGTAGTTCAGTGAAGTGTTTTTGGAAGGCTCCTTCTGTGCCTGTGTGGCCACTGCTGCTGCCACCCCTCACTCCCATTTTGGCGGGCAGCTGGGAGGGCTGCAGGCTGTCTCTTGGCGAGTGAGGTGAGGCCAGACTTGCCCAGGAAACGGGAGTGGGTTGATGCTCCTAGAATTCGCCACGCTCCTTCCTGGCAGTGAGCGCCGGGCCCGGTGAGAAGGCCCCTCCCCTGGATCCTGGGTGGCTGCCGAGTGGCCCCACCGCTGCGTGGGCTGTGAGGAAGCTCTGTGCTTCCGTGGGAGCTGCTTGTTTTGGCAGCAGACACAGGCCGTGCTGAGTGGCACAGAGCAGCAGGGTCCCAGGCAGCCCCCTTGCCACCGCTCTCCTTGCACCGCTCTCTTTGACAGGTGCAGCGCATCCCTCACCTGGCCAAGGCCTAACTAGAGGTCTCAGAGAGGCAAGCAGGACCCAACTCCCCACATAATTTGGGGAAGCTCAGACCCTCCTACCAGCGTGCCCCACCCCAGTGTCATCTCCCACCCTGGCCTCTGGCCTGTCCCTTCAGGCTGCTGCAGGGGCCAGTGTGTGTGGATGAGGACAGGTGAGCCTGCTGGGCAGCTTCCTCGTGGGGCCCTCAGGCTGCCCTGGGCCACAGGCAGGCCGCCGTCCCCGTGCCCTTGCTGGCTCCCCCGCGCTCAGGCTGAAATTCGAGCTCCTTGGCTACTACTTGGCCTCTGCTGAGGCCTCTCAGTGGGACCTGGAAACCCAGCACAAGCGCTTGGCCAGGCTGCCCCTCCCTGCAGCCTGCAGCCGGTGCCTGACCCAGCCTAACGGGGCACAGGTGTAGCCACTGGGGACCCTCCACCGAGGGCCTTGGCGCTGGAGGCTGCTCCTGCCTCGTGGAGACCAGCAGCTTTTTGTGCGACCTCCCGGGGAATCACCAAGACCGACTTCCGCCGACAGGGTGGCACCCCGACTGGTTCTGGGGGAGGAATTTCCACGTCGGGGCACTTCTGGGGAGCCCAGACACGCTCAGGAGACCCATCATCACATCCAAACCACTTGGAACTTTAAAACTGCTGTCGTCTGCTTTATTGACAGGTAAATTGTTCAAAAAGGTTCTCACGATTCAATAATTACAAAGACTCAGACTTACATTAAAAAAGTAAAAACCAGAACCCCCAGCAGGTGCCCGCCCAGCAGACGGCCCAGGAGGGCGGGAGGGGTGGGCAGGTGCTGGGCGGTGCCAGGTCACTCAGTGCCGACTCGGGGAAGTGCGTGTCCTCAACAGCCTTGCCAAGCAGTCGACCAGTGGGAGGACGGGAAGCCCGCCCTGAGCTGAGGACAAGCTGTATGTGCTGCCACAGTTAATCACAAGCCTTAAATGAGACAGGGCCACAGACCCGATCACTCAACATATACAAGGAAGGGTGGGTTAAATACACTCGCAGGGCGCCACCACGCTGGGGGCCGGGGCCACTGTGCAGGAGTGTGCCGGGTGATTCTACATGATCCATATGGGCTACTAATCACTGGGGCTCCATGCAGGGGCAGGGCGGGGCGGGGCGGGGGTGTCCCAGTGCCTGCTCACCCTGGGGCTCTGGCCTCCTCAGCCCAGCAGGCCACAGGGCCTGCCTATACCACGACACTTGCTAGTTTTATGGCAGGAGGCAGAAGCCATGGAAGTGAGTGGAAAACAGCACAGCTGACTTCACAGTAGTAGATACTGGTGACACTTCATGGCTGTGACCCAGAATGAACTAACACTCGGGGATGTGGGGTGTCACTGGTCCCAGGCCTCTGTCCACACCGAGGCGGTCAGCAGAAGGATTTCAATGCAATGGCTACACGAGTAAAAAGGCCACAAACTAACCTCCACTTCCCTGTCTTCAAGATTCTAGTGACACTGGGAAAGGTACGCAACCATCCTGCTGCTTTCCTAAGGTCCTAGGACGCAGGAGAAGACTAGTCACTGAGGCCACATCCCGAGCTGTCTGCTTCCTAAGCAGGCCACGTTCTAATGGGTTTCTGCGGAGGGAGCTGGCGCCGGCGGAGCCCACACGTCTTCCCGGGATGTCAGGGGTGGGATAGAGGCTGCGCGGTGGTCCTTCATGTGCAAACGGAGTAGTGTCACCTCACAGCTGTGCAGACGAATGGATCTGGTCTGAGCTAATTGCCACGAACAATGCGGCATAAAACTATTATAATAAAGATTTTTCTTCATCTTCGTATCTACAAATTGATTCTACATTTCCTTGGACAACACTGGAGGGTCAGCTCAGTCTTGGCACTGACGTTGGAGGCCATCCCCAGCTCCTTGGCCCCATGGTGGTGGGCTGGCGGCTTCAGGCGTCACAGGTTGGCTGCTCCAGGCCTTCAAGGGGGAGCTGGCTCCGGTGGGGGGAGTTGGGGCTTGGCGGGCCGCTGGGGTTGGAACTGTTCGATGGGGTTGAGTGTTTGGTGGAGTCTGAATCAGGCTGTTAAACAAAGAGGGCAGCATGAACACCAATTGCCCTGGGCCAAGCAGGCACGTGTGCCTGGCCACATGCAAATGTCTGCTCAGAGACAGATGCAGCAAATGCTCTTTTCCTTTTTTATAATGAGAACACACCTTTTATACAGCTATTCCTTAAGCTTGTTGGTGAGAGTCGTAAACCAATGTCTAACTGTACTCAAAAATGACTTAGTAATTATAATTACAAAAGAGAAAGAGCAACTGTGCAGTGAAGAAACCATACAACCTGCAACCGAGTGGCCCAAAGTCACAAACATGACACTCTTTCATGAGCAAGACACTAGGAATAGAGCGGAACTTCCTCAACACAATAAAGGGCATTTAATGAGAAACCCACAGCTAACTTCATACTCAATGGTGAGACAAAGCTTTCCCCCTAAGATCAGGAATGAGACAAGGACGTCCACTTTCACTGCTGCTACTCAACATGGCACTAGAAGTTCTAGCCAGAGCAATGAGGCAAGAAAAATAAAAGTAAAACTATCTCTATTTGCAGATGACATGATTCTATACCTAGAAAATCCCAAAGAATTCATAAGAAACTGCTGAACAAATTCAGCAAAGTTGTAGGGTACAAGATCAATACACAAAAAACCAGTTGTGTTTCTATACACCAGCAATGAATAATCTGAAAAAGAAACAGAAAAATAATTCCATTTACAATAGTATCTAAAAGAATGAAATAGCTAGAAATAAATTTAACCAAGGAAGTGAAAAATCTGTACACTATAAATTGCAAAACTGCTGAAAAAAAATTAATAAGGCCTAAATAAATATTCACGGAGTGGAAGACTTAATATTGTTAAGATGGCATTACTCCCCAAAGTGATCTACAGATTCAATGCAATCTCTATTGAAATTCCAATGGCTTTTCTGGCAGAAATGGAAAAGTCAATCCTCAAATTCATATGGAATTGCAAGGGGCCCTGAACAGTCAAAACAATATTAAAAAAGACAAAGTTAAAGGACCCACACTCCCCAAACATACTACTTTGAAAAGGACTACGTAACAGTGTCGGTCTCGTGTAAGGAGAGACATACAGACCAATGGAATAGAATGGAAGGTCCAGACATAAATCTATACACCTGTGGCCAACTGATTCTCCACAAGGGTGCCAAAACCATCCAATGGGGGGAAGAACAGACTTTTTAGCAAATGGTGCTGGATATCCACATGCAGAAGAATGAACTTGGACTCCTACCTCACACCATATAGAAAAATTATCTCAAGATGGGTCAGTGACCTAAATATAAAAGCTAAAACCATGAACTCTTAGATGAAAACAGGAGTAAAGCTTCATCACCTTGGGTTTGGCAATGGATTCTTAGATACCACACCAAAAGCATGAGCAACAACAAAAAATAGACAAACTTAGAAATTTTTATACATCAAAGGACATTATCAAGAATGAGAAATGACATCCTACAGGATGGGAGAAAATATTTGCAAATCATGTATCTGATAAGGGCCTAGTATTCAGAATGAATAAGAAACTCTTACAACTCAACCACAAGCCAAGCCAATTAAAATTAGGTAAAGGCCCTGAGTAGGCATTTCTCCAGAGAAGCTACAGGAATGGCCAAGAAGCACATGAAAAGATGTTCAACGTGATTAGTCCTTAGGGAATGCAAATCGAAACCACAATCAGGTACCACTTCACACCCACTAGTATGACGATTAGGAAAAAGAAGAAAAAAAAGGAAAATGACACGTATTGGTGAGGATGTGGAAAAATTAGAACCCTCACACATTGCCAGTGGGAATGTAAACTGGTACAGCCCTGTAGAAAACAATTTGGCTGTACCTCAAAGTTAAACACAGAATTACTGGATAAACCCAGCAATTCCACTGCTAGGTGTATATTCAGAAGTAGTGGAAACAGGTACTTAAACGCACGTACATGTATGTTCACAGCAGCACTATTCACAACAGCCAAAGATGGAAGTAGCCCCAGCATTCCTCAGTGGGAGATGGGAACAGACTGGTCTGTGCAATGTTTACCAATAAAAATGTTTACTGTTTACCAATGTTTACTGTTTACCAATAAAAATGAAGCACTGACAAATGCTACAAGGGTGAACCTCAAAAACATGCAAAGTGAGAGAAGCCAGACAAAAAAGGCCAAATACCCATTTACGTACAAAAGGCGCCTCACTGCATTTCTGTGAACTGTCCAGAACGGGAATGCACAGACACAACACGGGCTGAGGGCGGGATGGGGAAGTGCTGCAAGGGTGGCGTTGACTTTAGCGTGATGGGAACGTTCCTAATGCGACAGAAGTGGTGCCTGCACAACACTGTGAATGTACCAAATGCCACTGAGTTGTTCCCTTTAAAACGGCTACTTTATGTTTTATGAATTTCACTGAAGTTGAAAGGGGAACAAGGTCAGGGCAGAGAAGGCAGGCGCCGTGTGCCTCAGGATGCAGCACGCCGAGGGCCATCAAGTGCTCTGAGTGGTGCCGCAGCCTGGGACACACAGTCCGAACCTCGCACAAACCAAACCGAGGGGCCGCCTGTAAGAGAGTGACACGCTCGCTACAGACGTAAGAGAGCCAGGCCGTGCGCCTGCTCCAGAGTGAAGGGCGACCCCGTGCGAGGTGTGACCACGGACTGGGACTCGTGCCAGAAAAAGATGTGCTATAAAGGACATTATTGGGACAACTGAAAAAATTGGAATATGCAGATGATCAACTTGTAGCTGTGCTGGGTTACGTAAGAGAACCGGAGGAGCGTGTGTGAGTGCGTGTGTGCGCACACGCTTACACGCGTTTGCTTATTCCCTTGGCATCGCTGGGCTGGCTGGGGGACATGTGAACGGTCCCTGGGAGGGCGGTGCAGGACCAGCATAACTCTCCTGGGTGTGGCCTGTGGCTGGGGAAGAGGCCCTGTCTCAGGTACTCCCAGGTGCCCTGATCTTGCAACTCACTTTTAACTGGTCCTTCCAGAAAAATTAAACAGGGCAAAATGAGTTAGTTAAGTCACATATGGGTTATTCACACTATTATTCTTGCAACTTTTGTGGAGGCTTGAAATTTTTCAAAATAGACAGTTGAGGGGAAAAAAAAAGTAAAATAAGGGGGCAGGGGACCAACCTCTAAAAGCCACCAATTGCAGGCAGGTTTCTTTTTTTGAGAGTCTCGCTCTGTTGCCCTAGAGTGCCGTGGCGTCAGCCTAGCTCACAGCCACCTCAAACTCCTGGGCTTAAGCGATCCTTCTGTCTCAGCCTCCCAAGTAGCTGGGACTACAGGTGTGCACCACCATGCCTGGCTAATTTTTTCTATTTTTAGAGACGGATCTCGCTCTTGCTCAGGCTGGTCTCAAACTCCTGACCTGAAGCGATCCTCCCTCCTTGGCCTCCCACAGTGCTAGGCGTGAGCCACTGCACCCGGCCCCAGTTGCAGGTAGTTTTAAGGGAAGCCTATGAAACCTTTAAGGAGAGAAGATTCCTGTGTTATGGCAACTCAGAGACACAAACTTCTTAACTCAGAGCTTGAGCTGGCATAGCCCTGAAAACAAAGCTGGCCAAAGACAGCACAGAAAAAGAAAGGCATAGGTCAACTTTACTGATAAGCACAGACATAAAACCTGTAAGTAACATGCTCACAAACAGAATCTACCAATTTAGGAGTGTACCAAAAACGTAGCATTTCACAGCCGGGCAAGGTGGCTCATGCCTATAGTCCCAGCACTTTGGGAGGCTGAGGCAGGAGGATCGCTTTAGCCTAGGAGTTGGAGGCTGCAGTGATTATGATTGTGCCACTGCACTCCAGCCTGGGAGACAGAGCAAGACCTTATTTCTTAAAAAAATAAAAGCACTTCACGACCAAGGAGGATTTATTCTAAGGATGCAAGGAAATCTACTATAATGACTCAAAACATCAACAGGCGGTAGGAAAAAACCTACCAAAGGAAGATCTCTTTGGAAAATGCTAAAGAAGCATCTGATCAGTGTCCGTCACCCATCCTTATTGGAAACTCCTCCAAGCTAGGACAGAAAAACACCTCCTGAGCCAGGTGACGCCAGTCTCTGTGGAGGCCCAGGCAGCAGCACAGGGCCTGCCCTGGAGCCCTGGCCAGTGCCTGAGAGGCAGCGCACGGGCGCACACACCACCTTGATCTTTCACACACGCTCACGCACGCTTTCAAGACGGAGTGACACACAGAAGAGAAAACCCTGCAAAGCTTTGGAAGAGACTCAGAGAATATTTGTTATCTTAACTGACAAAGACCAACTGGGCTGTAGGAAAATTACAAATTTTGTATGACAAAAAGACCTTAAAATTAAAAGTTTAGTGATACTGGGAACAGTATAACTGATAATAAGCACAGTTTGTAAAGAGCCCTATAAAGCACCCAGGAAAAGGCGGATGGTGGTGAGAAGGCAGATGTCACAGAGGACGAAACGACCACAGCAGGGACCAGGCCACGTGGGGTGGAGCTGCTGTCAGTTCAGCAGCGAAAGCCGGCCAGGGCCCCTCCGCCCTGCCTCCCTCCTGCAGAAAGCACCGAGGGCAGGACACGCAGGAGCTGCTGCTTCGGCTTCAGCGCCGGCCGTTCCCCACCTCATCCATCTGCACGCCCATCCCCCTGCATGCAGGGGAAACTAAGGCACAGAGCGCAAGGCCTCACAGCGCGTGAGGACGCTGCCAGCAGGAGCAGGGTCTGGTCCCTGAATTGGCCCCCACACCCTGACGCCAAGTGGCCATCCCAAAAGGAGGGGGAGAGCAGAGGCAGCGTAGAAGGCCCTCCCAGACCAAAGCGGCCACCCCCTGTCACATTTAAGTCCATTCAGCTCCACTGGGAAGACCAGGAGGTGGTGGCTGTGGGGGGAGCCGGGTGGGTGGAAAGCTTTCGTTCCTGGTGGGGCAGTGTGACAGGCCCCGCCCCAGTCAGGACCCCTGACAGAGACGGTGCTCTTAGCAGCTCAGGGCAGCAGTGGCTAGGGACAGGGAGGGAAGGTGAGACCAGCGCCTCGAGGAAGCAGGGCCTGGGAGGTGGCCCAGCACCGGCTCGAACTGCCTCTCCTGGGTCTGGCAGAGGCTGTGGCTCAGGCTGGACTGGAGAAGGGTCTCCACCCTCCCCCACTTCAGCCTTAGCCCCTCAGCACGGCCCTGAAGGTGTGAGCGGGGGGCCCAGCACAGGCTGCTTTTCCTCCTGCAGTGCAGGTTTAGCCGACCCCGCCCCGCCTCTCAGCCCGCTGGGCCCAGGTCTGCTCCCTGGGAGAAGAGGCAGCTTTCTCTGCACACGGACCCTGCAGGTGCTTGGGCCACTTTGCTGCACTTGGGCAAGTCTCACCTCTTTGTCAAAGTCCTGGTCGGGATCAGACATACTTCTCAGAGGCACGGTCACCCCGGGCTCTGATCCACCTACGGAACCAGAACAGCTTTTATCTCGGGGGGAAAAAATCCAGAACAGAATTGAAAGGCTGGGGTCCCACCATCCAGCCTCCTCACCCTGGGACCCGCCCCCCGCCCCAGCTGCAGGAGCTACGCCTCCCCGGTACCTGACGAGGGCCACGAGATGTAGGGCTTGTTCCTGGATGGAGGCTGCCGGGCCGGGCCAGAGGGAGCCGGGCCGGGCCTTTCCTCCTGGGAGGGGGCCGCAGCGCTCTGCGCAGAGAGAGCAGCAGGTCAGCACTCGGGCGGGCACCAGGCGGGCCCCGGCAGAGTAGTGGCCCCAGCTCTCAAGGAGCAACGTGGGGCCAAGAGGACTGTCTGGACAAGGGCCTGGGGACGGTTAAGGAACTAAGAATTGGCAACTCTGGGCCAAGTCAGATCCTACAGAAAGTACACTTTCTTAACTAAAAAAGAAAAAGTATGTTACCTGCTCATACTAAGGTGTTATTTCGGTATCATCTGACAGCTAATTCCCTTAATGAAACACTAACAGGCTGAGATGGTGACTGACACTAACAGACGCCTGCAGTGTCACAGTGCCCAGGAGGGGCACAGGGGCCAGTGCCCACAAGGCCTACTGAGGAGGGAGGTTCAGCTGAACAGCATCGCATGACAGATGCTCCAGGTCAGAGCCGAGTGCCGAGGAGGACCAGACGGCCTTAGTGGGCCCTGCCGTGGGGAAATCTGCACAGACTCAGGGGCCTGCAGAGAGGAGGGGATGGAGCCCCCCACCCACCTTCCCCACGCCCTGGCTGGGGAACGCACCAGAGGCAGGTCCATGAGCACCTGCATTCCATCACCCGGGCCCATGTGAGCCACGTGGTTGAAGTTGGTGGGGTTGGATATCATCTTGGATCTCAATTCTGGGTCTCTAAGCATCTCTCTGGGGAAAAAGAAATACGTTTGAGATTCATGAATGTGTGAAAATCCTCTGGCTCTAATGCACCCCCTGCTAGCGCCAGGTGGAGCTGGCCCTGTGGGCTCCGGCTCCTACCTTCGCTGCTGCAATCTCTCTTCCTCCGGAACCTTGAAGACAAATCGCCTTTTGCTTCTGGTTCGAAGCATCTGCTTCTTGCTGTTGTCAGAAGTGTCTGGCACGTTGAGGACGGCTCCTGCGCAACGAGGGACAGTGCACAGTGACTGTGGCCGCAGTGCAAGTCCTTCATGTAAGACAAAGGCCGCTGCACCCGAGACAACGGCCACATGTGCCGCGACAGACAGTGCAGGCCCAGGCCGTCTGAAAGGCTGTCCTCCCCTCTGCTCCCACCTGCTGAGAAAGGCCTACCCGAGAACTTGCTCTTGAAGTAGATCAGGCGGGGAGGCTCGCAGCTGAGGAGGTTGAGGGTGCCTTCAGAGTTCAGCGGCCTTATCTGCATCGGAACAGAGGCGGGAGGTAAGCGCGTGCCCTGGGGCAGACCAGGAGGACCCTGCCCGCAGCGAGGAGGGCGCAGAGGCCGCCTTACCCTCCGCAGGCCGATGGTCTGCACCCACTCCATGGTGCGCACGTCAAAGACGTCGACGCCATACTCGCTGTACACTGTGACGTGGGAGGGGCTGCAACCTAGCGCAGACGGAGCAGAACAGGTGAGCAGCCACGCGGGCACCCGGAACTCACCTGCCGCCAGTCCTGATGGCCACACCTGGGGACTGAAAGAGTGTAGAGGAGGCAGCACGGCCCGCACCCAGGTCACCCTCACCCGGGGCATGCCATCGCACACTTCAGGTTCCACTCTGGAGATCGTCTTCATTTCGGAGTCACACACACACTCAGATGTCCACTCCCCTCATCACTCCAAGTAACAATTTAAATACCACAGTACAGATGGTGAAGGTGACTCTTAAAAGTCTGCCTTTCCATTTAGCTCTTTGATACGAGACATGATTATTGCAAAAGGTTGGTAATTCAGGCTCAACACATTTGAAATGCAGGTAAGGGCTGACTGCTCAGCATTTTGGGGCTAATTCCGTACCAGATGGCAAGAAGGCAGGTTTCTGGGTAGGTATTTAAAACCTCCGCACAGAAACCATTGCTGAGCTCCGGGCAGCCATCCCACCAGTCCCCACACCACGCTAAGGCTGTTGGACTTCTCTGCATGACAAGGTCCTTCAAGAACGTGGCAGGCATCCTTTCGCAGGCTGGTCAGAACACACATGCAAATGAGAGTCATTTCCCTCAGGGAGCCCTGTGGTTCGCGCCGCCTTGCTCGTCCCCTCAGCTATGAGTAATGGTCTCTGTCGGGTCACAACACAAAGCAACTCTAGTGCCTGAGGTGTGATCCCAAAGCCTGTTGGCCCATTTGGCACGTGGAGTTTAAGGGGACTTTCCCCACACTTAGAACGGCAATAAGAACACAGCTGCACTACCTGCCGGCGCGAAAGGAGCAGCGTCGCCCACCTCCCCTGGCCCTCTGCCACGGACCGCACACTCACTGTCATCACACACGTCGTGTACACACGCAACCTCACCCTGGCGTGGCTCCCAGGCATCTCCCTGGGGAAATGCTGAGCTTGAAGGTGCAGGGCTGTAAAATCCAAGAGAGCTCCAGCTTAGCTCTCGTTCCTGGCTCTTCTAACCTCCTGGGGTCAAAGTTCATCTGTTTCACGTCATACTTTACTAACTGAAGATGCATTTTTTAAAAACTTCTGCTATGTTTCTATTACAGATTCCAAACAGGCTACGTGATTAGTCCTTTTTTTTTTTGAATACAAAAATGAAAACTGTTTGGGAAGTAAACAGAAGATGCTGGAACTGGTCACCAAACTGCCTCAGAAGTGGCATTTCGGATACCCTCTTTGAGTGCCACATGCAAAAGTGGACCCTGAATTATGTTCAGAGGACCATTCTCCACACAGAGGGGACTTCTGGGGGAAACCCCCCCTTACTTTCGGAATATGGGGGGCTTCATTTGCAAAGAACCAGGAAGTATTCCAATCTGTTGATAAAGTGATAAACTGAGGTGTCCAGTCTAAAGAAAAATTTCAACTGAGAAGATAGTATTATAGTGGAAAGAATGTGGGCTTTGGAGTCTGACATATTTGACATGTGACTTGTGCAGGTCACATGAGCTTTGTAACTCTCAGGCTCCTCTTCTAGATGAGGCTGATGACACTTGCCCTGAGGGACAGGAGGGCAGGTGAGGCCACACACATAAAGTACTAACCATGGACTCAGAACAAGCAGTTCTCCATGATAAAGGTTATTTAATTGTTTCTTGCCAGCTCTAAAATTGACCTGGTATCTGTACTGAGGCCAGGGGGAGAGAAAAAAGGAGACCCACCAAGGTGGAGAATCCAAGAACATCGGGCGTCCATGCTGGTCACACATGGCCAGGATTTTAAAAACATCACAGTGACGGGTCTTTTTTGACATTAAACTTTGCAAAGACTTAAAAGTGCTAGAGGAAAAGACCCAACAAGCAGGAATCCTGTGTGGTTTTGACCCCTGTGCTGGCTGCCCATGAAGAGGATGGGGGTGGTGGGGAGAGGCGAGGACGAGGGGTGCGGCGGCAGCAGCGGGCCTGGCCCCTTTCCTGTGTGCACCCCAGGCCTCAGACCCAACCCCACCCACCTGTATGTCTGCCGCACCAGTGGCCTTGGCCGTGTAGGAACAGAGCCAGGACACTGCAACAAGGCCCTGCGGGCTGAAGCTGGTGGCTCCCCTCACAGCCCGGGTGTCTGGTCCTGACGCCCCAGGTATGCCACCAGCTTGGCAAGGCCAGCAGCGGGGCAGACCAAAGGTTTTAGCTTTCAGTAATTAGGGAGAATGACGATGTCCCACCCACCACCCCCGTAACCCCCATCTGCTGCTATTTCAGAATCAACGTGTGCCCGCTGGTCTGATGTGGGTCTCTGCTCTCTCTTGACCTGCTGATGTGAAGGTGCCAGCTACTCCAATATATCACATAAAAGGATCTCAACGTTTTAAGGTTTCTTAAAAGCAGGCTGGGCAGGAAGCACCCACCCATCAAGCCCAGACTCCAGCGCCCAGCTCACCAAGCTCTCGGGCCTCTATGACGCCCCAAGTGAGCCAGGGCTTCCGACTTCCGTCAGGGCCACCACTCACACAGAAAGTCACTTAAACTAAGCAAATTAATAACCCAACTTTTCCAGAACAGCTCCCACCACTCTCAGAAAACAACTGTCCCAAGAAGGACTGAAGCCTAGACACCAGAGTTGAATTGTTTCTGGCAATCAAAAAGCTTCAGCTTGTCTTATCACTGTGTAAGTTTACGTATTATCATGAGCACGGCCTTTTAAAAAAAGAGTAAACACCATGTCCCTGTGTGCATTCATTCACCTAGCCCTTCTGCCCAGGGGCCTGTGCCCACTGTTGGGGTCTTCTGCTGAGGGACCCCTGGAAGGATGAGCCCTGTGAGCTGGGGAGAGGGGCACAGGGCAGTGGGCAGCTTGCTTATCAGGGGAAGCCTGTGGCCACCTGCCGCCCACCCATTGCTGGTCTGGACCCCACGTTCTACCGTGGAAAACCATGTAGCCCAGCTCTCCTGATGCTCCTGTGCCTACTTGACTAAGGGGACTGGAAGACAAACCAGAGCAAAATAGGACACATGCCGACCGTTGATGTGGGAAGCAGCAACAGGAATATGCAACAGAAAAACATATACATACTACAGGCGACAGGAGCCGCAGGCCACATGAGCTCCTGCGTGCGTGACCTCCGGCCTTGCGGGTCCACGTACAATCCCATGTGGCTGAAGCAAAGCAGGTACTCCTCACTTTTGAGCTCCACAGCACAAAGGGCATCAAAAGACTGTTGTGAGAGGAACGTAAGCGAGGGGTCATTGGGATTTACCAGGTTTAGAGACTGCCCATCTCCCTGGATGCTCAACAGAGAGAACCCAGAAGGGTAGCCAACACAGAGCTTGTCCTTGAACACGGCCATCCACTGGACGTTTCCAGGGGCCACAATTTCATTGAACTTTCTGTGGAAAGGTTTAGTTCTCTGGATCTCGTAGCAAAGGATCAGCCGCTTCACGGCGACAAACAGGCAGGTTGAAGAGCTCTTCTTCAGCGTAGCCGTTGCAATGAGCTGGCAGCCTTTTGTTTCTGGAAGCTTGATATCAAAGTTGCCTTCCGCTCCGTCAAAGGACGACCACGGACAGAGATGGACATGGTGGCTCCGGCCACAGAGGAGGACTATGATTTTCTCTTTGGGAGCGAGCTCAATCTGGTACACCTTCTTGCAGTCAGCAGCACGGACGATCACTGCGGCAGGACAGGCGCGTCAGTGTCTCAGCATAGCTCGAGACCCACCCCAATGCCCCTGAACCCTCCTCGTAGGCTCCCTCCAGCTGCGGTCAGCCCGAGCCGTTCTGACCTGCACGGCAGCACCTGGTGGCTCCCTGGAGAGCCCGCTCTGACACGCACATGCTAGCGGGTGCCAGCCTCACACGTGCTCTCAGTCCGGAGCCCCCAGGGGTCACTGTTCTAACGCACCTCAGCCCGTGTCTGCTCGGACTCACACACACACCCTCATGGACCAGCAAACGTCACCTTATCCCGGGGGATGTGCCCCCAAGACCCTCCCTGGGCCCAGGGCCAGTTCTAGTCTCCTGACGTTTGTATTCCCAGACTCAGGGCTGTAAGGTGGGGAAGTGCAAAGATACTGCCACCTTTCCTCACTGGGAAGAGTGAAGTGTCCAAATGTGAACTAAATTAAATCTAAAGTGAAGCCACAGTGCCTCGGGAATCACGTGGTTGTTCCTTCTCCTGGGGGGCTTTTCCTGGCCCTCCCCTCCCACTCAATGGCTGTAATGCAGAACTCTGTGCTGCGTCGCCACGCATTTGGCGATGGCCACACACTGATGCACCAGCACTCACGCCATGGACATTGCTGAGCACCGACCGTGTCTTCTGCATGTTATTTTTCTCAGCTGTTTGCCTTTCCCGTCGTGTTCTAGGACAGGGTGACTCAATTTACACATCAAGTGAATCTCATGGTAACCCTCAGAAGTTCCTGCTGCTGACTCTGTGCCTGCCGGCAGTGGCCAGGCTGGACCCGAGATGCCTCAGGTGGAAACCGCACCCCCTGCTCACTCACCATCTCGGGTGACCTCTATGACGTAGAGCCCTTCTTCTAAGCCAACCGCAATCCTGTCTCCATCTGTGCAGGGGTGGGGGTACGAACAACATACACAAAATCAGCATAGTCAGCCTTCAAACAGCAGAGGTTCAAACCACGAGGCCCACTCATACATGGATCTTTTTCAACCAAACACAACTTTTTGTACGTGTGGGTTCCGCAGGGCTGACTGTAGGAACTGAGAATTTGTGGATTTGGGAATATGTGGGGGGCCTGGGCAAGGTTGGGTCCTGCTTCTTAAAATGTGCAGAGAAACTTTCTACGAATTCAAACGCACAGCACAACCGTGGTCAGAATCTGTCTGAACGTTCAAATGGGCGTCACAGCGCCATTTGAACTGCTCTGTTTTCTCGGAGCAATTCAGAGCCCAAACACCGGGTTTCAAACACTTCAAAGGACACAGCATTTGGGACCTACCCACAATGGCGGCTGTCAGGATGGCCTTGATGAGGGGCAGCGTGCTGTCGTAGGCCTCCTGCGGAACATGCACGACCTGATTCCTCAGTCGGTTTTTATGCAGGATGGACTGGAGTCCTTCTAGAATGCCAACCCACTTCCTCTTTTCATTCTCATTTTCTGTCAGAATGAGCAGTGAGCTGGTCTTAGAAGGTGCACCTAAGAGAGAGGCTGTCACCTTCATGACGGAAAACAAAACAGACAAAAACAGAAGAGCCGTAAGACAACCAAACCACACCAGATGCCAGCGCCCTGGCTCGGAGCCGTTTAGCACTGGAGGTGATGAAGTGCAGGAACCGCTGGCGGACCCGGGTTCCAGGGCCACGGCAGGGCTGCGCCTCGGTTCCATGTCCTCCCTGCCCAGCAAAGGTCACGTGGGGCTCCGCGCCTGGCGGCTCTTAGCAGCAAACAGGAAGGGGGCAGAGTTAAAAATAGGCCTGTGAAGTCCCTTCCTGGTCAGATTTTAGTTAATTCTGCTCTTGCCAAAACTAAGATGTAACTGCTCATTTAAAAAAAATTGCTTTCTTAAACAAGCTTATTAAAATTAAAAAGTAGATTCTCCGAAAATGTGTCCAGGGAAAACAGGACCTCAAACAGAAACACTCTCAGCAAATCATGCTCCCTAAGCACTTACTAGGAAACGGATCGCCCCGGTTGCTGCAAAGTGACCGTCACCTTAAGCACAGCGAGGCAATCTCTGTACTGTGCATGAGAGACTGTTTCCGAATAGAGATGCGATTTAGTAAATAATGATTCATAGACTTAGTTTTTTAGTCGCCCAAATTTTACTGTGTTTATAAAAATTCCCATGGGGGCTACGGGGTTCTTTCCCTGATCCACAATCTTCCAGAAACTTCCTAATGCTGCAGAATCTAACATTACTGCAGTAGGGGCTAACTCAGCCAGCAGGCGTGCTGACGAGCAGTGCTGAGGAGGAACAGGAAAGCCGGGCGCTCTAGTGCATTCCGCGTGGTATCTGCCAAAGCTGCTTCCAGCAGGAAGTACACTGTGGCCAGAGCAAGCGAGGTACAGGCCAAGTGGGCAGGAGTTTCCGATGTAGGATCGGGGGTGCAGCGGGGGAGGAGGCTCCCCAACAAGAGGGGCACAGCTGGGCGGTGCATAGAGGGCGGGACCTGAGCCAGGCGGGAAGGCAGAGGACTAAGCTGCACTGGGGCGCTATGAAATGTGCAGAAGAACCACCGTATTTTACCATGTGATTTTTTTTTTTAATGATTAACGAAATGTTCTCTGATAAATAGAAAAGAAAAAACAGAATAATTCATACCCTGAATATACACGGAATGTCTCGGCGTGTAGCATGAATGACATCGGAGGCCAGGACCGAGCTCACTGAGAACTCTTCATCTCTGGTAAGAAAGAAACATTCACCACGCTGGGAGGGACACACACAGGCTGCCCTGTCCTGTTACAACCCTGGCAAAAAAGGACACTTCCACCATGTGTACCATACAACAGAAGGAGGCCCTGCCTTTAGCTGGGTGAGGAAAGACTCCCCCCGACAGAGCCCACACACCCTCCGAGGCCCCTGCAGGTGTTTCAGTGACCAGCAGGGCACTAAGCCCTGCTGGTGTGTGTCACACTGTCCCAGTTACAAGTTCTGCCTTGGCCTGTAGTTGGCGCAACCAGGCAGTCGCTTGATGACCACTTGTAAAGAAGGGGGCAAGACGTGCCGAGAGCGACTGTGCTATCTCCAACATGCTGTGTCCAGCGCAGGCCGTGCTCTGCTGTCAGTGCCCGTGACTTGGGCTCAGGCCAACTTTTTGTCCACTGGTGGCTCTTTACTGCCAGGCTACGGGCACAACTGTGCACGGCAAGGGAAATGGAAGCTCAATGCTGCAAAGGATCTAATACACCCGGGCTGTCCCCAGGGCACCCTGAGGCAGCCCCGCCCCAAGAACCACTGCTGGAGACTGAGCCTCCAGGCTGGGCCCAAGCCCAGAGCAGGTGCCAACCACAGTCACGACGCCTGTGGCAGGAGCTGACCCGAGTGGCACCAGGAGAGGCTGACAACATCTAGGCACGCCGTTATATAGACAGGGAGGCTGCAGCCACAGCTCCGCGTGGAGGGCTCTGTCGAGCACAGCCTGTCTAGCAACGTGTCAACCTTCACAACCCTCTACGTGGCAGTGACGTGACCCTGTCCACACCTCACAAATGGGAGATGGAGGCTCAGAGACATCAACCGGAGGGAGGAAGGGGCCCCACACTCTCTGTGCAGCTGATGCCAGGACGGCATTATTACTGCCAAGAGAAGAGGACGGTGAGGGACGGCGCCATGCAGTGAATGTTGTGGCCACACAAAGCCCATGGCTCTAGAGTTCTTTTACATACCGAGAGTGCTCGCCCAGGTATCTGAAAAGCATGGACTACCACAGGCTGCACAATTTTTCTCTGGGATGTTTTCTGCTTGTTCTTGGGCATAAATAAATGCCTATTTGGCAAATTTTTCAATGCAAAAACATCCAAAGCAGGAAAAGTTTATAGTATGTACTTTGTCATAACTAAGCTTTTATTTGTTTTTGGAACAATATAGCAATTAAGGTGAATGTAAAAATGAGGTGAAAGATTACTAATCAACAAACTCTTATTGTGGCTAAAGATAAATAAGTCACAGTTCACAGAACAAGGACAGTGCTGCATGAACACCGACCTGAGATCCAAGACTTGGCTTGCGACGACCCCAGGCTGGGTGGACTTTCCTTCTGGCAGATCATACAGGAAGAGCTTGCAGTCACAGACCACCGCGTATGCCCGCTGCCACCCTTTCTTCACCCCAGTGGGCTTTGGGACCTAAGGACAAACAGGGATTGCGTTCCACCGGGCCAGGGAGGCCGATCAGAACGTGTGCGGATGGTGGGCAGCGGAGGCCACCAGGCCCCATCAGATGTGGTCACAGCCTCCTTCAGGCTGCTGCCTGACTCCCAGTTCACCAGGACAGCTCCCTTTGTGTCCCTGCCCAGGCTGGTGGCCAGAGCTATGTCTGGACACAGAGGTCCCTATCCAGGGAGGCTCAGGGCAGTGCTGGGGAGGGTTCTGTGCATGACAGGAGGTAATGCAGGGGGAATGGTGGACAATTTGGCAAACAGGTGTGTTCACACCAAACACAGAATGTCTGCAATGTTGTAGCTGGACAGGCTATAGCACTTAGAAACGGTCCAAGCCTGGTGGTTTTCAAACACATTTAGCTTTGGAACTTTTGCCTACTGGCTAGACGCTCATCCCAGGAGGCAGGGAACGAGGGAACCCCTGATGGATGCTGTGTGTTTCTGTGTGGAGTCCTCAGGACCCCGGGTCACTCAGAGCAGTGGCCACGCCGGCCTGATCAACTCATTTCCCAGGAGATGAGGCCTCCCAGGATGGGCCCCAGGGTCATTTCATACAGCAGGACAGCTTTTGAGAGCAGCTGGGCACGGTTAGTGGTCATTACCCATCAAAGACACTGAGGGCCAACCTAGTGGGACATGAACTACGCTGTGTCAGCTGAGCTGCACCGGGGGTCCCTTGCACCCTCCTACCTTAACGTAACCTTTGTAGGCTGTGCCTATGCCTCGCTGCACGTCCACGCCAAGAGGCCTCTTCGACTGCTCGGGAGGTATCGGGCACACCTGGGGAGCACTGTCTTTGCAGGACACATGGCAAGCAAACGAACACACTGGAAAAGAGAAAGAACACTACCCTCGAAACTGGCTTCCTACAAAGTAGCAATCACTGCAGAACATACAGCCTGAGGAGACAATTTAACACATCACCAAGAGAAGTCTAGATATCCACCAAGACAAAAATAGTCCGTAGAACGTAAGCCACACAGAAGCTCAGGGATTTTGGTATTGAATGAATTTTCGACATGCTCAGAGGAACACTTACAGGGAGAGCGAGACTCATTAGCTCCAAGTATCACCACAAAGGCTCGACTGCCAGCCGCACCCCATGGGGCTGAGTCCCCAAATCGCCTCGCAGGGACCCACCCGCAGTCAACTACAGGCAGTGGTCACCTGATACGGCAGGGTCCTGGCAGCCAACCCAAATGCGCAAGAGTTGCAGTAACAAAAGAAAATGCTTCTGCTTTCACAATGAAGAAAAATACAATAGCTGTTCTGCAGAGCAACGCCACCCACCGACTGTAGCCCGGACTGAGTGCACGGGCACCTCGGGGTGGGTACTCATCTACTCGATGGGGCGAGTACCACTCACAGAAAGGGCTGGGTGAGGGGGACGAGGCCACATCCCCAAATCCCAGCACAGGGCAAGAGCACAGGGCAGAAACTTAAAAATATTAATACTAATAATAATGACTAGAAGCAGAGACGAGACCATCGTGGTTATCAGCAGATGATCTGATAATGGAAGATTTTCCAGTTCTTTTTCCTCTCTGATTTTAAGCAGCCATGGACGGTGCACTTTATAGTAATTCTCAACAGATGACCAGGCAGCCACAGCAGCACCCTGGGGTCCCAGTGCAGCAGGGATCCACACCAGCAAACCTTTACTGAGCATTTATAAAAATAAAGACCCTGCCCTCAGAATCTGCACAACCGAATGTCACCTCCGACTGGCCTGCCTGGGCGAGAACCGCTCCCCCGGGCTGGCCGGTGCCCAGACAGTGCGTGGTGAAGCTGCACCCGCCACCCCCGGCCCACAGGCCGACACTCACCCTCACAGGCGTAGCCCTGCCGGATCAGCCCGACCATGAGGGAGGTGCAGTGGCTGCACTGGGTGGGGCTGGAGAAGGACTTGATGCTGAACTGGTGAGCCTTTGGCTGTGGGAGAACATCAGAAAGAACAACATCAAGGCCAATCACAAACTTTGAGGAAAGCTGGATCAGTCTGGTTGAGATCAAATTTATAAACAATTTGGACAGTATCTTGAAAAGCTGAAAACGTGCAATTTCTCTTCTCAGTATGTGTGTTCCCTAAGAGGGCTAATCGAAGAGTAGTGGTTAAGACCACCTGAAGAGCTTGAGCCAGACAATAAACCAACATAGGCTTCCTCTGGTGAGCTGTGCTACCGTAAGAGATCGCTGGGCTGGAGTGCCATGGTGGCCGACGCTCTTTCTGGTGCAAGCTCCTGGTCTCCCAGAGGACCAGGACCAGATCGTGGGGGCCGGCCTGGCACCAGAATTTGGGTTGGGCTGTCACCCAAAGCAGCCCTTGCATATGTGACCAGGAGACATGCAAGAAACGTCTACAGCAGAATAGCTCCCGGAGACCTCGTTGGAAGGACAGACATGTTATGACGGGACTGACAACAGAACAGACGTAGAAGAGCACAGAGAAGACCAGGCAGCACGGTGGTGTACAAAGCTCAGCACAGCAAAAATAATACGTTCCTAAGGCGGACACGGATATAGATGAAGCCATGTGTAGGGAGCAAAGGAGTGACGGAGACAGCTCCAGAGATCAGAGGCAGGATGGGGGTGGGGGTTGGGGTGGGAGGCTGGCAGGGAGGGCGCAGGGCTGCGGAAGGGGCCGTCATAACCGTGAGTGACACGTGACGCACCCTGCAGAGCTGCTGCTCCATCTCCAATATGCTACCCAAATAAATGACCTCTCGACTTGGTCCCTGACTCTCCAAGAGTCCAAGTCCAAAAGCCAAACCATTAGTTATTCTCACACAAAATCTAGCTCATCTCTAACGGGCACGGCTGCCTGTGGGTGAAACCATAAATAGAGGCCATGTCAACACTAATGATGATGACAAAGCCCATCCTAGGGACACAGGGCTAAATGCTTGCTAAGCTTGGGGCGTAGAGCCTTGTCACAAGTGAACTTTTATGATCTGTGCTGATGTTCACAGGGAAGAGAAAGGAGACCTGCAGCAGGGCCAAGGCCGCTGGAAGGATGACGCGGACCTGTGTGCACCAACGCGCATGGCTCTCCAAGATGCATTTGTGCTCAAAACTGCATGCTCAGTGTCGTTCCACGTATGGTGGGGAGAAAGTTCTCACCCACAAGCACATGGTTCTCTAGTGCAGACAGACAAATGAAAATAACTTTGGAGAAGGAAGTGGATACATACCACAGAGTGGTTACCACTGGAGAGGGAAATGTGGTTTGGGGGTGAGGAAACGAGAATGGGGAGACTAAACTGAGAACCTCCAATTAAAATGCGTTCGTGCAGCATGGCTGGAGTCGAGAAAACACAGGGTCCCAACAGCGTCCTGAATTATACACCTTTTTAAATAAATCCTTAACAGAACATGAGGGTCTTATTGTGTGCATAAAAAAATGACAAAGTTCATTTTATTTATACAAAAGTTATCTTCTACAACTAAGAAGGCGCCCTGGGTGAAAAGCAAGGCCCCTACCTTCGGTCCAGCCAGAGCGAGGGCCTGCGTGGTGGGCAACGGCACAGCGGGCGGCCTCTGCGAGGGCCGGGCTATGTCCTGGGAGACAAGCAGGACAGGTGAGCATCGGCCTAGCCCAGCACCGCCAGACCCCATTTGGGATTTATTTCTCTCTAGAATGTGTCAATAATTAACAGTTCTGCATTTTTAATTTGCTATACTGTGGAGACATCTGTCACAGCTGCCCTCATCTGGCTGATGGACTGACAGTAACTGAGAAAATGAAAGATGGCTGGGTGCCTGGGAGGAGGTCCAGCCACAACCTGTGCTGCAGGGACAGGTGAGCCAGCCTCGGCGTCTGTTCATCAGGGGCAGGCTGTGCCATGTGGACAGGAGGGCAGACCCCAGGGCTCAGAGTACCAACAGGGCAGCACTGTCTTACCTCCTGCTGCTCTGTGCCTGCAGCCACGGAAATCGACGAGGACACTTCTGGCTTGGGAGCTTGTGTTTCCTGCTCACTAGCTGAGCTGGTCTATGAAAACAAAGACAAAGAAATAGTGGGACTGAAAGGGCTTATTCTATAGAATTCAGGCTCTACTTACATGTTCCTTATTTAAAACATGCATTCTATCGGGGCCCTGCAGTGCCAGCGTTCTTACTCCTGGTCCTGTCACCCTCAGGTCCTCTCACAGACAAGCTGGCTTGCCTGACGACCACTGAATTCTAAGGCTGGAGTGGTGACTGTGTGGGCAGGTAGAGTCAGACAAGGCACAGTTACCACCAAAGGTGAGAAGCCATGGGCCTCCCGCCTTGTGCAGCCCTCCCATGCACTCTCCTACAGCCTCCAGCCCTGGCCATTTAAAGGGGAGGACCCAGAAAATGTCAACCCTTCTATTTTATTCATAAGTAATTTTATCTTAACCTGGTAGCCTTAAGATCAACTAGCCAAATATTTTTTTTTTTTTTAGAGACAGGGTCTCACTCTGTCACCCAGGCTGCAGTGCAGTGGTGTCATCACAGCTCACTGTAAGCTCAAACCCCTGGGTTTAAATGATCATCTACCTCAGCCTCCTGAGTAGCTGGGACTACGGGTGTGTGTCACCATGCCTGGTGAAGTTTTATATTTTTTGTAGAGACAGGGTCTTGCTACGTTGCCCAGGCTGGTCTTGAACTCCTGGCCCCAAGCGATTCTCCTGCCTCGGCCTCCCAAAGTGCTGGCATTACAAGGATGAGCCACTGTGCCCGGCAGCCAAATGCTCCTTAACCTCATTTCAGGGATCAAGAAGAAAGTCTAACATCAGCAGAGGTTTGTGGGCCTATAAACATGAGTAAGAATTTCCCTGAAAGTTATATGATGCAGGGAAGGAATGCTTTCTTTTGTTCTAACAACTTAAGAGTTCCAAATTAATTTCACAATGATCTATCTGAAGCTGAAGCTATCAAACCACTTAAAAAACAAGCTGATTTTAACGAGTATTCCTGAAACTACTAGTTCATCATCAAAAGCCATTACTATTTACAGACCCACATCCCCTGTAGAGTACGCTTAGTAGCAAGTGTTAGCGCAGAGAAAGTGTGCCAATGCACACAAGTAGCTGGGTAGGTAGGTACCTAAAGAGCAGTTTACAGCTCTATGTTGTACTGACATCAGAATCCCAATGAACCAAATCAGCTAAACACTTTCCAACAATTGCAATTAATTAGGCTGCTGGAGAAGGAGCCAAATTCAGATGGGATCGCAGTGCGTGCAGACACACACACGTGCACAACTGTGTGCTGCAGGATTTGAATTTCTGTACAAATTCACAGGGGAAAGGCTAGATCAATTAGTCGATTATCAAAGCTAAAAAATGTAAGCAAATTTGCTCCATAAATAAGGTATGTTAAATGAGTTAGAGTTCCATCTTTAGCTAAACAAGGAGCAAAAGAATATTAAGTAATTTAATTTTAGCCACATAAAAGCCCCACTAGTTTTATTTAGTTGGTTAATTAATCAAAAGGATGCAAATTAAGGAAGAGGAGAATTGAGAATGCTGTTCATTAACAGGAGTGACAGCCATAGGAAGCCGGCACCAGCAGTCACTTACTTCCTCCCAAAAGGCTAGCAGAGAAGATGCAGACGAGGAGGAGAGAGAGTCCTTGGTGGTGACAGACAGGAGGAACAAAAATGATCATTTCCCACCCAGTAAACAATGACATGAAAATATATTGACTCAATCTTGGTGGCAAACCATTCCTAGTATTAGGCAACAAGTTTCATGTGTGCAAAGTGGAACAGAAGCTTCTCAAAGATTCTCAGAATCTGGAAACAACTCCTAACATAGACTCTGACCAAGGGGTTTTTCTTTGCAACAGTAAATGCCCTTCCCCCTAAATCACACCGGTATTAGAGAGGGATTAAAAATGGCAGGCATACTGGCCACGGAGAGTGAGGAGTGTAGATTGCGGCTTCTGCCCGTGTGTTAAACTCTGCGCTGCGTGCTGTCCACAGCTGTGACTCATTCGCTGATGGACACCAGTTGCTGGAAACCCACCTGCCACTGCGCTCTCTACTCTGGCCATTAATTTTACAGAAAAGCCGCTGCTTTCCTGGACACCTCCATCCTGCAAACAAGCACTGTCTCTGTTCCTTTGGCATCTTTACTCATTCCTCACCACGATGGTGTCTAGCACCAGTGACGGATCAGGCACAAGGCTCACGCAGCAACAGGTTTGTCAAGGAACCAGTGAGCAATTAACAGTAAAAATATATTTGCTTCTTCAAAACTGGGGACTTCAGGGAAAAGATAAGCATTGCCAATTTGATTAAAAAACTAAACATTTTGACAGGTGAAGGTAAACAGGTGTGTGCTCAGAGTGGTTGTATACAATACAAACCTGCCTGGATTTTGTAATAATGATCTAGGCTATGATGGCCGGTGCAGCCCACCCCTCAGGAAGGCTGCTGGGGGACAGACCAACACGGTCCCCTGACTGCTCCCTAATCACAAAGGCAGCAGCCCCGGCAGGCAGCACCAATCCTGGGCAAGCCGACCTCTGTGTGGGAGAAGTGCACAACGTCTCCCGCATAGAGTTTACACCAAAATGTTCAACCCACGTCTGATCAAGAGGAAACATCAGACAAATCCAGAGTGTACGACAGTCTACAAGCCAATTGCTCTGGACAATAGAAACATATCATAAAATGGGGGAAAGCAGGGGAACTGTTCCAGATTAAAGGAGATAAAAGAGACATGACAACTAAATACAATCATGATCTCCAGCTGGATCCAGCACCGGGAGGAAAACTTAGCTCTGAAGAACATCACTGGGACGACAAGGGAAACCTGGACTGGACTGTCCTGGGCCACCAGTGCAGCGCGTCTCACATGCGATAATCACGCTGTGAGATAATCACATCTCCGGAGATGTCCTTGATCTTAGGAAACAAACGCTGAAGTTTTTTGCTGTCACTGATGCCTGGAAATCACTGTCAAATAGTTCAGGGGAGAAAAGTCTGTGTGTGGAGAGAGAAAGCAAATGTGGCAAAATCCCAGGTGAGGGACATACACATGTTCAACATACTATTCCTTCAGCTTTCTTGTAGGGTTGAAATTTTCTAAATGGAAGTTGAAAAGCCACCACCACCATCCACCACTTCACTGAAGTTCTATTAGTGAGAGTCGCTTCCATTATTCTAGCTTTCTGGCCTGCTACAATGGCGGCTAGCAAGGGTCCGTCCTTATTCTCTCAGAAATGGAGAGAAAGACTGCACTGTCTCCACGGAGTGCCACTGAGAACCTGCAGCACATAAAGGGAGGTGGGACTCGTCCCCCACTCGACAGCTGCTTCCTAAGCCACCAGCAATTCCCCAGCGGGGGGCGGGGCCCGCACAGGGGCTCCCTCGGGGCATGTGTGCCACCTTCAGCTCCAACGCTTGGGTCTTTCCATCAACCAGAGGCTGAACTACACAGCTACATAGAAGGCACAAAAGTGGTAACATGACTAAATTATTATTTGCGGCAATGTGAGAATCTGTATTTAAAAAGTCACCTAAAATACTCATTACACAGTCAGAGGCCTGTGTAGATTTCTCCCCTGAAGACACTGAGCACTTTTTAAATCTAATTTCCACTTAATTTGAGTTTAGAAAGCTTCTCCGGGAGCAGTTCAAATACCTTATATGTCTCTAACCTTACACATTTAACATGCCAGGTCAATTATATGTCAGATAATTGATGAACATCAAATGGTAATTTACTGGTGTGTTTGTGGTCCCATGGGTAGTCAACTTATATTATATTATTTCTAATTTATCAAAAATTCACTTGTCACTTTTTTAAAAAAATGACTTACTCTAAATGTCAGATCATGCGCAAGAGGTGCAGTGTTGAAATATTCAAAAATAGAATCCTGGAAATCTGGAAGTTTGAGCCCTGTAAGAAAGAAACAAAGAACAGTCAAGGTAAGAAAAAATTTAAAAGACTATATCTTATTTTTTACATAGGAAGACTCAATGTCATCAAGATGTCAATTCTACGTAAGTTAACCAATAAATTTGATGTGATACCAGTAAAAAAAAAAAAAGTTGGAAAAATACTTGCAATTTACATCACAAACAAAAGGCTCTAATTCCTGACATGCAACAAGCTTCTAGAAATTAAAACCTGAATTTTAAAAAATGAGCAAACGATACAAATATATAATTCACAGAATAAATACAAATGGCCCTTAAACATAAGAAAAGATGCTCAATCTTACTTACAAGGAAAATACAAATTAAACCTATGCTGAGATGCTATTTCTCACCAATTCAGAGTGATAAAAGTCCAAAAGTTTGAAATCATACTTTGCAGGCGGGTACCAATGTACAGCTCTGGAAGGGCATCTGTCAGCACCTAGCACCAGTGTCTATGCACGTTTGCCCTTTGAATAGGCAATCCCACTTCTAGAAATCTATCCCCAAAATACACTGACAAAAATATGAAATGCTCTATGCATACAGCTACCCACTGTAGCACGTTCCATGGTAGTGAACGCTGGGGAGGAGCCCGGCACCCACCCCAGGGGCCGGCACAGCCCACCCGATGTACGGTGTAGCCACAAATGGGGCTCGGGATGGTGTCCCCCAGCATAGAATGGTGCCTTCTGTGTAACGGGAAGTACAAAGACACGTGTGACCGCGTGTGTGGATTTGCTTTATGCTTTCTAGATGGAACAAAGGAAGGACAAATCAAAATTGGTTACCTTTGGGGAAAGTATCTTTGAATATACTGTTTCAAATTTTGATTTTGGAATTATATGAGTGCTTTATGTAACTAAAAAATAAGTAATCTAAAAGAGGACAAAAGAAAATAAACCATTCATTTAAAAAAGGCTTATAATTAAATAATTCAGAACCATGTGATTTTAATTTACCAGTATCTGCTCTAAATTTTTCTTCCATCTTTTTCTTCAAAATTTCCATTTCGTCTAATAATTCTCTGTTTTTGGCTTCAGAATCCTTTAGTTTACTAAAATTAAAAAAAAAAAAAAAAAGACTTTAAGAGGTCATCCATGTGCTGGTTCAGGGTACACTGGGATGAGAGGGTGGAGTTTCCTCCAGCAGCTGGGAATGTGCCAGAACCCGGCAGGTGCTTAGCACACCAGGCCTTCCACTCAGCACACTATGGACACTGGAAGCATTTCAAAATTATAAATATTTAACCATAGATTTTAAGTCATGGCTTATTAAGGTGTATCTTATGAAGCCCTAATGCAGTTTCGGATGTTCCTAATCTTGTTTCCAGGTGAGTCCTCTGTCCTCCCAGGACACGCAGCCCAGATCACTCAGCTGTCAGTCCCGTAAACGTCCCTTCCACAATCGGCGAGACGGTGGACTGCACCAGAGAGCACCACCACCACCACCCGAGCGCTGGCAGCCTAGCAGTTCCAGTGATTTTGTGGCAGGGACAGAGAAAGTCTGGCTGCCACAGGGAGCAGGCGGTATGCTGTTAAGAGTGAGGCTCTGCTACTTCTCAGTGGGGTGATGGTGGGCAAATTACATCACCTCCGTGCACCCGCACTCTGGTCTGGTCGTGGTACAGTGGGGGTAACGAGTGCTGGCCATATGGGGACGTGGTAGGTTCACATGACTTAACAGAACAAAGTTCTTACAGTAGTTCCTGGCACAAAGGGAATACATTTCAATGGCAGCTATTGCTGTTAATTTTTTTAGCCCAAAACTAACAGGATTTGGGGCTTGGTCATCCTGTTAGTGACACTGTCAGTTCTGGGTCCTTATGCAATTCACAGAGAAGTGTCAGGGCATGGTGGAGCTGGCCCTGTCCTGCCATCCCAACAGCTGCTACCACAGGCAGGGAGGCCTGGTTTTTATGAAACTGTACCTCACTATTGTATCCTGTGTTAATATTTTAATATTAACATTCAGATATTATGAGACAGTATCTGCAAATGGTAGACTCTTAACAAATATTTGCTGAATTTACCGTTGTGTAAAAATGGTGTTCTTCTGACTGCCTGAAGTTAGGGAAAGAGTATGGAACAGGCATGCCATCTTCAACCACTATTTCAAAATATAACCTTTAGCTTAAAAGGAAAAATTCTGAGTTGGTGAATAGCGCCAAGGTGAGTAAGAAGCCAGAGAGGTGCCTGTCAGACACGTGGCCGTGAGTCTTGTTCCCCAGCACAGGGGTGTAAGCACCCCTTGCACATTCAGAGAGACCATGGTCCCACACTGCTCTCATCATTTCTTGAGAACACTAAGCACTCCCCGCAGCAGGGGAGGCACATAGGCACACTCATTGCACCGATTCTTATTAAGCACCAACCGAACGCCAGATGCTTGACACTCCTCAGAGCTCTCCAGTTGACCTCGCTGCCCTGGCAATGGCCTGTGGGACAGCAGGCACCGCTGTGCCTATTTTCTACATGAGGAGAGTAAGAGCCTGCAGGGGTCAGGGTCTGCCCAAGGTTACACAGGCCCCAGCTCCTACTGACAGGACCACAGCACAAAGTACCTTTCGAAGGTGAGATTCGTGTCCTTGACTTTCCTCAGCTCCTCTTGAACAAGCTGTTTGGCCCGGATCTCTGCCTCAAGAGCAGACTGCAATTCCAGCCGTGCAGACATGTCCAGCTTCTGACTACGGCGAACTTTCCAAAGTGGATCCTTAGACATTGGTTAAAATTATTAAAAATGCACTTTAAGCTATTTATTTGTTAAACTAAATTAATGCTGACAAATAAGCAACTTATCTTTGTCTAATCTTAAACCATTTCTATTATGCTTTAATATTAACACTCAGATATTATCAGGGACCATCAGACCTAATTTTAGTTCTGGTATTTTATGATTTTCATTCTTAGAAATCTTTTAAAAAATAAAATTTATTTCATTAGAGTAAAACTGATTCTACAGTGCAATTTCCATATGGGTCCACTGGACACTTTTATAAATCTAATACATTATGAGGTCTCAGTTATCTTTTTCCGATTTCTTAAAACATTTTGCTATTTCACCACTCTAGGAATTATGTCTTTGCTCATTCGTATTTGTGATAAAAAAGATTAAAATAGTAAGAAAAGGGAAGAGTGATGATCTACAAGGGTGAAGCAAGAGTGAAAAAAACCAGCCAGATCACGCCATTCTTCCGCTTTCGTCCTGGGTTGTCCAGTGTGTTACACCAGCTTGCGGAAAATACGAAAGAATCTGGAGATAGCACCCTGGTAGACTGGTAGACTTTTTTAAAACTTTCACTGAACACAACTGAGAATTCTTTATTTTCCCCCATAACAGTAAAGAGAAGAAAGTTGGCACAGGAAGACATTTTATAATTATCAGACATTTAGAAGTGGGTGAGGGGAACAGAACGTGGCCCTCTAGCCACAAAAAACATGAGAGAAATCTCAGTGAGTCTTCAGATGACATATGCTGGATGGATTTTCTCAACTGAGTAAATAATGTACCTCTAAGGGCAGAAAGGAAATATATTCTCATTCAGTTATTCCTTTAACAGAAGAGCTGTTCACACAGTATTTTGCAACCATCTCAAAATCCCATTTGAGAATCTCAACCATCCCATTTTGCTAAAAGAACTTCCATCTTTTATGAGGTTTGTGTAAAAATTTTTCTTAATGTAGTTCGTAAGTGCTGGCAAAATGTATGTGTAAACATGACCAGAAGAAAATAGAAAACATGGAAATGAAAAAAATCTCTGATCATTCTAACTGGTGTTTATAAATCTAAAATCTGAAAATGAAATTATTTTCCCATTTTAGAGCAAAGAACATGGCCGTATTCTTTTCTTCAATATAATTACGAGTTGTCAAAGTTTTTCAAAAGTGCTGTGTTTTGAAGACACGAGTGCAGGAAGAATGAGAAGTCATGATGAGCTGGGCCCCGTCAGAGCTTGACTGGGACCTGGTGTCAGTGTTTACAAGGTGGCTGTATCCAGGTTCGTGTGTGATGCAGGGCTAGGAGTTAACTACATTCGAAGGTGCTGCTGCTTTTGGGTAAATCTACCTTCAAACCAAGAAAATGTGGAATAAAAATTTGAGTTTAGGCCAGGTGCAGTGGCTCACGCCTGTAATCCTAGCACTCTGGGAGGCCGAGGCGGGAGGATTGTTTGAGCTCAGGAGTTCGAAACCAGCCTGAGCAAGAGT
>NW_012148130.1:1638822-1658010 GCF_000956105.1 Propithecus coquereli | reverse complement strand
TATTAAAAAAAAGGGCAAACTAGACCTAGCAAAATGGAAATAAGACATCCCTGACATGTGGGGTTGCTGCTGACCAGGAGAGGACGGGACAGGGACAGTGCTCACTCAGCCCAGGGCCTGCCACACTCTGGGAGTTCAGAGATACATGTGACATTGACCGCATGAACGATGTCAGATTAATACAACAAAGCCCCTGAGGGCAGAACCCAGTCCTGTGGATTTAAGATTATATCACAGAGCCTCATACTTGATAATTATTTGCTAAATAAATGAATGATATCAAAAGACACTGTGATGATTTGATAGCTGACAAAATGTTAGAGTTCCTCAAATTAGGGTTAATGTTCACTGGCCATACTAAAGTCTCTCCCACCATTGGAATTCCCTAAATAGTACGTTTAAATGCCCTATTCATACTTCCAATAAAACCATTAGTGAATCTTTAGTAATAAAAATGCAGGCTTTCGAACACACCCACCAGTGTTCTCGATCCCAGACTAGAACTCCTCAAAGTCTCCAGCTCTTCAGTCATCTTAGAAGCAAGAGCTTGAAGGTAACCCCGGGCATCTTTCTCATCGCTGACCCTAGAGGAGGTAACAGATGTTCTGTTTTACAAAGTATGACCACCCGTGAGCGGAACCAAGTAAGAAGGTGGATGTTCCCACCTTCCTCAGGACATAGTGACACAGCATCCTATTAGCCAAAATGCCAGTTATCTTCGATAAGTTAAAGACTTTTGTGAGCAGAGGGTCAGTTACCAGCTTGCTGGGTCTCCCTAGCGCCTCCTGCAGTCGGCCTTGGAGGCTCTCTGCCCCGTTTCACCAAGAACGTGAGGGGGTATGCGCAGCTCAACCCAGGTCCTTCAGCAGGTTGCTGGTGTGTTCCTGCACTTTAGTCCGGTGTGAAGATCACCGGACAAAACTGCTGCCCCAGGCATTAGAGGTTCAGGGGAAACAGCAGCGAGATCTGCACTCCAGCCTCACAGCGTGGGGCACAGCAATGGGACAGGGTCACAGGGAGGAGGGAGCGAGAGCACCTTGCAGACCGAGGGAGGGTGGAGTGTCTCACAGGGTGCACGTACCACTGAATGATCTCTGCAATCTGAGCCTCCCAGTGGGCAACTGACTCCTTCTTGGCGGCCAGATCCTGCAGCTCATCCTCCAGCTGTCTATTTTGAGCTGTGAGTTTATCCACAAAGGAACAAAGCTGAAAAAAACAATTTTACCACATAAGTCGTCAATTTGTATGTTAGCATTATTGAAATTGGAAGTTCTTTCAAAGACTTTAGAAGTTTTTTTAATCGTTATGAGATTTTTCCAAACTAAGTTCATGATACGGACTTTCTGATTGCATCTAACTTAAGTCGCATTTTAATTCAAATCTAAACCTAAAACTCACAGAGCTAGTGATTTCAGGTCATTAGCACCTTCTAACTCAATGAAAACATCCTACATAGAAGACCAAACATATTACTTCATTGAAAAATTAAAATATAGTCATGTGTCATGTAACAACAGGACACCTTCTGAAAAAGGCGTCCATCATTAGGCGATTTTGTCGTGCAAACATTCACTGTATTTACACAAACCCCGGCTCTATGGTACAGCCCCGTGCTCCCAGGCTACAAGCCTGTGCAGCGTGTCACTGTACTGAATACTGCAGGCAGCTGTAGCACAATGGTGAGTGTTTGTGTATCTAAACATAGAAAGTCACAGTGAAAATACGGTTTATAACCCTGTGGGACCCCCACTGTATATGTGGTCTGCTGTTGAGCAAAACATCATTACGCAGTATGTGACTGTATTTTTTAAAAGACACCAACTTCCAATACTCCAGAATGAAAAAAATCACAACTTCCACACAAAGTGGCAAACTCAGCCATCTTAAATTACCTTTTCATTTTCAGCTGTTAACTTCTTGTTCTCATCAAACAGCAGCGCTCGTTCCCGCTCGTACTTATCTTTTATTGTACCCACTGCCTCCTCCATCTCATTATGCCTGCGGAGGTGAGCGAGAGAATCAGTCTTCACAGTCCGCAGCTTGGTCAGTGCTCATACCATGCATGGGTATAAGCTTCCATTCCCTACGTAGAGGAGCTTGTGAAAACTTACCGTTCTCGTTTTGACTTTTCTAATTTATCTTTTAACATTAAGATTTCTTTCTGCAGGGCCAACTGGTGGCTTTCTGAGTCATGCACCTCCTTCTTCACATTTTTCACTTCTAGCACGTGGGAGGCCTCACGTCTGACCAATTCCTCTTCATAAAATAAGACTTTCTTCTCAAGCTCAGATTTTATTTTGGAAATCTCTTGCTGATGCTCTAAAGTGGCACCTGGTCCCCGGCCTCCTTGCTTCATCTGAAGATAAAGGTTAAAATAACTTGACAAATCTGTGTCCCCCCTGGAGGGTCACGCTGTCCTTTTATCCCTAGCATGTGCAGGCACCTTCCCAATGAACATGCTCGTGCTGGGGCTGCACCAAATGATGTAGCTGAGCTGGGTAACACGATCCAGATTTTAGGGAGAGACAGTAGCTGCCTTGCAGAGGGGACCTGCCTGGGAGCCCAGAGGTTCTGTCCCACACTGTCATGACCTCCCGAGGTTCATTCATTCATGTGACAACATTCTTTTGAGGGCTGACTCCACACGAGCCCCCTTCTAGTGACGGGTGACACCGAGGTCTGCTCTCATGTGGTGAGGGTGGGGGAAGCTGACAGCAAACCCAGTAAAGCAGCAGATAAGATGCTAACACAGACCACATGACAAGGAATGGGGGACACGCAGGGGATGGTTAGAGATGGCATCTTTGAGGCAGGGGGTGACCTATGAAGTGAGATGTTGGGCTAGGGGCGAGGGGAGTGAGATGAGAACATGCTTGCTGTGCTCGTGGCACAGAGAAAGGCTAGTGTGGCTGGGCAGGAGGTGTGGGACAGCACTGCTCACTGGGCGGCAGGGTATGTTGCTAGGGACCAGGCAGGAGGGCAGCTGAGGCAGAGCTGTAGGAGCCTGTCAGGGCCCTGACCACAGAAGGGAAGCACTCGGACTTCCAACTGACAAGCTCATGCTGGTTGCCACGTGGACAGGAGGCTGCAGCTGATCGAGGAGTAGGGAGCCTTGGGCACAGGCGTGCCGAGGTCTACGCAAGCCACGCTGTTGGTGGCTGGGCCGGGGGAGACACAGACAATGGACAGGAAGAGAAGTCTGAGGCATATGCGCTGCAGAAGAGCTGATGGATTCCCCAAGGTGCCCACCTCATAGGTAAGTAAACCCAGGCTGTGACACGCTGACCAGGAGACCCACCCTCTGGACCTCTTGCCCAGGCTTGGCCGCTGCAGCCTTCTGTGCTCCCCTCTCCCTGGTCTCCTTGCTGCCCTCTGGCCCCACAGCTGGCCCTGGGTGGACAACTAGCCTGTCGTTCCACAGGCAGCATCAGGCCAAGGGGTTGAAGGGGATTTTTTAAAACTGAACTCTGCTCAATTTAGAAAACCAGGATATGAAGAAAGATTTGAACTGATCAGATGTTAGTTTACTAGGACTTACGAAGAATTGCCTGAAGCTTTTGTATAAGGAAAGAAATGAACCTGGTTTTTAAGAATAGAAGCTGTGGAGAAGGCAGGGATCACTCCCCTTCCCCCAGGTGGCCTGTGCCTTATCTGGAGCTGCCCTGCGTGGAGCTCAGCCTGACAAGCACACGAAGTGAGATGACTTCCACACGACAGCGTTAGGATGAAAAGCTTTCTCTCTCGGTTACGAGCAAAGACCCCAACCCAGCACTACCTTGAGGGCCTCAAGCTCACTTTCTATTTGCTTGGAGAAGCTCTCGCTGTGCTCGCGAAGCTTGCGCTCCTTTGAGGCCTCAGCAGCCGCGTCCTCGAGCTGAGCTTCCAGCTACAGAAAGAAGAGCCACTTCTTATTAATACCAAACAAGCACCGTGTCACCAGCTAGCTTGTCACCCGAAGGATCTCTAAGAGAATAAAACCTTGAAGGATTTTTGTATTTCTTCACCCTTCATCAAATTTAACCATATTAACAGTTGAGAAATGCACTTTGGGGCTGAACTGGAATGACAGGTTAGTAACAAGTTAAGTTCTGATTTAAAGTGATAATTTGAGATTAAATTCTAAGAAAGGATACTGAGTTTTGAAAACAAGTGCTTCTGATATCTGTAGAACACACAGTCATTTTTTACAAGGGCAATTTCAAACACACATGAAAGGAGAGAGCAGGATGCGAGCCCCGCGCTGCGCCAGGCTTCCTCGACGCCTATGCCCCAACCGTCCCAAGGCAGATCCCGACGCCGTGTCACTGCAGCAATATTTGGAATGGTGACTCTTAATTAGGGGCCCACTAACCTGAGTTGTGATCGGTTGCAACTACAAATCTATCTGGGTTGCAAAATAAACTAAGAAGAAAACAAATAGGTATTTTGAGGCTAAATGACAAATAGCCGTGAACATGAAAGGAATGACAGCCTGTGCTTCCAGGCCTTCTCATTCACAGGACTCATCAAGTAAATTTTAATAGAATTTTATCCTAAGCATTGCTTAAAATATGTCACCTATTAACAGCGGGGCACTCACAACATCTAGGACAGCAGTTCTCAAGGTGGGGGCTGAGGACCCCTGGGGTCCTAAGAGCCTGTGAGGGGTCCACAAGGCCCCTATCTGTAGGAGTCAGGTTTTCTTCCTATATTTTCTCCAAAATAGCATAACAGATTCAATGTAGAAACATGTGTGAGAACCCAGGTGTTTTCTATGTATATTAAAAAAATTACAAAAATGTAAAAAATGCCACTCTTCTAAGTTTTTTTTAGAAATAGTTACTTGTCATAAAAAATGTTATTTATGTTAACATATAATGGGTTTATCGCTGTAATGAAAATAATTCTCAGTTTGTTTTTTTTTTCAAAAAAGTGTGTATATATGTATATATACACACATAGAAATTTCAAACATATAAACACTGAGAGAAATTTACCTTGCTTTTGCCTAGGGTCAGAATCAGGATGCTGATTCTTCTGCTTTTTTCTGAGCCTTACTTTCTAATACACATGAGAGGAATTCTCAGTTTTAATTTCTACCATGGTATATACTAAGAGCTATAACCAAAATAAATAAAAGCTCTTTAGGGTCCTCGATAATTTTTAAGAGATAAAGGAGTGCAGAAACCCAAAAGTTACAGAACCACTGATCTAAAGCAACTAACTTGAAGTATACTAGGCTGCGACTGGTTTTTCTTCCATCCAAGTACTCACCAGGCCCGACCCTGCTTGGCTTCTGAGATCAGACGAGTTCAGGGTAGTATGGCCATAGACATGCGACTGGTTTTCTACTTACACCTACCCCTATATGGACTACAGGTGCTCATGTTCACTTGAGTCATGCCATATCACATCACGACATAAATACTTTTTATTTACTTAAGAGGGAATTTTTAAAATTAGCCCTACAGGAACCTCTTTTAATAATTTCACAAATAGACTGGGCTCAGGCCTGTTAATTATAGCACTTTGGGAGGCTGAGGTGGGAGGATTGCTTGAGACTAGGAGTTGGAGACCAGCCTGTGCAACTTAGCGAGACTCTGCCTCTACAAAAAATCCTAGCTACTCGAGAGGCTGAGGCAGGAGGATCGCTTGAGCCCAGGAGTTCAAGGCTGCAGTGAACTATGATTAATTGCATCAATGCACTCCAGCCTAGATGACAGAGTGAGATCTTACCTCAAAAAAAAAAAATCACAAATAGATATTGAGGGATGAGAATTACAAAATAAATGCTTTGGTAGATCAACTTAAAGTTAAGATCCATTTTAAAGTAATTTATGTAATGCAGCCCAAGTTTTCGAAGCTGTTTTATTAAAATCATATAAAGTCCAATCAATACAATCCCTGAAACATCTAAAAAGATACCTCTTTCCTGAATTTCTCGGATTTGCGGATTTCCTGCCGCATGGAGTCAATTTTCTGCATGGCCACCTCCATCTCCTCCTCTTTGTCCCGGAGCTGCCGGGACACCTTCTGCTTCTGGGAGCGGAGTTCTGCCATGCGCTCGTTGAGCTCTGAGAACTCCTGCAAGGCCAGCTTTCGCTGCTGGTGGGCATCTTTGAGTTCTTTGGCTTGAGATTTCAATCGCTCTGAAGCTTCAACCAATTGCTGAACAAAAAGATTACAGATGTTATAGATGTTTTACATTTGCTTAGCAAAGATTTAGAAGGCTGGAAGGTCAGTCTTATACCACATCCAAGAGTTAAAAGTGATAGTCAATGCTGGGTGTGGATTAGAGTCACAGATCCAAGAACTGACCTTCTTGGAAAAGCCCTTTGCTCTGCCCGAGCCCAGATACACAGGCAACTAGGAAGACCACGTGGGCTCAGGTGATAAGCACCAGCTCCACACCAGGGAAGACCCTGTAACCACAAGGAGCAGCCTGCTCACAGGACGCCTGGCCCCGTAATGTCAACCTCTTCCCAGTGTCATCCACACAATCACAGAGGTGGATGAAGTACACAGGTGGGTATTCAATCTAGTTACTTAAACACAACAGAACAGAAAAAACATATAAACATGAAAATGCTTAGGATTTGAATCAAAGTGAAGAACTGTATAAAAACAATCACTGGATAGCTAGCCCTTCTCTAGAGACTAAGGTATGGACACTGGTTGTCCCTCTGGGTGCAGAGCTACACCTGGGCCTTACCACTGGTTATACTGACAGTCCTGGCTCCCCTGCAGCCAGTGGTCAACAACCTGGCTGTTTAGTCACTGTCATTCCTGCTGGTCTAAGACTGGAAGTGACAAGACCTACAGCAAGCTGGCAGGGCAGCTCCCTCCTGGGCCCTAGCTGAGCGAGTTAGACTGCCCCAGAGCAACAGGACACACTTCTAGATGAATCACTGCAGGCGGCATGACCCTACAGATAAACTTAAAAAACAATTTGGGTTTCAAATCTGGCACATTTTAGAGAACAGATCACAAACTACAGGTTGAAGAACTTACGTGTATAAATGAATGTATCTTAGAAAACATGAACCTAATTGTGGTTTTATTATAATGGCAATTCACCATAAAGCTTCACATATCTTACTGAAAATCAACTTATAAAGGAGTTTGGGGAGGGGATCACCCAAATCTTAACGAATGGTCTCTTGTAGTTCCCTGTTACCACCAAGAAGTCCCTTCTGAGAGCAGAGGGCAGAGGCTGTTGCAGGGGCGTGGAGGGGAGGGAGGGGGGCGACCCTGGTGCCAGATACAGCATGTGTCACTGCACATGCTATGATGTCTCTGGACTGCGCGTCCTCACTGGAGGATGGGGAGATGCTGCTTACTCTGCAGGGTCGGGGTGGAGATGGAAGGTGATGGCTGTGAGGTGCCTGCCCACTGCAGGCAGGGCGCTTGAAGGCCTCCTACGCCTGGGAGCCCAGCTCTGCTGCTAACCTGGGGGCTGTGCAGCCCCTGGGCACGGCAGGGGCCCTGGAGGCAGGCCTGCCCTTGTGTCCTGCATGCAGCACAGAGACGGACCATACGCCAGTTCCAAGGAGGTCTTCAAACGTCTGTATGAACTCAAGCTTACAAGACTGCGAAAGGTCACATAAGCCTCCCTCTCACAGCACCCAGGCCACCCACCTTGTGCAGGTCCTCCTTCTCCTGCCGCACCACGCGGTACTGCTTCTCCAGCCCCCTCAGCCGCTGTGTGGAATCCTCTCGCTCTTGGCGAAGTGCCACTGTGTCCTCAAGCTGTCGCTCAAGCCTACTTGAATCTGGGCAACGGAGGAAATAAATTATAATTATGTTCCTTTCTGTGCAGTGATATTATATGGGAACCTTATGTTAGCTGACTTACTGACAGGAAATTATTTAATAATTCACAATCTTGTTCACTCAGAGGCTGTTCAAACTTTCTCTCACATACACACAGTGCCACAGGCTCACCAGACTTAACCTGATCACCTGTCTGACGGCTCTCCCATCCAGGGAATACCGGCCCTTGGGCAGCACACACTCGTGTGCCTCAGTCCCTCTCAACTGTGTGACCCAGCACAGTGCTTGGACCTTTCCTGGTGTGCAATGAAGGTTTCTGTGAATGATCAACTCAATCAAAGGAGGATTCTGGAGCAGGACAATGATGTTCCACATAGGACAGGGACAGACGGTGACAGATTCAGACTGTGGTTTGGAGATGAGTCAACGGCAGGGCCAAGCCATGTGAGGTTAAGGGCGAAGGCTTAAAAGTGATTTGAGTCTTTAGGAAGCTTTGGCAGCCTAGGAACCACCTGAGACAGGTGGTGACGATAGTCTAGCATCTAAAATACTGACAGACACAGCACTGATGAAAGCTTTAGAAAGAAAGAAGATCTAGCAACTAACTATCTCAGAGTTAAGAGGAGGAAAATTAAGGTAGAGAAATACAAAATCATCTGAGTGTTTACGGACAAAATATTAGGAATTGATTCTAGCTGGTAACTATAAAATTATATTATTAGGGGCCAGGTGTGGTGCCTCACGCCTGTAATCTCAGCACTTTGGGAGGATGAGGTGGGAGGATCACTTGAGGTCAAGAGTTCGGGACCAGCCTGTGCAACATAGAGAGAGACTGTCTCTACAAAAAATAGAAAAAATTGGTGTGGTGACTCACGCCTGTAGTCCCAGCTACTCAAGAGGCTCAGGCAGGAGGATCACTCGAGCCCACGAGTTTGAAGTTGCCGTGAGCTACGATCACACCACTGCACTTCAGCCCGAGCAAAAGAGTGAGCCCCTGCCTCAAGTATATATATATACACACACACATGTTGTTATTAATAGAACTAAGCAAGTTGGGAAAAATATTTTTTTTTTTTGAGACAGGGTCTCACTCTGTTTCCTAAGCTAGAGCTCTGTGGCATCAGCCACAGAGCTCATAGCAACCTCAAACTCCTGGGCTCAAGTAATCCTCCTGCCTGAGCCTCCTGAGTAGCTGGGCCTACAGGCACACAACATGACCCCTGGCTAATTTTTCTATTTTTAGTAGAGATGGGGTCTCACTCTTGCTCAGGCTGGTCTCAAACTCCTGAGCTCAAGCAATCCTCCCACCTTGGCCTCCCAGAGTGCTAGGATTATAGGTGTGAGCCACCACACCCAGCCTGGGAAAAATAATTTTAAATATACTGACAAAAAATCAGAACTCTAAATAGGTTTGCTAAAGCGTAAGCTTTTTTCTGCTTTTCCACCTTATAAAAAGGATGTTCTGAAAATTTTATTTTAAAAGATTAATGCCCAAGAATACACACTAAAGCAGATATACTTTAAAACACTTACCCGCTATTTTGTTCTTCAAACGTTCGATTTCTTCATTTAGCTTTTTGATTTCCTTATCTCGGTTTGAATTGCCCAGGGCCCGTGTGGAGCCGTGAAGGGACTGCACGGTCTGGGTGGACTCTGAGGGGTGGGGAGACACAGCATGAGTCCAAGACAGGCCTGCGGCGGTGGCCCCTGGTCTGCAGATGGCCGGCTCTGACTCTCACCTTGCAGCTTCCTACTGAGCTCCAGCTTCTCCTGTTCCAGTCTGCGTATCCTTCTTTCATAAGCTTCGATCTGCAGGCTGTTCTCCAGGTCTCTCTGCACATCCTCGTCTTTGGTCAATGTGTTGGACTGCATTATGCTCTTCAGAGAGCCTCGATCAGAAAAACAGCTGTGAAATAAAGCAACAGGTTTTCTGATCTGCTGAGAATTTATGTTGATTTTATTAGCATTTAAAAACATCCTGGGATGAAAGACAGTCTTTTTAAATTGGCAAACAAAAATACCTGTGAAAAGACTTATTGTTTATGGAGCCAAAGTTGGAGAAGAACCTTCCTTTACTGTAAGTGCCTGGATGATCAACGGACACTGAAAACAGCATCCCCCCCCCAACTAGCCGGGGAAAACATCTCCGCAGATGGGGGGAAACAGAACTTCTGTATCATCACCGACACTTATCTAGAAACGCAAAAATAGGTAGCATTTTGCACAATGAGCAAGGCTTATGGGGCAGCACCAGCTCTTGGCTAGAGACTGGTGTGGCAAGAGCTGCACCAGCCATTGAGGGCGCCTGGCTCGGCCGCTGACTGGCTGAGCAATCCAGGACAGCTCCTCCAACCCTGTGGGCTCACCTTCTTCCCCTGCAGACTAAACTGCCAACTCCAGCACTTGGACCATCGTGGCCAAACCATTCAACAAGGACCAATGACTCAATGATGTACACATCACAGGCACAGAGTAAAGCCAAAGATGGCTCTCTTATTTAACAGCTTAATTCTTAGACTGTTTTATCAGTTACTTAGTTCTGTTTAGCTCTTTATGGACAGCAACATCAGGAAAACGTTTTTAAGCTCCTACGCTGACTCCGATAAAGGCACCGGGTACACACGTATCTGTCTACAGACAGGCCCGGTCAGTGTTTACCCAAAGGTGGTCCGAGAGTGCTGGGCCATTCCAGCCCTGTGGGGTTTGTCACCGGAGAAGATCCTGGGGCCCACCCCTACCCCCAAATTAGAGTCTTGGAAGGTGGGCCTGGGACCCGCAAGTGCAACAAGCACTCAGTGAGAGGTTAAGAACCTCTGCGCTCGGGGTCAATACTTCAATACATCTACCTAGAACACTTCCCATGTGCTAGAGGGCAGGAGCTATCACTTTGGCTAAAGTGCTGTCTAACCGTGGCATCTCACATCAAAAGAGATTTTCTACAAGCTCAAGCAGAAGTGACCCTCTTCTAAAGAAATTTTCAACTTAGGTACCAATTGCCAGAAGATGCTGGGAATCAAATTCTGTGACCTTCCTTCAGACACTGTGGGGGTTTCATTTGTCTTATTTCACCTGCCTTCCTTCCTGGCCTCTCTCCTCTCAGCCCCAGTTTCCCTTTAAGATGGAGGTGGTACACCTCAGGCAACACAGCTTTGCCAAGAGGCCCATTCAGGACAGAGGCTACAGACACAAACGCTGGCCTCACGCCCATGGGGACTGGAGCCACACATGGGCACACACTTGCAGCTCTTCAGATTTCTCACGTCAGGGACTGTACTCCAGCCCCAGTAATGGAAACCACGGACCAGAGTGCGCTAATGAAAGGCGGCTCTCAGATGAGCAGGTGTGGAAACTTTTGCTGCTGGCTGTGGCCAATGACCCTGTGGGCCAAATCCCGCCCATGGCCTGTTTTTATACTATCCATGAGATAAGAATGGTTTAAACATTTTTAAATGGTTGTAAAAAAAGAATATACAACAGAGACCACAAAATCTAAATTATTTACTATTTAAAGGTTTACAGAAAAGTCTGCCGATCCTGATATATGTTTTCACCTGTAATAATCAGATATGCATTTTGAAAGGACAAAAAACCACCCACACCTCCCTTGAGCAACACCGTCCTGGCCCTCCTGGCACGAGCAGGTGTGTGCACAGAATCACACTCATACTGTGCCTCTACCCAAGGGAAGGTTCTGCCAGGGAACAATAAATCCAGACATACCTTTCCGTCGTGAACGTGAAACCGATGAATGGCAAATGTAATCCAGAGAAGCCTGTGTGAGAACCAGGAGGTAATATTTCCTGCGTTGGGAAGAAGAGGAAAGAACTTTACAGTCGTAGTGACAGTCAGGAGGGCACTGGCAGAATCGTGTGGCCTTGGGAATGCCAATTCCAGATTGTCGTCTGCAGGGGAGCATGGTGCTAGCAGATTTGTACTTCTCGTTCCTGGCTGTACCCATGGTGTGGACAATGCAGTTAAGAGAATAAATGAACTAAGTTGATGACAATGGCACAGGCCAAACTTGGATCAGCTAGTGATTTTCAAACATTGTGAAGCCACAGGATCCACTATTTAATAAGATCATGTGTAGAGACCAACAGTGTGGACAGGTGCAGCCCCTCTGAGGGCTCGGGGCAGAGACTGGGGGTTCTTGGCCTAAAATAGAGGCCCAAGGCAGAAAGGAAATTTGGAACTCAAAGGTAGACTATTTTAGATAAGTTTTCAACAACTCTATTTTTCTGTTTGAGGAGCTTTCCTTATTACAGGAATAAAAGGTATTTATCTGGCAAATTTCAGTGTGGAAATAGTTTCTTGGAGTCTAGGAAGAAAATCCTCAAGAGCGATAATACTTTCCTCAGGCTTTTCTCCATGTGGTCTCAAGTTCAGCTCTTACTTTGAATGTGGAGCCATCAAAGCAAGTATTAAATGCAAATAGATTTAACTCTTTCATGAAGCTACTTGAGATACTTAATAATTTCTCTTAAGAACCTGTTTTTCCTTGAAAACTGTTAAATTAAGAGTTTTCCCAAGGTCATAATCATTCACTTTCAAGAGGTTCTGAGGGATAAAACATACAGAGCAAATGACGCTATTTTAGCATGAGAAATTCTGTAAACTAAGGAGTAACAGGCTGGGCACAGTGGCTCACGCCTGTAATCCCAGCACTTTGGGAGGCTGAGGCAGGAGGATCGCTTTAAGCCAGGAGTTTGAGACCAGCCTGGGCAATATAGCAAGATCTTGTCTGTATAAGAAATAAGACAAATTAGCTAGGCGTGGTGGTGCACGTTTATAATCCCAGGTACTCAGGAAGCTGAGGCAGGCGGATCACTTGAGCCCAGAAGTTGGAGGTTACAGTGAGCTATGATTGCACCACTGCATTCCAGTTCGGGCAACAGACCAAGACCCTGTCTCTTTAGAAACAACAAAAAAAGGAGTAATAGAGAAGATTTTCCTTTTACTTGGTTAAACCTCAGTTTCTCTATCCCTAAACCTAGTCACATATATAAGTATGATGAGGCCAAAATAATTTTACAAGATGTGAGCAAAACTCTCCAGGACCAAAGGTACTGGCCAGTGCAAAGATGCCGTGTCTGACCAGATCAGAACACCAGACAAGTCCCACAGTCAGGACCCAACTTTGAAATTCCACAATCGTAAAGATCAGTGCAATCTGTTATCATCGTTGTTGCTCTTGAACTTGTACTGTACAAAGAAACATAAAGGCAGACACTGAGACCTGTGATGGTAGAAGATTTCACGTACTCTCAGATGTAGGGAAACAGATCAGAAACCAAGAGGCCGACACACTACCCACGGGAGGGTAGGCCAAGCTCCATGCTGGGTCTTTAAATCTAAGTATTGGCAGGGCTGCAGTGAAGCTCTCATACAGTAGTAACGTACGTGACATTGCTTTGAAAGGTATACAGTACCATGAAAATAAAAAGGGACATTAAGGACTAAGCTGAAGGCTAGAATAAAAGGTATACTGTGTCTTGAGACAAGTGCTAAATTTTTCAAAAAATCAGTACAGTTCTAGGATTTATTAACTTGATAAACAACACCTATAACATAACGCTGCCATATTTATTATATTATTATATATTATATATTCAGACCTACTGTGAAGCAATATTGAGAGTGAAACAACTTCGACACTTACTGTATTTCTTAGCACATCGTCATCCACGTCGAAGTTGGATGTGTCAGAAGGACTGCTCACATCAGGAATATAAGGTGCTTCTAGGTTTCGTATATTTTCCCAATTTAGACCTTCAAAAAATGCATGCTTTTTGAAATCCTCTATTCCATTCTGCCCCAGCCGGCGCTCTCTGCTGCAGATCAGTCTCTGAATGAGGTCTTTTGCTTCTTCCGATACATCCGTGACATGGGACGGGAACTGAAATCGCTCCTAGGAGGTGGGGAAGGAATAATGCGTGGACAAGCAGACACATCAGAAAAATGTAAGATGTGCAGACATTACAGGAAAAAAGTAGAAACGACAGCGCCAAAGTACCAGTCATTTTGTTATTTCATGGTAACTAAATGCAAACCAAAGCTAATGAATTTTAATTCCAGATAGGTGAACAAGAAAATCTTTAATCTTTCTGGTTTTATTCATGGCAGACTTGTTACCACACTGCACATAAATTAAAACAATGAGAAATTTTCACCTATTAAGGTGGCAAAGAACGTCGAAAAGTGCTGTGGTGGGAATGTAAATCGGCACAGCCTCTTCAGAGTGCACCATGCCAGCGTCTACGGCACCTCAGGAAATTTATTCTACACAGTCACAATGAGAAAACATAACATGTTCCTGACTGCATTGTATTGTGACCAAGAAAACTGCAAATTACCTAAAGGTCCATCAAAAAATGGACTTGTTAAAAAAAGATACAGCACACACACACACAAAAAAGGGCACAACTCTGTGTGTTGATATAGAAAAATGCCAAAGATAAAGTCACAAAAACCCTGTTCACATGTAACGTGATGCTGAGTAGCTAAACAGACCCGTGCACACACCCAGCTTAAATCTGCCCAGGCCGCTACTCAGCACGGCAGAGTGGGCCGGAGAGTTGAGCCACCCACCGCTTGCTGTTCGTGGCTCACCTTTGTAGCTACAAAAAGGAACAGTATCACCAACTTCGTGGGACACCTGACCAGCGCGCAGTAGCAGCAGGCAGGCTCTTCTATTAACCAAGTCCTCAGTGTTACCTTAACAGAATTTGTTACTAAGAAGTGGATGGGGTGATTTTCACCAGCTACTGTATGCACTTGTGCATTGTCAACTTTTTACAGGGAGTATATATTGATCTATAAATTAAAAAATGTGTTTCCATCTTGGGAAAAATGCTTTTGAGAAGTGTTAACTTTTGCTTTGATTTGGAGTTAAATGGAAAACCATTAACACTTTAGTACTAATTTATTCTCCACATAAGCAAACAGTGGGGACATCAGTTGGAGGACAGGTCGGCACACAACTAGGAACACTTTAGGGATGTGTGCGCATACACGTGTGTGCATGTGTGCAGGCGGAGGGAGATGCTATACATGTCCTGGTAGAGAGTGCAATTGCCAGTAGACATATTTGACTAAGAGTAAAGAAAAAGAAAACATGAAAAAATATTAGAAGAGGAAATAATAATAAAAAAGAAAACAAAGGAACGATGGTTAGAAAGCAACCTCGAGGTGAGAAAATGAACAACTCAGAAAGGGAAGAGGGAAGAGGAGAAACGAAACAGGATCAAAGAAAGATGAAGGACCCTGGACTCTGCCAGGTGGGGACATGTGATCACTTACAACAGCTGATTTCTGGGGAACAGATCTGAGAATCAAAGCCGGTCTCTAATGACAATGTAGAGCCACAGGTCAAAGTGCCCAGCAGGACCTCTCCACCAGCCGTCCCAAGGTGTCCCCCCACCCGACAAGGCCACACAGATGTCTGCATCTGTCTACAGAAACCCACTTCTCCTCCAGCAATACCAGCACCCTCCACCACGGAGCTCCAGGACGCCCTCGAAGTTTCACCTCCGTCCACACCCACATCTCCCATGTCAGCAGCTGGTGCTGATCCTATGCCCAACTCTCTCCCTGGCCTGGTCCGAACCCCATCATCTCTTCCTGAACAACAGTCTCCTAACTGATCGCCCTCCCTCTAGGTGGGCTCTCTTTACCTCTAGGCCTGAGCCAGGTACCAGAAACAAACAAGATGTGAAACGCGTCTTACTTCATGGTTCATGATCTTCCCATAGGTCTCCACGAGTGACTCTGCGTAAAACGGTGTTTCTCCGTAGAGCATCTCATACATGCAGACGCCCAGGGACCACCAGTCACACTCGGGCCCGTATTTGCCCATGCCGTCCTCCATTGCCTGCAGAATCTCCGGTGAGATGTAGTCAGGGGTGCCCACGGCCACAGAGGACTGCACCTTAGAGGAGAAGGAGGTGCTGAAGGGAAACCCGAGAACATCTCTAACCACATATTTCCAACTACTTTCTCTAAAATATAGGGACAGCAGAAAATGAGATCATTATGGAACAAAACTGGTCAATGATCATGATTTAAAAACTTAATAATTCAAAATTGAACGCAAATATTCTCTTGTATCAGTAAACACTGAGCAGTTCCCAAAATGCATAAGACTCTTACACACATGGTCTCTCTCAACGCCCAAATGCCTGTCATGGCCCACAAATGGCAACCTCTCAAAGTTCCCAAGATTAGCACTTCCCATTCTCCATCGTTACTCCCAGCGTGGTCTGGGGCCACGTGGGCCTAGGCCAGCCTTCCTGACTTTTACATGCAGCACATACAGACTCTTGTTAAGGGGGCTCTTGATAGAATAGAGACTCTAGGTGGGGCCCACGATGCTGCATTTCTAACAAACTCCCAAAGGGATGCTAAGGCTGCTCACCTGTAGCCCTCCCCTATGGTCTCCCAAACAGGAGCATCTGGAAGTTGGTATAAGCATTAGCTCGTGCTTAGGCATTCCCTGGACAGGGAACCAGGAGGCTAAGAGCTCACCCCCAAGGAACTAAAGAGCTCCTCAGCTATCATCACTAGCAGGCACGTGCCTGAAATCAGCGATAGCTCTCCAGAAAGCTGCCATCAGCAAGGACATCAATCATCACAGAGGAAGCAAGAGGAGACTGGTTAACTGGGGAATCATCTACTGGTCCCAGAGCACATAGGGCCACACCTGAGGCTGCTGCATCTAGAAGACTGAGGGTCAGCCAGGAAGAAGAGAGATAACAATCACAGAAGGCCTGTCGGGGGAAAGGCCAGACTCTTCCCCGGTCCCCTCTGAGAAGAGAGCCACAGCACAAGCAGCACCCGGACCCAACAGTGGTGCGAACTGCTCAGTCTACACGAAGCAGCAGGGGATTCTGCCTCTGGCACGTGCCCAGTCACTTCTCTGCACAAGTACGCTGCCCTGCCCACAGGAGCTCTGCTACGGACAGCAGGACGACTGGGCAGGTTGGGTGGTGACTCTTGGTAAATGTCCACCATGATGAGGGTGGCGTGCAGTAAGAATGGTAACCCAGTCTAGCTTGGACCCATTCTAGTCACTGGAAGGCTGGATTTGAGGACAGCACCACTCATCAATTAATCAACTGGTGGTCAAGACTTTTAAAAACAGGAGACTGGCTCTGTGGGAAGGAAGTGAGTAAATCACTCCTTTTAAAACCCCGTCAACTGAGGCCAGTTTTATGGGTTCTTTTACTGTTGCCCGAAAACTTGCTAGTAAGAAAGGAAGGGAATGCTCTCTTTTGGAGAAGTATTTTATGTTAGGCTTTATGATAAGTGTAGGTTTTAAAGAAGAACAAACTCCCAAACGAGTAAGAACTGAACTGCAGCAGCAGCCCCAGGAGAGACACAGACCATTCCTAGTGCAGTAAATGCAGTTTGCCAGGAGCAGCTGCTGACGGGGCTGTGATCAGTTAGGACAGCCCCCTTCAGACCACTCTGCACGACACTGGTCTGACCGTGGGGTTAGGACCAGAGGAGCCAGAGGCCCCAGCCAACCCAGGGGCAACCTCTTGTCCTGCAGTGGGAATGTCAACTGGCCCTGACATACCCCAAGTACCAAGGACCCGTTTCTAGATCTCTAACACCCATCAAGAGAAAACACCTAACTGACGGGAAGTTACCTGCCCCAAACAAAAGTGAGAACACACAGTTATTTGCTTAACGTCTGCCCACCTGACCAGCCGGGATGGGACATTTGAAGGAAGAACCCAAGAGCTATCCCAACCTGTCGCAGCGTCCGCATGCTCTTAGCTGTGCAGGGATTTGAGGAAACCTGTCAAGTCCTCATTTTGGAAGGCATACGTTTACTTTTGTAAACATAAAAAGCAATGAAGATGATTTTAAATTAAAAAAAATTCCCAGAATAGAAAATTTCAACTGTCTCCTAAATGGATTCATTTTCTTAATTTACATTAATAAACTTGGTTTCTTAAATTTAAGCCCTTTCTAACTATAAGCAAGACCCAAAACCAAATGGAAAATCTCCAACAAAAATACCTACAGTTCCATCATCATTCATCTTCAAACATGATCCAAAGTCGGCCAGGCGGATATGACCATTCACATCCAAAAGGACATTGTCAGGTTTAATGTCTCTGTTAGTAAAATAAATACATAAATTAGCCATTTCCATGCAACACATGAGGTAAGTCAAAGCCCTTAACTGGTAGATCAGCTGAGGAAATGCTAATATCATTCCGTGAACAGCTGTCGCCACCCAGTAAAAAACACCTCAGTGTGACGGTTCAATCTATACAGCAGCAGTGGTCGTTACCACTGCCACTCATTTAGTCCCCAATTAATCTGGAGAGACCCCGTTGTTAATCCTATCCGTCTCCCCACCCGGCTAACAAATGCTTCCTGGCATCTCCTTTGTGCCAGGCACTGTTCTTGAGCCAGCGTGGCCTGTAACAGTGCACAAGACAACACTGCCCTGCCTTCAGGAAGCTTGCACGTCAGCTGTCAGAAAACAAACATGCAAATACATAAATACGCAGTGTCATCTCAGACAGTCTCACACAGTACAATCTACGTGCTAAGTGCCATGAAGAAATATAAAATGAGGTAAAGGGACAGAGTGAGGTGCGTGGAGGGCGGTGGGTGGTGGTCACCACTGAGAGTGACTTGAGCAGACACTTGATGAAGTAAGGGAGTCAAGTGAAGACTGGGAGCAAGACTGCTACAAACCACCACATGACCCCAAACTGCATTTTATGGATGAAGACATGAAAGTTGAGGGATCTGCCCAAAGTAATACAGCAGCAAGTGGTAGAATAGGAAAGTAAACACAAGTCAGTCCCACTAAAACCCATTTTCTTAACTACCTTTCTATGTACTTCCAAACACTTGTGTGTCAGGGTGGGGTGGTTAGAGCACTAGTCCTCTTTCCTGGCAGAATAAGCTTCTGTGACTGAATGGTATGAAAGGGGGCATAAAACCATACAAGCAAAGGAAGACATTCACCAAAAGAAAGTACAAGTATGTTCCCAGCAGCACTACTCATAACAGCCAAAAAGTAGAAACAATCTGAATGTCCACGGCAAGAGAACGGATAAACGAAGTGGGCTACATTTGAATGTGCTGTAATGCCACCCCTCCAGGAAAACAAGTGGGAGAACCAGCCACTCCCAACAACATGGATGAATCTCAGAAATAAGTGTTAAGTAAAAGATGACAATTCTCACCAAAAACCAGAAACAAAATGACAAAGCAAAAGAAAACTCTAGCAGAGCACTCCAAATGGAAATATGTATCTCAAATAAATATTCAGGAATATGAAAAAGAAAACAAAATCCCACAATGGGAGTGGGGACGGGGGGATGGGTGAATTCACACCTAGCAGGTACCGTGCACACTATCTGGGTGATGGGCACACTTATATAACTTTAACTTAATCTGTACAAAAGC
>NW_012148130.1:1634769-1637777 GCF_000956105.1 Propithecus coquereli | reverse complement strand
GGCGTGATGGGGGATCAGCCTTACAAGGCTTCAACGCACAGCCGTAATTCCAGCAGTATGGTGCTGCTGCGTGGAGACGCAGGGAGGCAGTGGAATGAAAGAAATTGAGTCTATGACAAAGATGGCATCTTAAATCACTGGGGCAAAGGTAGACTCAAATAAATTGGTATTGTGATAACTGGAGATAAAATCAGATCCATTCCTGTGTCATATATTAATATAAGAATAAACTCCAAATGGTTCCAAAGTCCATATGTAAAAATAAAACTATATGAGTGAAAAAGTGAAACTACTAAAAGAAATAATGTATTTTCTTTCTCTCTGGGAATAAACAAAGGATTTCTAAATATGACTCAAAGTCCAGCTATAATAAAAGACCAATAAATCTGATTATATTAAAGAACATTTTAAATCTGAATGGCAAAAAATCACAATAAGTAAAGCCAAAAAACAAATGGCAAACTGGGAAAAAACATTTGTGACATCTATCACAGATAAAAGGCAAATCCTTCTTTAACAGTTGAAGGAAAAAAAGCCAGAAAGCCTACAGAGAAATGGGTAAAACACACGAAATAAACAACTCATACAGGCACGCACACAAAGATATAAAAATGATATTCAACTTCACAAGAAAGATGAAAAGAAAACAATTGTATGCTATTTCTCATCCATCAGATGGCAAAAATTCAAGTTTGAAAATACACTCTGTTGCAAGGCTGCAAGGAAACAGGCACTTTCCCACACTGCTGGTGGGAAGGCAAAAAGGTAATGGCTCTGGAGGGAAATCTGGAAATCTAATAAAGCTATGTATGTATTTTATCTCTCTTTTGATCCAGTAATCCCACTTTCAGGGATTTACCCTAAAGACACACAAACAATACAAAAACACGTATGCACAAAGTTATTTATTACTACATTATTTATATTTGCAAAATACTGGAAACTACCTAACTGTCCACTCATAGGAGATTGGTTGAATAAACTATGGCAGTTACATACAACAGAGTACTTGCAAACGTAAAAAAAGAACAAATATTGCCATGAACTGACACGGAATGATTTTTTGGATATACTGTTAAATAAAAAAACCCAAAATGCAAAAGTACATATTTATCAATTTAGTACACTAGCTTTTATCTAAAAAAGGAGAAATAAAACACCTGATTGCCTCATGCACAGACACGTGGGTGGTAACGCAGAAGACAGCACACTGGCTGCTTATCATGGACGTGGGCAGTGGGGTGGATGGCGTAAGGAAGGAGCGACCCTTTTCCGAGTACATCTTTGCATAGTTTTGGTGTTTTGGAAGGACTCAAACAATAAAATTAAATCAACAAAGATGGAAGGAAAGTCTAAAACAGAAAACTGATTAAAACCAATGAACTCAATTATTTTTCAAATCAATAACATAACAACACTGAAGGGGTCATGAGATAGGAAAAGCAAAACAAAAACCCAAGTAACTTGTGAACACTGAAATTACATTACTGCAGGCAAGGGGCAGGGCACTGGTGACATGGAGAGAACTATAAACAAATCCTGAGCTCTTTCCAGTAGGTTTGGTTTTTGTAGTCGTATGGGCAGAACAATTCTAAAGCTATTTTAGATACATTATAGGATTGAGCAAGTAAGTCAACATGCTAATATTGCTGGGAGCCAGAAGCGTTAGTAGGAGGGAGGCAAAAATATGGAACAGGAAGAAGCCAGAAGTTTACCGGTGATTCCCAAAGTAGCACAGGTAGCGTACATCAATGTGTGTGCGCGCATACCTATATTTCACTCTGTCCACTGAAGGGGCCTCGAAGCAGACACCCCTGTAGTAATGAGCACTCCCAGCACCCAGAACTTGGTCTTTCAAACCACTCCCCACTAAAAGAATCACAGCTCCTCAAAAGAAATGACTGAGTTGGGGCACAGAAGGTACAAGATGAGTCAAAAACTAAGGGCATTCTCAAAAACTGGTGAGGACATGTCACCAACAGAGGAGTCAGCTAGAACGCCAAGAACAGAACAATTTGAGGACAAAAATAATTAAGACAGTGACAAATTACAAACCCTGGGAGAAAAAAGGACCCTTGTATTCATACTGATAATGAATAGACAAACCAGGAGAAGGGAGATGCTTCCTTACAGCAGAAAGACGACTGATGCCTGGTCAGCGAGGAGGGCCTGGGGTTTGGAAATTGTCATTTTGCAGCCATGCAGAGACTGGCCCAGGCAACAATCATCAGTGGACACTAGATCTAGGGAGCACCTTTTTGAGGCGGAGGAGCCTATCTTCACGGTCTTAAAGTATCTCCCCACAGGGAAAAACATACTAACTGTACAGTAGAAAGACCTAACAGACTCTAAACTGGGTGACCTATCTGATCACCACCGTGGAGCAGATGGATACTGTGTGCCTCTTTCTGGACGTGACACCCTAAGAAGGACACACGTGTATACACACACGTTCTGACAGGGAAAGAATGCACAGTCTCAGTCTATCCTGAGGAAACATCCAACCAACCCAAATTGAGCAGTGTGTTATTAAAAAGCTTAGGATGCTATACTCCTCAAACAGCCAACATTCTTCAAATGCATCAATGCCAGAAAAGACAAAGGAAGGATGAGGAAAGACATAACAACTAAATGCAACATGTGATCCTAGACTAGACTCTACACTGCAGGGAAGAAAATACCGTTAAGAGGCACCCCTGGGCCAATGGACAAAATTGGAATATAGATGGTAATATTAAGTAGGAGTAGTAAGTATTGAGGAGTAAATGGCTTGATACGTGCAACTTATTCTAACATGGATCAGGAGGAAAAAACTGTGTGTACGCACATACGGAGAGGGAGAGGCACAGAAATGATAAAATGGAGCAAAATATTACAATAGTTAAATCTGGGTAAAGGTACATAGGGGTTCTTTGTTCTATTCTTGCAACTTCTGTGTAAGTTTGAAATTATTTCATACATTATTTAAAAAGAAACTTAAAAATATATATATATGGGGCCGGGCATGG